>NC_090935.1:1498857418-1499160448 GCF_040938575.1 Ambystoma mexicanum
CACCTCACCATTCTTCTACAAGAAGTAGAAGAGCTACTGAAAAAAGAAGCTATAGAGGCTGTCCCCCTATCTCAGGTAACAGAAGGTATTTATTCAGTGTACTTCCTTGTACCCAAAAAGGACTTAACCATGCGCCCTGTATTAGATCTGCGCCCAGCGAACAAGTTTGTCAAACCCCAAAAGTTTCGTATGGTGACCTTGCAGGAAGTAACCCACTGTTATCACAGGGGGATTACATGACAACACTGGACATGAAAGATGCATACTTTCATATTTTAATGTTGCCAGCGCACAGAAAATACCTCAGGTTCAAGATAGAGAACAAACACTACCAGTTCAGAGTACTACCCTTCGGGAGAGCATCTGCACCAAGGGTATTCACGAAGGTACTGGCAGTGGCAGCGGCCCACCTGCGCAGGTTATCCATCCCGGTATACCCTTACCTCGACGACTGACTCATAACAGGGGATTCTTACGAAACATGCTTCTCCAATACCCAAAGGACGTAGACCTTTTGTTCCAACTGGGCTTCTCCATCAACGAAAAGAAGTCCAGCTTAGACCCCATCCAAATCAAACAATTCCTAGGGGCTCTAATTCGAACAAAGGACGGCCTCGTCTTCCCCTCCAACGAGAGGGTCCAAAACATGCTTTTTCAGATCCCCCATTATGTGGCAGGTCGAGAGGTGACGGTACGCAAAGCAATGCGCTTGCTAGGAATGATGGCGTCATGTATTTATTTGGTACCTCACGCGCGCCTGCGCATGCGCCCAATGCAAGAGTGGCTCAACAGCCAGTGGTATCAGGCCAGCGGACATTGGGACGATCTAGTGGTGGTCTCGCAGGCCTTGGTTCTCTCGCTACGGTGGTGGACAAAAGAAAACCTGTTATTACGGAAAACTTTTGCCACACCCGCAGTGGAAGCCACTCTAACCACAGACGCATCCCTTACAGGATGGAGGGGCTCACCTATCCCATCAGACTGCTCACGGAGCGTGGACTCCGAGCTTAGCATCCAAGCATATAAACCTGCTGGAACTACTAGCGGTGTTCAAAGCACTGAAAGCCTTTCAGGAACACCTACAAGGAAAGACAGTGATGGTCCTCACAGACAGCACCACAGCCATGTACTACCTCAACAAGCAAGGGGGCACTCACTCTCCAGGACCGTCCAAGCTGTCCCAGAACATCTGGAAGTGGGCTCTCAAACACAACATGTTCCTACTATCACAACATGTACCAGGGGAACTCAATCTGCTAGCAGACAAACTCAGCAGAGGCTTCCCCCTGCCCGTAGAGTACGAATGGCGGTTACAAGAAGACATAGTCTTCGACGTCTTCACACAGTGGGGTTTCCCAGAAATAGACCTGTTTGCAACTCTGGAAAACTCTCAATGCCAAACTTACGCCTCCAGGTACCCCCAGAACCAGTCCAAGGGGAACGGTCTATCGATTCCATGGTCAGGGAAATTTGTTTACGCTTTTCCCCCCGACTCCCCTTCTCAACAAGATAGTGCACAAGATGCACCAGGAACAAGTTACCACGATACTGGTGGCCCCTATGTGGGCCCGACAGCCATGGTTTTCTCACTTGTTGAAGATGTCTCTATCTGTTCCAGTGAAACTGCCCTGCCCGTACAACATGCTGTCACAAGACAGGGGCAGGACACTGCACCCATGCCCTCAGACCATGAACTTAGCAGCCTGGCTCCTGAGGTCATAGAATTTGGACATTTACAACTTCCACAGAGGTGCATGGACATCCTCAGAGAGGCCAGAAAGCCTAACACTCGTCACTGCTATTCTAGCAAATGGAAAAGATTTGTCATCTGGTGTAGAGGGAAGAGTATCAACCCCGTTGACTGCTCTCCCACTCACATTATTCTGTACCTGACCCATTTACTGGACTCGGGTCTAGTATTCAATTCTATTAAAGTACACCTGGCAGCGCTTTCTGCTTACACCACTTCACAACTCAAAGTATCGTGGTGAAGATCCCAGTAATCAAAGCCTTCATGGAAGGGGTAAAGAGAATACAGCCTCCAATAGCAAACCCAGCTCCCGGCTGGGATCTAAATGTGGTGCTCATGGGGTCACCCTTTGAACCCATGCACAAGGCAACTCTTAAAGATCTCACACTTAAGACTGCTTTCCTAATAGCTATTACCTCCATTAGGAGAGTAAGTGAACTACAGGCCCTTTCGGTTTTAGACCCCTTTGTAACAGTTCACAAGGATAAAGTGGTTCTACGCACACCCAAGGTTCGCACCGAAATTCATCTCCAAATTTCATGTCAACCAGTCTATAGAACTACAAACGTTCTTTCAAAATCCTTCAAATCTAGGAGAAAAAAGCCTGCATACACTTGATGTGCGCAGAGCTGTCATGTTTTACATGGAAAGAACTAGTCCACTGAGAAAGACTAATCAGTTCTTTGTCTCGGTGGCAGCAGGAAGAGAAGGAGATGCAGTTTCAAAATCCACTATATCTAGATGGATTGTACAATGCATCACTCTGTTTCTCTCTTGCTAAGAGAGAACTACCCTTCAAGCCAAGAGCACACTCTACTCGAGGCACTGGGGCATCCATAGCATTCATTGCAAATGTTCCCCTTGAGTCCATCTGCAAAGCGGCAACCTGGAGTTCTGTACACACCTTTACAAAACACTACTGTCTAGATGCCCACTCTAGATCTGATTCCCAGGTGGGACAAGCAGTATTAAGACATCTTTTCTCTACTGTTCCTTCTCACAACCCACCTCCAACTCCGGGTACTGCTCGCTAGTCTATGCACAGCATGTGATTCTAAGCAAATTAACAAACATCAGAAGACAATGCATTACTTACCGTAAAAGCATTTCTGATGGTTGTATCTGCTTAGATTCACATGCGCCCACCCTTCCCCCCCCGCTCGGATGGAAGGAACATAGACATCCTTTTCTATATCTCTCTTTTCTGTACTCACTCACGTCTACAAGGCTCCCTCAGGGCAGAAAAATACAAACAGAGGGACCTCAACGCGTGAGGGATTATGGGTACAACGCACGTCACTATGGGGATAGTGTTACAGACACGCCTTGTCGACGTCCCCTTTTCGACTACGAAAAACAAAATGCAATACTCTGCAGTGACCACTGGATGTCGGACCTATGAACAGCATGTGAATCTAAGCAGATACAACCATCAGAAATGCTTTTACGGTAAGTAATGCATTGTCATATAGTGCATACAGTACAGGTACAGAATATACATATGCTTTATGATTATAAAACTTGGGGACCATCAACAGAATGGATGAGGGACTGGGGAACCATGAGTTCAAGGGGCAGTTTTGGAGGGATCTGGGGGGAAGGGATGAGAGATTCAGCATCAGAGTCAGTATATGTAGAGGCCATGTAGGAGCGGAACTTCGACCAAATGTCTCTGGGCCTCGACTGTGTTGGCTGCGGATTAGACCAGGATTCTTCTGTATCTGAGGCCCATGTAACCACCCTGAGCCATTGTGTGTGTGTGGGTGCTCCGGGCCGAAGCCAGTGCAGTAGGATGCATCGCACAGCGAGTAGCATGCAGAGGCCAGCTAGTTTTTTGGAGTCACGGCGCAGTTCGGAGAAGTCATGGAAGAGACACTGTGTTGGAGACGGGGTGATAGTCTGATCTAGGATAGTTGACATGGTGGAGCATATCTCCCTCCAGAACTGCGTAAGATGGGGACAGGACCAGATCATGTGGATGTAAGTAGCACTATCGGAGCTACACCTGGGGCATCTTGGGGAGTGATCCTTTGACATATGGTGGTCTGCTCGGGGTGTAGTGGTATCTGTGCAATACTTTGAACTGGATTAACTTGAAACGGGAGTTGAAGGATACATTACGAGTGCGTGCACACATGAGGGTCCAACGCTCGTCGGTCATTTCCACCCCCAGGTCTTCTTCCCATGCGGGCTTCACTTTAGTAAATGGGGAGTAGATCTGGTTTGTAGCAGGCAATACAGTTTAGATACCTTTCCCCTCGAGGAGTTGAAGGTGAATAACTCTGCGACTACAGAGTCGTCTGGTGGTATCGTGGGGAAATTGGGGTATTTAATTTTAAGGGTTTTCCAGAGAGATGTGTATTGGAGCCATGCAGATGGTTTCCGTCTCAGGGAAGGTGGAAGGTCCGGCCATTCAATAAAGTTTCCCTGCTCAAAGACGTCCCGGATCAGTTCGTAGCCTGCTTCGGTCCACCGGCACAAGATGGGTGGTGGTACACGTGGGACCTCAGGGAGGAAGTTCCACAGTGGTAGGTCACCATGGAAAGGATGGGACGTGTCTTAATAGTTTCCAGGTTTTAGAAAGGGCGAGGGATGTGCAAACTACAGGGTCAAGTGAATCTAGGACGGCCGGCATCGGCGTGAGGATTAGGGAGCGGATATCTCGATCACTGAATGCCAATCTCTCAAGTATGACGTGAGGGGGAGGGTCTGATGTGTTGAACCAGTGTGAGGCAAATTGGGCTTGCGTGTCTATCCAGTATCTGTGGAAGTCGGGGGCACGGAAGCCACCACACACCATGGGGGTGGTCAACTTTCCTAGTTTAAGTCAGACTGTGCCACAGAAAAGTGTTCATGGTACAGGTTAACGCTTGAAAGAAGCCCTCACCCGGCCACAGGGGGATGTTGATGAACCTATATAGGAGTTGGGGTGGTACAAACATCTTTAATACCCCTATGTTGCCCGCTAGGGAGATTGGGAGTCTCACCCAGCCCAATGGCCTTACTGCAAGGTTTGTGAGGTATTTCTGGTAGTTCTCCTCGAATAGTAACTCAGACCCGTGAGCTACCTCTATACCGAGATGAGTGAATTTCGACCGGGACCATGTGAACCACATAAGGTCGGGAGGGGGGTGTGTGCAGTCAGTAAGTGGGAAAAGGGTGGACTTGGAGCAGTTTACCCTGAGTCCGGAGATGTGCCTGAAGTGGACAACATCTTCCAGTATCGGGCGAGGTTGGTAGCAGGGGAACGAATGTAGAGCAGGGCATCATCGGCATATAAAGATATGATGTCCGATTGGCCGGCTGTTCGCAGGCCTCTATGTGCATGGGACTGACGCATCATGTCCGCGAACAGTTCCATCGCTATGGCAAAGATTAAGGGAGAGAAGGGGCAGCCCTGTCTCGTCCCTCTGGCGATTCGAAAGAGTGGTGAGCATCTGTCCTCAGTGCGGACCCTAGCCACCGGGTCAGAGTACAGCAGCCTAACTCAGGAGAGGAAACTGGGTCAAAATGTAAATTTTTTCGAAGACCCGCCAGAGGTACCTCCATGACACAGAGTCAAATGCTTTTTGCATATCCAGCGTGGCAGCCACTGCTTGTACGTTCAGGTTAATTCTACTTATTATGTCGAAGAGACGTCTCAAGGTTAGGGAGGTGGAGCGTCTGGGAATAAATCCCGCTTGATCTTGGTGGAGGATATGTGGCATGAAGGGAGCTAGGCGTAGAGCTAATAGTTTGGCATAGATTTTGACATCACAATTAATGAGTGAGAGGGGACGGTACGACCCGCATTGGGTAGGGGATTTGCTGGGCTTAAGTAAGACCGTTATTATGGCCTCACGGAGAGAGTGGGGGAAGCTTGCCCACTTAACCTGCTTCCTCCCACAGGGCCATCAAGTGAGGGATTTAAAATGTTTGTAAAATTGGATTGGGAGGCCATCTGAGCCCGGGGATTTACCTGATGAAAGTGACTCAATGAATTCTGAGAACTGCTCGGAAGTGAACGGCCTCTCAAGTGAACTAATGGTTTCGGGAGAGAGGACCAAGAGGGGAAGGCTGTCTAGGTAGGAATCGATCTCTGCTGTCGGGACATTCTCAGCATTTGAGTAAAGGGATTCATAGAAGGCCAGGAATTCGGAGTTGATGTCTTGCGGTAGTGTGGCTAGGGTGTCATCGGGTCTTTCCACTGCCAGTATATTTGGGGATCCAAACTCTCAGCGGAGAAGCCTGACTAGAATATGACCTGGCATTCGCCCTCCCCGTATTTCCTCGCGAGGCTGGGGTTGTCAAGGAATTTCAACTCCCGGTCCGCAAGGGAGCGAAACGTGTCCAGTTCCGTGCCTAAGGATGCTAGGGATTGGGCCTCAAGGATGGCAAGTGCTGATTCACTTTTCGTGATATCTCCCCGAATCACTTTCAGGATGCCAATTTCTTTGGATAGAGCAATACCCCTGATGTAGGCTTTAAATGATTCCCAGAGGGTGGCCTGTGACGGTACTGAATTAATGTTGAATCGAAGAAGTCATCAATAGCGGTCTCCAGTTCGGAACTGAGGGTTGTGTCAAGTAGGGAGTGAGGTTTAATTTTCCAATGCCTAATTCAGTCATGATCTTGACCCCAGCAAAGGGAGATGGTCACCGGTGAATGGTCGCACAGGGTTCTAGGGAGAATCGTTAAGTGTGACACGTTCCTTATTAATATATCTGATATGAGCCATCTGTCGATCCTTGAGTGAGTGTTGTGTACTGAGGAGTAGGAGTATGTACGTGAATCGGGGTAAATAAGTCTCCATACATCAATGATCGCGAGTCAGGGAAGTGATGTCAACATGGAGTGGGCTGCTTTGGAGAGTTGGTGGGGTCTGGAGCCCGATCTATATAGGTTCACGTCTAATATTGTGTTGAAATCGCCACCCCATAGGATCGGTATCAGAGGAAAGCTATCCGAGAGGGAGGCTAGGTTTAGGTAAAACTCGGAATCATCAACATTAGGACTGTAAATATTTAATAGAACCACCTTTATTTTGCAGGGTGCCCTGGAGCAACACATATCTGCCCTGAGGGTCGACCCGTGAGACCTTTCAGCTGAATTTAAGGCTTCTGTGGATCAGGATCATAACTCCCCGGCTTTGGGTGGAGTAGTTAGTGAAGTACCTTTGAGGGCCCCACATTTTACCAAACGTTTCAGTGTTCGGTGCAAGCGTGCGTTTCTTGTAGAAAAAGGATTTTAACGACATAACGCTCAGCATGAAGTTGTAATTGTCTCATTTTCTTGTCATTACCCAATCCCCGTACATTCCAGCTCATGAACGTTAAACTGTGATCACCCATCAGTGTAGAGGTACTCATTAAACTTTAACATGTGGCGGCGTCATGGCTCCCCAGTCCGAGATAACGGTCAAGCACCAGCCAGTATGAAACTGACCTGGCACTGTCTCATGCTCTACTTCGTGAACTTTGAGCCTTTTTTAACATAACACCCAACCCATCCCCCCCTCACCCAGATCCCTCCCCCAAACAGGAATGATAACCCCATACCCCAATAACCAAATCCAAACCAATGGCATCAACGCCTGGGGGCCTGTGAAATGGTCTGGCGGCGATGCTCTGGGCTGGGGGCAATTAAGAATAAGTATGGTGCCTGAAGAAAGATCATGCATAAGGTAGGTAGGACCTTATAAAGGGGAGATCAGCGCGTCGTTGAGGCCGGTTAAACAATTTTCACATGACAGAGAGTAGATCTCCTATATGTCTAGGTCAGGAAGGTGTCTCGACCGGTCCAACAGAGAAACACAACACTAATGAAGAGGCGTATCAAGGAGTGGTCATCCGGGGAAATTAACTTCTATGAATTTGGAGGCCTCTTCCGGGATTGTGAAGACCACCAACTGGTTGGACTGTTCGATTCTCAACTTGGCAGGGTACAGCATGGAATATTTGACCCGCCCGGTCTCGCAGTTTCTTCTCAACTGTCAGGAAGGTTTTGCGCTCCTGTTAGACGGCCACAGAAAAGTCAGGGTACAGATGGATCCTGGCGGACCCCAAGAATAATTCACCTTTGACTCTCGCTGCCGTGGTGAGGGCGTCTCGATCACGGAAATGTAAGACCCTGGCTATGATGGTTTGTGGAGGTGTGCCCGGCCTGGGTTTTGCTGTTAAGGCACGGTGGGCTCTCTATTGCGAACTGCGGAGAGAGCCTTGGGGAGTCAAGGAGTGTTAGTAATGTGCGCTCGACGTAGTCTTCCATGGGTTCCTTGATGCCGTCCTCAGGTACCCCGATTATGCAGAGATTGTTATGTCTCGAACGCGATTCGAGGTCCTCGTTCTTTTTCTCCACCTCGAGTACTCGACTAGAGTGTGCAGAGACTTCCGCCCAGAGGGAGCCCAAGTCATCTTCAGTGGCACTCACCCTCGTCTTAACCTCAGCCACCTGGCTGTCGGTTTTCTCAATGTGAGCTTTAATTAATGGAGGATATGGTGCCATTCATGTCATCTAGTTTGGTATGTAGCGTGGTAAAGCCCTTGCGGATGTATTCCAACATTTTATGTGAGTCTATGGAGTCCTGGGGAATTGAGGTGGTGGGTTCATGATCCGGTGCCCCCTCAGCCGGTTTCGACAGTGTTTTTGCAAATATATTGATGGAGCACTGTTTTTTCCCCACTCCTTTAGTCATGGTGCCAACTAGGGGTGATCCTGCAGGTTCAGGCTGGCAGAGGGGATATTGAGGAGTACAGGAAGGAAGGTAGGTCACAGGCAGTAGTCCGGAGAACAAATAGGGGTGCTCGGGGTGCCCTGCAGTTATTGAGTGAGCTATGAAATACAAACCCGTTGGTTGGTTGCAGGGCCGCGAACATCCAAAGAACAACCACCAACTGATGCTAGAGGCACCAACCCAGATGGCGGTTATGCAGATGTGCCGGGGGTCCGGGGAAGAGGCACTCCGATGGAAAACGGAAAGTGGTACAACTGAGTTAAGTATGCGAGCACGTGTATGGCCAGTGGTGGAGTAGCGCAAGCCGTGGATTTATGGGTTCCGGAGCACCTGAGGGAGTACAAGGGGGGGGCCACTTTATGTCCGGAAGCAGGGCAGCTGGGAATCCCAGTGGTTCAGGAGTCGCTGGGCAGTTGGCAGAAGTGTAGGCAGTTAGGAGTCAGGGTACCCCTGGACCGCCGGCAGAAGGGTGCCCACAATGAGCGCCAGTTGGATACACCAGTGCCCACCTCCCGTGCCACAGGAAGAGTAGGCGATGCAAGTAGTTTAGGTGCCACGCGTTGTGGATAGGCGTTGTCTCACGCTGCATGACTGTCACCACTCTGTTGAGCTATGAGTAGCAGGCTCCCATTGAGTGAGTGAAGGTAGGGGATCCGGCAACCAAAGACACCCAGCAGCATCCCCTATCCGGGCCACCACATTCCGGGCCAGTGTGATGAGGTAGGGATTCGTAGGTAGTGTATCAGTCAAGCTGAGTTGAGGATTATGGAAGGCTATTGAGCCACCAGAGTGGGTTGTGGTCTCCCACGTACAGTGACGTTACACTACCCTTCCAATAGGGAAACATAGTGTTTGCTGCCATACAGCACAAGATCCACGTGGCCCCCCGACAACGCTCGCCGGATTCCGTGGGGAACACTGGTCCCGTGGAGTTCCAATGGACGATAAGCAGTGGGGGGGTAGGGTCAAGGCACGGCCCCCGTCGCGCGGCAACCTGTGAGGGAGGATAGGGCGAGAACTGGCGAAATTAGCCGCATTCCCAGGGAGGGGAACAACCAGAGTGGATAGAATGTCACTCCGGGTGGGGTGGAGCGAGGACCCTGGGGACTCACTGTGATTGCCGGAGGGCCAGTGCACAACCCGGCCGGGTCCGCGGCCACGGACTCCACCAGGTCCGCCAGCAACAGGAGAGCTGCAGCGGGAGCCCCCCTGCCTCAGCACGCCACCTCAGGAGAGGCGGCGGAGCGGGCCCGCTCAGTGTTCATGTCAAGTCGCAGGATCCGATTAGAGGAGCCGGTGTGGTCGCACTCACGCTGGATAGGGGGAGGGTGCCACTCCTCCACAGATCCCGGTGGTCTCCAGCAGGAAGGGAGAGAGGCAATAACTGAGCGGGCCCACCGCCCCTCCCCCACCGCAGGCCCCAGATCCTCAGAGTTGGCGGCAGTCCCCTATGGAAGAGAGGGGCAGATTGGGTCAGCGCTGCCCCCGGTCTGATTTAGGAGGGTTGGATCTCAGGAATGCAGCCAATTCACGGCCCGAGGCTCGGCCAGAACCTAGCTCGGGTCTCCGTTAGCGGACTCTCATTGTTGGTGCAGGAGTTTATTAAACACTGCAGCAGGTTTAGAGAAGGATTGTGCCACCCAGCTCAGATCTCTAACTCAGACGGCCATCTTCTGCAAGAGCGCCCCCGATTTGTCTCCCTTCTAAATGTACTTGTCCCAGCTCGCTATCGTGGGTTTGCCCTGTGAGTGTCTCTGCCTTCTCTGTGTGCGGTATACGCCTCAGTGCCCCGATGTCCCACTTTCCCTCTCTGGGCTCACCAGTGTTCTGTGGTGGTTTCACCGTTCTCTGCAGCTTTCGCCTTCGCCAGAAGGGCACCAACTCCTTCTGCTGGCATCCGCCTGTCCACGGGTATTTGCTGTGCCTGGGCCTCCTCTCGTCAGGCTCACTTGCTGCAGGTCTACGCGCGCCAAACTCTTCCCTTCTGGACCTCTCGTGACGGTGTCAATAGGAGCCCTTCTGAACCCTGCTGTACCTGGTTTGCTTCTCGCTTCCTGACCGACGTCAGGTACCGTGGATCTCCATCTTCCTTGCAGTGCCGGGACTTTAAATGTCCTAGCACCTATCGGGTTCTTCCACCACTAGAGCACGCCTCTAGTTAGTTCCAAGGCTTTTGCACTCTGCATTACTCCCGGCTCTTCCTCGTCTTAGTGTTTTGGCAGAAATTGTCAAAAAGAACCCTGTTCTATACTGTATATTGAGTGAGCGTGTTTGTGTGCTAGGTGGCAAGAAATGGAAGTAGTGAGAGGAGAGTAGTAGTAGTGAGAGGAGAGTAGTAGTAGTAGTGAGAGGAGAGTAGTAGTAGTAGTGAGAGGAGAGTAGTAGTAGTAGTGAGAGGAGAGTAGTGGTAGTAGTGAAAGGAGAGTAGAAGTCAGCAGAGAGTAGTGGTGGTGGTAGTTGTAGTATGTAGTAGTAGGAGGAGAGTAGAAGCAGTAGAGAGGAGTTGTAGTTCTAAAGGATGAGAGGAGGAGGAGGAGGAGTAGAGGAGGTGGAGCGGTAATAGAGTGGGAGAAGGAGAAGAATTAACATCAAAGGGTGGAGGCAGGAAGGCAGAGTGAAACATCAGAGAAACCGAGCGTTGATTGCGAGTAACCAAAGGTTTATGGAGGTGGAGGTGTAGAGTGGAAGGGCAAGGTGAGAGTGAGCGTGCTTGCTCTTAGGCGACTTTAACTGAGTAAGTGCAAGGCACAATTCCCAATCTCACCTAGAACACTAAGCAGGGTTAGTAAGTGTATGAAAAGTCCCTGATGAAGGTAAGACATCCAGCATTTATGCAGATCACCAATGGACAACGAAGATAATAGACAGTAGGGGTTACTGCTTTGTAGTAGAACTCAGATTTGCGGGAGCCTGGGTTAGGGCGGGAATCAGAGGAGACTAGAGCGAGAGACACGGCCCTAGCACCATTTCCCAAACCCCTTGGATAGCTGGTGTCCCAGACAAATCAGTCTCTTCCTCTAAATATTGCATCAAGAGTTGTAGCAGTGATGGTAAAAACCCTTGGCCTGCCCTCTGGCTCTGTGTATTTGTATGCCATCTGTGACAACTTAACATTCACAGGCCCTCTCATCTCTCTCTCAGGGATTGGTTACATAATGGTATCACAAAATATCCTTGAGCTTTTTACAGAATATACAATCCTTTCTATTGCCTTTCAGACACCTTCCCAGTATTTCTGGCCATATCCCTCTCCACCCCTGCTTTAATACATAACCCCTGTGTAGCCCCTGTGTTTCCCCCCTGGCCTGGGTGAGCACAGTATTAAAAATACTCAGAGCCAGGAACGGACCACACTGACACCACCCCACCGTCCCAGACCAGCTGCCCTGGTGAGGCGCTAGGCAACCTGCACATAAAAAGGTTATCAATTCAGGAGATGGGCCACAATTTTGAGTTCCAGCTTTTAAGTAAGGCACAGTACATCAGTTTTGGTGGCCTTACAGGTGTTTATATAAAACGTGGCAGCATATACCCTTCCTTTTAATCCGTACTTGCCCCAATCTATTTACTCCTTTCTATGGTTGACACTTCATTGATAGGAGTAGAACCCACTTCACATTAACCTTGAGCAGGTATCCAGTTCCCCAACCCCTGGCATTACACCCCCACATCTAAACCCCACACTACATCAGCGCACATTTGTACTTATTTAAACTAACTGTGGCAGCTGCAGTCTGCCCTTATTATTAAAGACTCTTAAAGTCTCTACTTGTCAGTCCTGTAAAAGTAGTTGTCGCACAGTACCTTGTTGCAGCATTACTGCTGCCACGTTGCCCCAGTTCAACTCAGTTGGAACCCCTGCTCTACTGCCAGTGGCTGCCAGAGGCCATCTGGCTGGGCTCTGAGAGCCCTCTGTTCATAGAGGGCTTTGGGAGCCCTGCTCCCCTTTAGAGCTGTTGAAGCCCTACATCGTTTCACTTTCCTCTGTGGTGGTGGTTTTAGTAATTGGGCTCTGGCAGTCCAATTAGTTTATCTGGACCTATAAACCCATCTTGCGGCCTGAGATGACTTTCTCCTCTGGGCCACCTGGACTGGCCCCTGGTTGGCCTGAAACACAGACCGTGCCCCGGTTCGGGTCGCCTTGCCACGCCCTGGACTGGGGCGCTTACTTCACCCGGGCCGCACTGCACACGCAGCCCAGGGCTTTCCCTTTACATCTTCAGGCCTGCCTGGATTGCCCACTGGGCGGGTCACTGCATCCCAGGCCACGCTCTTGCTCGAGTACTGCCCCTCACACACAGCTATGGGTGCAGGCATTTTACTTCCCCTGAGCCGCTCCACACACATGGCCTAGGGCTTTCTTTCTCACCGGGCTGCAGCTGACAGGTACATCCCTGCTTGGCACTTTCAGGGGATACTGGGGGGCTGCTTGAGACTGTGACCCCCCAGCCAACGCTAATCTGCTTTCCCCTTTCTTCCTGCTATCCTTCTGTCCTTTCTCTGCTGTACTTTAGTTTCTCTCTTTTCTTTTGTGTCCGTTATTCCAACTGTCACCTTGTAACGGTTCACAGTCCATGGGGGTCATTCCGAGGTTGGAGGTAAGGAATTACCGGCACCGGTAAGGGTGCCGATGCCAGTAATCCCTTACCTCCGTATTCCGAGGTCCCTTTGCGGGTCCTTCCTTACCTCCTGCTTTTAGCAGGAGTAAAGTACGGGACCCGCAAAGGTACTTCGGAGGTAATTACGGTACCGTAATTTACGGTGCCGTAATTACCTCCTTCCCCATTCCCATTGTGCCCTATGGGGCAGAAATGGGAATGGGGAAGGGCAAAAGGTGAATGGGGAATTACCGGTCCCTCCAACCCTGGAATGGACCGGTAATTACTCCATTCACCATGCCGGATTTGGGACGGTTTCGGAGGCAACCATGGAGCTAATTACTCCATGGTTAGCTCCAAACCCGGAATGAGGCCCCATGTCTTTGTCTCTTGGCAGGGGTGGCCTGCCCATTGTCCTTCAGTCTCAAGGATCCATGTGTCCCCCATGGTGGGGAGCGTGCTAGAGACGGGTAAGTCCATGTTAAAACATTGAATAAAAACATTTAATACAGCCCCTGTGTCCTGTTGCTTTATTTATATATATATATCACTAACAAAAACATTGTTTAAGGGACGTTATGGTAAAGTTACACTAGCAAAAACCTGTGAAATTCAATGGAAAAACATTGTTACAGGGACGTTATGGTTACAGGTAAAACCGAAAAAACCGACATTCTACAGTTATGGTAAGCTAAGCAACCATAACTCGTGCCACCAGTGTGCACAGCAAGGACTAACACCCATGAAATCAAAGATGCCATCACAAAAGCTAAGAATCCTCCTTTGTCAGCAAGTTGCTGACGTGGAAGAACCAGTGTTAAAAGGCAATGAGGTGTTAACATTTCTGTACACCCTGAGGGAAGTGACGGCCTGAAGGGCTCTAACAAACGTTTGCGAGCACTGCAAAGTGCATATTGAATACCCAGAAGGAAAGTAATAAATTGATATATTGCTGTGTTATATGATTGCTTATTGGTAGATGGAAAAAATACATCAAAGTAGGGGATCCCCTTGTGGGCATGCGTGGTTGGGATCAATATAAGGTAATAAAGGAAAAAAGGTCCACACTGTAGTCAACCAAATTAGTTGCATACATTGCAATTATTTTAGATCGTGCAAAAAGCCACGGAGAGTATCTCTCTAATATTCAAAACAGAAGTTTTATATGCAGTAGAAAAATACTTGTCATAATCATACATACAAACGTTGGCGAGCACATTGAATACCCAGAAGTAATAAAGGAATATATTGCTGTTATATGATTGCTGACTGGCAGATGGAGGCAGTTTCTGCAGCCCCCTGAGGCTTGAGGCCCCTTTGAAAGGCCCTGATGCCGCACCAGAGTACCCCTCAAATAACACATCATGAATCTGTAATAAAAGGTCAGTAGAGTGAACATATACCCATGTCTCAGGAGTCTGGGATAGAATCCGAACACAATTGGCAACAAAACCATGAGTAAGGAGCCTGCAATAAACAGGAGACAGTCAAGTAACCGTTCCTATGAAACCTTGGATAAAACAGTGGCCTGCCTAGTCACGTGCCTCGAGCACCAGATCTTAAAAGATCTTTATTGGCTCAAATAGTATCCACTTAATGGTGCTTTCCCTGTTAGGTGGGTCTGTGTCCATAAAACAGCACTACTAAAAGCGAGTTCTGCTGGGGTCAGGTGTTTGCGTTTGTTTCATTTCAATATGCTGCTGACATATTTACATTTGAAGTGCAGCATCTTCACTTTTTCCACGTCTTTGTTAACCATCTTTATATGTTCAGTTTTCAAATATTTCAGTACTCCATCAGCCATACAGAATCCCTTGCACACCCCCTTGCACCTTTCATTTCCTCCCCAGTGGCTGAGTAGTCCTGCATTCATGTGAAGTAGGCCTGAGATGAGGGAAGTGGTGTGGAATTTTGCAATCATCTTGCGACTGCACGTGCACATTTGTTGGAATGTCACCCTTCTCTATCACACATTTCCATAAATACCCAAACCTCCCCTACACAGTGGATTCAAAGCAGCTGACTGGAAAGATTCCTCTGGAGGGGCAGAGAGTGGGAGCTGGAGCTATATGAATACCAACCTCTCCCCTTGAGAAATAAGGTATGGGGTGCACAGGGGATATGCAAATAATGAAGTCTGTCGGGAGAGACTTCGGGGGAGGAGGGGGGATTTGCACTTACCTTAACTGAACGCGTTTACTTTTGCCATGTTTACCTTCAGTTTATGAAACACAATGCTCGCCAAACGGCTTTGGAGTCAGGTCCCACCATTGACTCCAGACAGACGGTCAACTTCCGGCGCCTTTCTGCTTAAACCTCACTGAAAGTTCTTGTGATTGGAGAAGCGGGTGACATTAGTAATAAGCCACGCCTCTCCGATCCAATGAACTGGCTGAGGTGTTCGTCTTCAGCAGTCAGTTAATATAGTTCTCTATTATGATTGGTGTAAAGGTCCAACAGTCATTTTTGGTGAAGGGCACCTGTGCGTATTCCTTAGGTGGCCGTAGAAGTCCAGATCATACCATCCGCACCGAGCTACCAACTTGCCTTAAGGACCTCCCTTTCCTCCCTTCACCAGAATTTGACAAATTTTGTCACTGCTAAACTTAGGTCACCACACTAATACAAAGGATTCACTGTGCATGACTATGGCAGGGGTGAGCCTCACTACAAAACCTATGAGGACTAGAAGCAATACCATAGCCTTTTCCAAATGTACTTTTGATGCCACTTTTGTGGAGCAATCAGAACATAACTCCTCTACTTTACGGACTAGTGAATAGCCAAGTCTGAAACAGCTATCAATATTCCCCAACGCAAAGTGATGAGGATAAGGAGCCACATTTTCCGATTATTTTAGCAAACAGCGACTGCAAGACCAACAACTTGGAGGCCTCTGCTGATTTGAAATCCATTGGGGCGAATACATCAAATGCCACTCTTGACAAAGCTCCACAATCTTTCCCTTGGAAAACAGTGCAATTAAGTTAGAAGAAAGGGGTTTTGCATTCAAAATCACAAACTAAAATCACGGACTTCAATATATCTGGTAAAGGAATTATTCCTTCCAACACTACCATGGAAAAGGACCTGATTCACCCGGGCTTTAACAACCAATTAATGGCTGAATTATCTGCCTCTATCCCCTGCATTGGCTCAAAACTACTTGAGACTGTCACCTCTTCACTATGCCACGGCTTGGGTCCTGAGCAGGAGGGTGAACCCCTTCCTGTTGTTATCATCACGAACACTCCGGAGCTGGCAGGTAGCATGCTTGGAGGATTTTCCTCCACAGATATCGGAGCGCCTGACCAAGTGCATACTGGGGTCGGTAACACTGGCACATGATTAGCCTTTTCCTTGTCAGCTACCGGCTGCACTGAAGCGCAGCATCCACATACTGTGGCTGTTACCGTGGAGGTGCTTCCATCCACCTTACTGGACAGATTGGATTTGTCTATCCACTCAGTAGCCTCTCTGTGAACCAATGCTGACACTAGTGACCTAACTGTAGGGGACGGTCTATCAGATTCTCCAAATCTGTCAAACATTTCGCAGCAGAGTAACCCTGGTGTCCAGAGTGATGACTTAGCAACCATGTATGGAGTTTTGGAGAACAATTTGTCACTCGTGTTCTCACGGATTTGTGATATTTTAAAGCATCTGAAACAGCAGGACCGGATATTGAGCAAATAGTCTGAACTGTCATGGGTTTTGACCCATGTTGAATCAATAGACTGGGTGGATGTGGGGATGAGCTATCGCCGCCCACATTCACGCCAGAATAGGAGAACTGCGCAGTTGGCACGAGACCACTCCAAAGATACAACCTTCTTGTGGGGAATTCATTTTCTTAATCCCAAAAATGGTTGCATTACCAGTACTCACCACTATCGGAAAGCCAGCGTTTTAAAACCACCAGACTTTTGTGTAAAACTGAACAAATGAAACAAAACCAGACCAAGGAAGGACTTGCTAAGAGGTGGATGCAATGTAAAACTATATTCTGAAATGACTTGAAGGAAGTAATTATTTAATGTATATGTAAAAATTGTAAGTGATTTAAACTGGGAACAAAAAGTGACATTTAGCGGAAACCTGGCTTAAGGAAACTGGAATTCTGCCAGACAGCTACCCCCGACAGGAGTGGGGGCTTGCCCAACAAATGCATTCCCAGGCCTGGCTGCATTCTGTTGCCCCTGCCAAAAGGAGGTCACACACTCTCTGATTGAATTACCAGGGGACTGCAAGAAACTAAACAAAGGTCCCCGGCAGATGGTTTATTGGGGGGTCGTAAATGGCTTCCTTTTGAACAAAGCCCTTCCTTGACTCAGGCAGATGTTATATTGGGGGTGTCGTAAAAGTGGCTTCCTCTTGGCAGAAACGGGGAGGGGCAACCCCCTCTGAGAACAGGCTGAGCTTAAAGAAAGTGGGCAAACTGATTTCTCAACCATGTGACCTGGGACGACACACCCCTGTTGGCCAGAATATGATTTTAAGAAAGATGTATAACTCATGGTGCGGACTTGTCAAAATTATCTTAATGATACCATAATTCTTGTGATTTTTCTGCCCACATTTTAAGAGGTTTTAGGACCCGGTGGTATGATCTGGGGGTTTACGAGCGGAAAAGAGGTTGTTACTCTAAATGTATGCAGGTTAAAAATCTGACACTTCCTTATCTAAATGCCCACATGCCTTGCACACAATTGTATAAATTTGGAGAAAAATCCGATATGGGGAAAGCTACTAAAAAGTGCAAAAAGTTACCATTTCTTTACCCAAGCTCCTAGAAACGCCAGGGTCGGAACAGTGCCTCCCATCAGTAATGCATGATGTGTGTATGCGATGACAAACTGTGTATCTGTGGAATATGTATTTGGGTCAAATATAGATTTATGTGCAATTTGACAGGGGAGTGTCCTTTCTGCAGGCCATAAAAAAGCATCACCATGACTCGCATTTCCTTTCCCCTATCAAGGAAGAGAGAAAAGCTTGACCAAAGAGGGGCTGGCTTAGTGATGCTGCGCACACACCCACTTTCAAAAGACATAAAAAGAGCCGTGCCCCCTTGTGACTGTCTTTTTTTAATATAATGGTTTTGTAGCTTGCCAGACAGCAAATGACGCCAGTCGTTCGAAGACGACTTCTTTGTCGACAAGGATGATGAATGTGACCGCGACTTCTCCTTGTCCAAAGACGAAGGCCTGCGCGATGGATCCGGAGACTTCTCCAGCCGGCCACTCGAATCCTTCAACTTCTGAGCCTGCAGTGCCGGCGTGCCTGGACCGGGGCTTACGGACCCCGTGCCATTTTGCACCGGCCTTGCCACTGAAGACTCCACGCACTTTCCAAAATCCAAAGCCGGGCTTGCCCCTGTGTGCTGTTTCTTAGGCGCTGGCTCTGCCGACTGCACCCTCTGGTGCGAAGGAGACCTCTTCGCCGAAGAAGTAGACGACTTGCCCCCATGGGCCGAACCAACCTCCGAGCCCAGGTAGGCCCCTTTGTTGAACCAGCAAATCAGCTGCTGGTTACGGTCTTTGAGCATCTTTTGGAGAACCCCAGGCAAATCTCACAGTTCTCCACAGAGTGATTGGAGTACCGGCAGTACAGACAGTCCACATGACCGTCCTCTTCATAAACATTCTTGAGGCCGCAGGTCACGCATTGCCGGAAAAATGATTTTTTTCGGGCCCACAGATGACATGATGGGCCTGGAAACACATCGGAGCAGTGAAGCTGCGTATAAAATACAAATTCAAAAATTCTCAAGAGGGAACACGAGGTGATCCCAACAGTTTGGAGACAGTTGAAATCTGAAGGGAACCGCAGGGAATGGGGCTATTTATATTGGTGCAGCCTAAAGCACCCATAAAGACGTCAATAGGACACTTTAAGTGTTGAGGTTTTCCATAGGAAAACTGCTATATTAAAGTTACTGAGGTTTCCCAGCCTAGTGACGGGAAATATTCACAGCATGTGAATCCATGAAAGATCCAATGCTGGAGAAGGGACCTTACCCAGGAGTGGAGAAAGCCATTACAAGTAATATTAGTTATTATATTGTGGTGTTTATTGCTTGTTTAGCATGAGGGCCAGTTTACCCATGTTAGAGAATGTTCCCTTCGCCTTTAGACTAGGTAAGGAATTTCTCTGTAGAGTAAGGCAAGCAAGGTATTTTCTCACTATATTTCCTTTAATAAAATGGCATATTTTGAGAAATCTACAAGCAGTTGTCCGCCACCCATTACGGACCCCTCACAGGATGTACTGTACATTCATTGTTGGGAAGAAGGGAAAGAGGTGGGCGTGTGAGAAGAACCTTGCTGTCAGATAGAAATACGATAGGAAATGCATACATGCAAATATACGCGATGGATGGATAACCATGCAAGAAAGCAAGGTATTGTGGGAAGCATGAGGAACCTGTTGCATGCCTTGCCATGTTTCAATATACCAACAAGGTATAGGTTTGCTGCCCAAAGGGGACAAAGCTTGGCCTGAGGCCATTGTAAATGTGCCTGTATTTATTAGAAGGGTGTCCTCGTCCAGGGAGGATAGCTCAGCGGCAACGTGCGCGCCTTGGCAGCAAGAAGACATGAAGCAACACAGGTTCGATCCCCTGGTCCGCGCTTAGAAACCTCAGGGTGTTTACACGTGTTATAAATACACAACTAAGAAAAATAACCATTCAAGCAACTAAAAAAAGAAACAATTCCTATAACAGCGCCTCGATGCCCGTGGGCTGTGTGAGCAGTTTAAAAATATAAATAAATAAAAATGATAAGCAAGGTTTTGACATTCATTTCCCATATAGTGAGGGGGTATCAAATGGAGCGGTGCAGTTTATTCTATAGTTGGGTGCAGAGAGGAGCCTTAATGTGCCTCTGCAGAGAGGTAGATGTGTAGGGACGTCTTTAAAAAAAAAAATAAAAAAAAAATGTATCAGTGTTTACAGTTCATTTAATAACTTTTATACATTACAAAAAAAAAAAAGACAACACATCTTTCTATCATGCATAAAGAAAACAGACAGTTGGAATAAAGCACCGAGTGGCCAGTGCCCCACGATGCCATCAGAAAAGTGCACATTTACTCGGTTAAGAGTTGCAAGATCTCGATAATCTTTCTTCACAAGAGGGTCCGAGAATTACGCAGCCTTCGCTGCAATCATTCATAAAGGTTTCCCAAAGGAGTTCTTCCGAGATGGAGAAATCAAGGCCAATGGCTCTTATGGATGATGCGTGCCAATCAGCAGTTGGCGAGCACCCACAGAACAGATGTCGAGCCGTTTCAAGTGTCAACTCCCTACAAAGACAGCAAAAACTGAGATGCCTCGGGATCTTTGCCCATCTTCCGGTCACCTCAAGGGTTTTGACTGCACTAAATTTCAGGCGCATGTAATCCCACACAAGACGATTGCTTATGAAACTTCGGAGGTAGGAAGGACTAAGTGATCTGTGAATGACATAGAAGATACATTCTTCAGAATTGAATTTGGCAGCAAGATTGACAATTAGCTGCTCCCGAACAACAGACTGCAAGGTTGCCTTCAGCTTGTTTTTCTGCGTGATGAAATTCTTTGTGAACAGGTCACACTGGGATCTCCCCGACCACATTTTGGCAGTTCGTTTGATTACTCCAAGGGTGCTCGATTGCATATAGTCAATCTTGTATTACAGACTTCAAACAGAATCCCCATCAAAGTGTCTCTCGGGGCATGAGCCATCCTCCAGTAGGTCATGGAACAGCTGAGCATTAGATGCTCTCTAATTGGAAAGATGTCAAGCTCCAAGTTGAGTGTTTCTGATGAGGCATAACGAAGCAATCTGAGTAATCTTTTCAAAATAGATGTTTCAAGTCTGCTGATTATACCCAGGGAGCCTGTGGCCCAAGTTTCTGATGGTCAACATTGGAAGGATTTTGGCAGTGTATAATTTAGCCAATAATCCTACTGAGAACTCTCCACCCATTTGGGCGAATGACAGAAAACAGCCCATTGTTTGAGCCATAGGCAACTGAAGGATGTGCAGATGAGAGGTGCTTATGAGCTTTGGGTTGAGTGATGCCAAGATATTTATACTCCGTGTCCACTTCTATAGGTGCTCCCAACAGATTCCAGCTGAAACGCACTGCTCTTTTGCGTGAATGGTCAAGCAGGACAATGGTGTCTGCTTAACCCATACATTGCAGCATGACAGTCCCCAATTTAGGTGGAATACATTTGGGGCCAGCCAGTGCCTCCCCCATATAAGCATGGAACAGATTGTAAAGTGTTGGAGCTAGGATGCAGCCCTGCTTAAGCCCAAGGTGTGTGTTGATCCAGCTGGAGGTACTCCGCTTGTTTTCTAAATCAAACTTTAACCCTTGTTTTGTCGTGGAGCATAATTACCATTCTTAGTAGCCCTGATGGAATCCCCCAGCTGATCAGTTTTTGCCACAACCTGGCACTATTCATTGTGTCAAAGGCTGCACTATAGTCCACATCCGCAATGTAGAGAGGTCTCTTGCGAATTAGCCAAGACTGTTGGATGGTAGTGGTGAGTGCAAGGACATTTATGGTGGTACTGCAGCCTTTTCTATAGCCAGTTTGATTCTAGGAAATAATGTGTAGCGTCAGCCCAGTTGGTCAGGTCGTCTAAAAGAACACAGGCAAACACCTTGGCAGGAACGTTCAGCAAAGCTAGGAGGCGGTAGTTATGAGGGTCTGTATGAGAACCTTTTTTATGGATGGGTACTAAAATGCTATCATACCAGGAGCTTGGCAATGTTTGTGTGACTGCTATGTAGGTAAACAAGTGGTGGAGAGCCTCGGTCCACAAAAGGACGTTCTCTTTTAGTAACAGGTTGCACAACCGATCAGGACCAGGAGCATGAGATGATTTACAGGAGCAGATCAATTTGCCAACTTCCTCCTTGGTCTTAGTAAATTCCCATCGATCAAATAGGGGAAACTGAGTTTGGTGCCTCCCAGAGTTTGTGATATGTAATCTACCCATGCAGTCTCTGAAAACACCATTAATATCTGAACACGTAAAGTCCTTTCCATTAATTATTGACCAAAAGGAGCGTGTGTCAGGCGATTGTGAGGAGAGAACCAAATTCTTCCACTGTGCACACTCTTTATTGATGCCTGCAGAGCCACTTGGTATACTTAGCCCTCACCAACTTGCGACTCAGTGCAAATTCCCCTGGATCGGGGACAGTTAGAGCAAGCATACGCAGTTCTTTATGTGTCTCTCTCTCTTTTTGTCCCTGATGATTTTGTCAAAGCTGTTTTTGTGGACGGTGAGAGGGCGGCTCGCTTTACGATTTTTCCCAGTCTCAACAGGGAAGATGCTCTCGATGATGGCTACACATCCTTCATATTTCTCAATTTCTTCTGATCCTTGTTGCAAATCAGGGGTAGCACTGGGAGAAGAAGATTGAGAAATAAAACCTCCAAGTACCCTTTTTGCAACTATGGTTGCAGCTTCTATTTTGGTGGAGGTCCACGACACACGGTTAAGTGTTTATTCACGTTTATCGTTCCTGTGGCATGCTCAGCTGGGGCTCCTTCGCAATCATGAGGGTCACAACAATTGGCAGATGATCGCTCTCCGTGCGTTGGCCTACGCAAAGATCTGTTATCAGTGAAGGCATATTAGCTTCAAAAACGTAATCAATTATGCTGGAACTTTTTTGTGAGGAGCGAGTAAAGTGGGGAGGGCAGTCTGACAGGTGGGCTCCGTTGACCATGACAAAGCCCCTTGAGTAGAGCCATGTTGTCCAGTTCATTCCTCGGGGGCATGAGCAGTCAAGCAGAGACTCGGGAACCGGACCTGCAGTGGGAGTACTATTGGCCAGAATGTCGATGCTACAATTCTGTGGGATTCTGGCACTCAAGTCGCCACACATTATCATAGGTGATGAAGGATCAGTAAGATTCAGCCAATTCTCCAAATTCTGAAGAATAGCCCTGTGTTGTGTGGTGTAAGGCGGGTCGTAGACATTTATCAACGTCAAACAATGAGGGCCAGTTCCACCATATCATCTTATCTTACCCACCAAGATGTTAGGGGTATCATTTTGGATTTTTATAAGGGAGAACGTTGTTTTTGCTCCAATGAGCAGGCCACCTTTCAGTCTGCCCTTCGGTCCTTTGACCGCCATGGTCGGAATAATGCTCCACCCGTCTAACACCAAAGGCTCGACAAGCCATGTTTCTTGTAGTGCAAATTTACAAAACCAATCAATGTAATCGAAAAGACTGTCCTGGGCATACAGGTGTTGGTGCCCCCCAGTGTTCCAGTTGAGAAATAAGAGGGGCGAGCTAGGAACTCTATAGGTTCCTCTGTTTAATTAGCCCCGCATCCATTCCCAATGTACTTCCTCATCTGCCGCCGTGGGTCCCCCTCTACTCCCACCGCTCTGGGCAGGGGTAACCACAACAACTATGGCTGATGGTACAGAGAGGTATGGACAGCTCTGTTTCCTCCAAAGGACACTTAAGATTTGTTTTTCTGCCCCCCCATGAAATGCTGCTCATGTTAAAAAGGCAGGGGAGTCTTCCGCGAGATACCACATTGCATTCATATCCTATTCTGAAGAAGAACTCTGAATAAGTAGTCAGCTCATCCGTGGAAAAATAGAGCAAAGAAGTAGCATACTTATCCTCTTCCCATTGAAATACTGCTCTATGTCATGGCTGATGATAGTGCGAAGTTGAATGATGGAATGGAGCAATTCCAAGACATGTGATTGATTTAGATAATCATTGCAGCCTTTGCAAAATAGACCTTTGACTTGTAGCACCCTTTCAATGTTTGGAGATAAGTTCACTTTTTCTGAAGAGACTCCTTGATTGGCCAATCCTCACTGGGCAGGGAGAATAGAGGGGCCAGGGCACAGGATGAGGCCATTTCTTTGCTGCTTACTTTGGTCCCCAGAGAAGGCTCAGTGGTGGCTGACGGAAGATGGAAGAGCTAGCTCAGATTGTAGACAGGGATTAATTCCTGCTGTCTTGTGTGCTCAGGCGGTGAATCCTTTTGTTTGTTTGAAAAAGAACCATCACCATGCATCCCCACAGTGTAATGTTTGTTATGAGGCCGAGAACTGGAGGACTGTTTCGAGGACAAATTCATGGTGGCCATGGCCGGACCAGCATCTGTCTCCGTTTCAATAAGCAGCGATGTCTGCACAACGGAGTTGTTAGTGGTTTTTGCGAATTGTCGCTGGCAAACCTTATTTCCCTTGGCTTTTTGCTTTCAAACTGAGATTGCAGGATCTTCTAAATTGGGACAAATGGTTGCTTTTCTCTCATCCTCTTCCGTCCCAGCTTGTTTGATTTCAGTCGTGTGCTTAAATGCAGCCGGGGGCCGAGATCCATAAACACATTTTGTGTTAGTCCCTTTACATAGATCTACTTCCTTGACAATGAGGAAAGAATCTAAAGTGTTCGCACTCTTGACCGGATTGGCGATGGTCACAGATTTCTGATGTGGCAAACCTTCTCTGCATACTTTTTGGCTTGACGAGTGGCTTTTCGCTTCTTCCGCTGTAGCCTTGCCATTTTCTCTAGGTTGATTGTAGACGAGCAAATAGCAGGCTTCTCAACAGAGGAGATTGATGAGGCAGTTGTGGCAGTATTTGCCACAAAATTCTGTAGGCAGCCAGAGTGGCCATTTAATATAGACTGCAATAAGTCAAAATGTTCTGTAAGAGGATTCAATTCAACACTACAGCTAAGTCAATGCCTAATCTGGGATACTGAATGGAAACCCTTATTGATATATCTTTATGTGCAGTTCATGAGTTCTGGATGACTACCCCTATATAACACCCCTCTCTTAGAATCCCCCTGACCCCACTGAGCCAAGAAGTAGTTCTGTTTTGCAAGTTTAAAAGGTTTATTTGAGAAATAAGACAAAATATAGATACCACGCTTTTATAATAAATTAATAATCAATATTGCCCTTATAAATATAATGTTAATCAACAATGGGTAATCTGACACTAGCACACTTCTTTATAATCAATGAGGAGTTAATATAGGATGGATCAAGTAGCAAAAATACTTTTATGTTTTCAAGGGAAAAGCAATGAGGAATAAAATGCAGTACAGAAATACTTGAGATGATTTTAGCAAAAGATAATATAATCACTTTTTCTCTGGCAATTCAGCCCCCTCCCCTATGCAATGGAAGGAGATGGAAAGGGGAGCACACAGTTCTCAGGAATGCAATCAAATACAATACGAAATTCAGTTCCCCTCCAGCAAGCTTAGAGAAAACCGGTATGAGTTTTAAAACACAGGCCCAAGTGCTTTGAATGTGGTGGCAATGAAGTGAGAAATATGCTGAAAATGCTTTTAATTCCCTTTAGGAGGTTCAGGGTGAGTGAGAGATACTTGGGATGAGTGCAGGCTCACTTTAGCAATGATTCAGAGATGGTGATTAAGAGGCAAACGAATTTTTAGCAAGGAAAGAAATGAATGCTGATGGTTACACGTGGCTGGATTTTTAACCAAATCGTGGTAAAATTCGCGAGTGCGTGAATCGTGATTGCGGAAACAGTATAAGGAGTAGGAAGTCAGTAGGCTTGTTGGAAAGCTTAGATCCTAAGCTTTCAGGGGAAAGTTAAACCAAGTTCGTAGCCCAAACAGTTCCAGAGATATGAACGAATTTGTAAAGGTTGTTTTTCGGATTCAAAGTAAACTCAAAATGACAGGTGACAGCTTGCAGCTTCAGAATTGACAAGTGACAGCTTCTAGGAGGCAGTTCTGGTTAGATTAAAATAGTTTGGACTAGATTATTTTAAACTAAGAGCTTATTTCTGTCACAATCTGACCTAAGTACTCACAATATATTTTGGAAGGACTGGACCTCGTCAGGGATCTGATCAATCAGGCTAGCGGCACTTCACAGCGATTTGGTCTCTGGGTCTGCGGTTCTGCACGGTCTGGTCAGGTCTGGTCTGTCCGGATACAGCGGTCTTTGCACGGCTCCTGGATCTCTGCACTGGTCCTGGCAAAAGTTCTTGGCAAGGGATTCAAGCAGCTCGTCCGGCTGTGAGTAGCTTGCAATGATTTGAGGCCTGGTGCAGAGAACTCAGCTTGTGGTTTTAGGCCTCTGATTTAGGTTCTAAAGTATAAGTTCTAGGTTCTGGAGTATGTAGCTGGAGTCAGTCTGGAACTGGTATCTTCTGGATGTTGTGTGGTCCTGCAAAACGCTCCGCAGCAACTGGATTTGAATGTCCTCTCTAGCTTCCAGTGGCTGGGGGCGACGATGGTGAAGGCAGACAACTCGTTGACCATCATGGCGTGCTACAACAGAGAAATGTGGCACAGATTGGCACTGCTGCTAGACCATCTACCTGAGCAGCAACGTAAGGAGGCAATGCTTCTGGTTCGTGAGGGGCGGCAGCCTCCAATCATAGTATTAATATTGCAGTGGACCTGGCAGAATCCAGGTTTAAACAGATAGATAAATAATGGGGTCGTCCTCCGGCGGCAGGCATGGTTGCACTGTACCGATTTTTGACCTGAGGTACAGCACAAGGTGGTGGATATGCCTTGCGAGGGGGAGCAGCTGTTTGGGGAGAAGATTGACGAGGCTCTGAAGAATATGAAGGAGTATTTGGATATGGCGAGGTCCCTGGCGACGCTGCAGGGTAGGTGTTCGTTTCGTCACTTTCGCTCCTTTCGGGAGCCAAAGGGAACGCCAGGTTTGCGGGATCTCGCGACTAAGGCTACGGTCGCTCCAGCTGTTCCTCTCAGGGTTTTCGTCAATCTTACCAGTCAGCTCAGCGGAACAAGGACTATCAAAGTCAGTGAAAGAGGGGTTCGTCCTCCTCCGCCACTAGAGGCCGCTAGTCCAAGCCTCAACAATGACTGCCACAGGGGCAGTCGACTTGGACAGTCGACTTGGAGGGAGAGTGGCACAACATTTCAAACGAGTGGTGTTTGTTTATGACGGACTGATGAGTGCTGGATGCAGTGCAATACAGTCACTCGTTGGCGTTCCTGCGTCCGCCACTCCCTATTCCACTGGTGAAGGTATCGCAGCTGCATCTACAAATCTTGCGACAGGAGGTGAGCCTGATGCTGCAGAAGGGGGCTATAGAAAAGGTCCCGGAGTCGGAAAGAGGACAAGGTTTTTCCTGGTTTTTAGTCATCAAAAAACCGGACAGAAAATGGCGCCCCATTCTGGACCTAAGGCCACTAAACAAAAATGTGTAACGCCAAAAGTTCAGGATGCTAACGTTGCAAGACGTTATACGAACGGTGCAGCCTGGGGAGTTTCTGGTGTCATTGGATTTAGAAGATGCTTATTTCCACATCCTGATGCAGCCCAAACATCGCAAGTTTGTACGGTTTGTGGTCGGCGACGAGCATTACCAGTTTCGGCTTCTCCCTTTTGGCCTCAAGTTGGCTCCCAGGACGTTCACCAAGTACCTGGCTCCAGTGGCGGCTTACCTCTGCAGGGAGGGACACCATGTTTATCCGTAGCTGGACGACTTGTCAGCGGATGTCTGAGTCTCCATGTGGCTATGCTCCTGTTACAGCGTCTGGGCTTTGCGGTCAACTTCGCCAAATCTTGTCTGACGTCTCCAGGGACATGGTTTTTCTAGGGGCTCATTTTCATACGCAGCTCAATCTGGTGAAGCCATCGTTAGAAAAGATAGAGAAGCTGTTATCCATGGCGGGTTCCTTTGTGCTGGGAACATCGGTCACGTTCCGTGTATACATGTATCTTCTCTGCACCATTGTGTCCTGCGTCCCACTCATCCCGAATTGTTGGCTTTTCATGCGGCCAGTACAGGAGTTTCTCGCTTCAAGATGGTCACAGGTCCTCGGTTCTTGGTCCGTCAAGATTCTCATATCCCGGGTGCTGGCAGACGCTCTGCAGTGGTGGACTCGCGTGAGGGGTATGCCCTTGGTGGAGCTAGAGTTCCAGTATACGATCGTGACAAGACGCTTTGCGGGTGGGTTGGGGAGCTCACCTCGACCAGTTTCATGTCCAAGGCCTATGGTCCCACAACGAGGCTTCATTGCACATCAACATTCTGGAGTTGAGGGCAGTACACTGGGAACTGAAGTCTATTCTGCCCCTCATTCAGGGCTCGGTGGTATGGGTTCTGACGGACAACACCACAACTCTGTTTTATCTACGCCAACAGGGTGAGGCACGCATTCACAGCCCCTGTCCAGAGAGGCTCAGGCTGTCTGGCACTGGGCCGTATAGTGCACAAGCTTCATCTAGTGGCTTACTATTTGCCAGGAGTTCAAAATGAGCAGGCGGATGCTCTCAGCAGAGAATCCGTTCCGATGCACGAATGGCGGCTAAATGACAACCAGGTGGCGAGGATATTCAGGAAATGGGGGACTCCCCCGCTGGACTTGTTCACGAGCCCAGAAAACAGGCAGTGCAGTCAATTCGCCAGCAGGGTGGGTCATCCGGATTCGAGGGGGGACGCATTCTCATTCCAGTGGACGGGCCTGTTCGCATACGCATTCCCTCCGTTTCCTCTGATCCGGAAAACAATCCTGATGGTGCACACGGTTCTGTGCAAGGTGATACTGGTGGCCCGGTTCTGGCTACGACAGACCTGGTCATCGGACCTTCTTCACCTAGCACTAGATGACCCTCTTCATCTGGGGTCAGAGCCGGATCTTCTGTCACAGAACGAAGGCATGGTGTGGCATCACAACCCTGGCTCCCTAAACCTTGCAGCGTGGCTCCTGACCACTCCGAATTTGGACACCTAAGAATTCCGCTGGACTATCACCGCATCTTGGAGGCCGCAAGAGCGCCATCGTCTTACTGCAGAAAGTGGAAAAGGTTCTGTGCCTGGTGCTCGCAGCAACCGAACTTGCAGCCGTTGCAGGTTTCGCCCCCACAAGTCCTGCCTCAGGTTCTGCTGTTGGCAAAGGCAGGGTCTGGAGTTGTTTTCGATCAGGGTCGACTTGGCGGCCATCTCCAGGTTCACGAGGCGCTGCAACTCTACACCTCTGTTCAGCGACAGATTGATTAAACATTTCCTCAAGGACCTTTTCAGGACGTCTCCCCCGAAGACGTATTCTCCAGTCTGGAGTCTCAACTTGGTACTCTCGTCCCTCATGAAACCACCGTTTGAACCGATGGTGAAGTTTCTCACGTGGAAGGTTGCTTTTCTGGTGGCCATTATGTCTGCCAGGTGGGTTTCCGAACTTCAGGCTCTGGTTATCGACCCGCAGTATCTGCGTTTCATGACGGACAAGGTTCTCCTATCTACAAATCCTCACTTTATTCGTAAGATTCCGTTGGAGTTTCATAAGAACACTAAGTTGGCCTTGCCCACCTTTTTTTCCCAAGGCGTCTACTCCAGCGGAGAAAGTGCTACATTCCTTGCATGTCAAGAGGGCTTTGAGGTTTTACCTCGACAGGACTCAGTCCTTCAGGACATCGAGACAGCTATTTGTGGCTTTCGGCCCCTCCAACAATGGGAAGCCGATTTCAAAGCAGGGCCTTTGCCGTTGGGTATCATCTACGATTTCCTTTTGCCACGACAAGGCTGGCAAGCCATTGCACTCGACTCCCAGGGCCCATTCTATGAGGTCCGCGGCGTTCTGGGCAGCGCTGTGGGCAGGCATACCGCTCAGTGACATTTGCCAAGCAGCAACATGGGCGGTGCTGCACACCTTCACCAGACGCTACTGTCTGGGTCAACAGCATGCGGAGGATGTGCAGGTGGGACGTGTGCAGTCCTCCAATGCCTGTTCCAATAAGGTAAGCCCCGCAGCTTCCGGGGCTTGGTTTTACTAATGCTTAATGTCTTAATAACTGAAAATGCATGTTTTTCTATTGTTGGTTCATGATTGCCTGGGGCATGGGTCTTGTTTGCCCGTTATGCTCCTCTAGGTTCTCTTACTGCTATGTAGTCTATTCACAGCATGTGAATCCATGAAAGATCCAATGCTGGAGAAGGGAGTAGTTTCTTAACTGTAACTCCATTTCTCCAGCGCTGGTATCTTTCATGGATTCACATGCGCCCTCCGGCCTTTCCCCTTCAGGCAAACATACGTTTGGGGAGCCTCCATTTTGGTGAGGTTAAAATCTGAAGGGAAGCCGCGGGGCAGGTTTTTTTTTATACTGGCCGTCCTATTGGTGCAGCCTATAGCACCCATAAATACGTCGATAGGACACTCAAAGTGTCAAAGTTTTCCATAGGGAAACTGCTATATTAAAGTTACTGAGGTTTCCCAGCCTGGTGACGGGAAATATTCAGAGCATGTGAATCCATGAAAGATACCAACGCTGGAGAAATTGAGTTACAGGTAACTTCCCCAGGCTTCAAAGTCACTTCAAAATGTTCAACAAAAGAAAATAAGGTTTTTTTTAACCAGTTCTTGAACGTTGAAAATCAAAACAAAAGTTCACCAAAAAAAATCCACTAGTAACAATTCTTTGTTCCTGGGTGAAAAGATCCCCTTCCAACTTCCAGAAAGAAAATAGCATCAGTGGTAATCCTGGTTATGATATGATAATTAAATGTCCCAGCTTCTGGATCTTTTGGATAAATTGCCACAGTTAAAAAGAAAGTGTGATATTTCTCAATTGTCAATAATATACACTTCTTTACAACTTATTCTGTTACAACTCTTTACATTTGGTATATTTGTCAGGATGCTTTCTCTGTGCTGCTGCTTCTAGTTTCAACAACCACACTTCCACTGTTGGTACAATGAGAATAGTCGCCTTTGTCCCACAGTACGTTACTGCTTTAACCACTTCAATGTGACATCTGCTGACAACTTTATATACCACCTCAGTCCAAGTGTAACTACTACGGCTTCAGTAATTGTGAATTATTAGGTAGATGTTTTCTCCTCCCCTGCTTCATATCGGGTCTCCGTCCATTTTATGGGAGATCTTCTCTCTTTTGGATATGCAGGCGGTGGAGCCGGTTCCACAGTCAGACATGGGCTCCGGCTTCTACTCCAGGATTTATGCGGTACCCAAAAACAACCAGGCTGGCCTGAGGGTAGTCCTGGATTTGTCATTCCTCAACCTATCTTTACCTCTCGAACGCTTCAAGATGATTACTCCAGTGCACATAGCCGAGTCTCTATGTACAGGGGACTGGATGTGTCCCCTAGACCTCAAGGATGTGAACCTTCATGTCCTCATCTACCAGCCGCATTGGAAATGTCTGTGGTTCGCGATGTTGTGCCACTTCCAGTACAAGTTGCTGTCTTTCGGCCTCAATTCGGCCCCTTATGTGGTCACGCAGCTAATGAATGCAGTGGCTGGTCTGCTCTGCCTGGAGGGCCATCACTTATACAACTATTTGGACAACTGGCTGGTGAAGGCCAACTCTCCCAAGGTGGCTGTGCACTCAATATGGATTTTCTTGGTCCACCTCCTGGAGGACAGCAATACAGAAGTGGACAAACTGAGCTGCTTAGGGTTCAACACCTACGAATGGGAGTTACACATCAACTATTTGTTGCCCCTGTTGCAGAGATGGGGGGGGGGGGCGGTTCCGGATCTGGACTTATTTGCATCTCCTCTGAATTCCAAGTGCCCCCGATTTGCTTTGTGGAGGAATGGGGTTAAGGCTCTCTGGGGGATGCGTTCCAGCTCTGCTGGCACAACAGCTGGTGCTTTGTGTTTCCTCCTCCGTGCTCAGAGGGGCCTGTCCATCTCCAAATCACCAGCAGTGGCTTCCTGAAGCAGCAGGGCGAGGCAGTGGAGCACCTAGTGGCCTGGTTCTTGACCAGCTGAGACTGCATATTGCTCAGTTCTCGGACCACAACTGGGACCTCATACTGGAGGCCATCTAGGCGATCTCAGTACAAGAGCAAGTGGACTACATTCTGCCACTGGGCTCACGACAGTCGGAGACCGAAAGGGCTTTGCATTTCTTGGACCTCAAAAGAATACTGAAGTTCTGTCTCTCCTTCACGAAATCCTTCAGGAAGTATGAGGCATTGTTCATCGTCTTTGGGGGGGATGTCTCCTGGCACCCATGCTTCCAAAGTTTCTATACCCTGATGGATGGTCCAGCCCATTTCGGAGGCGTATACGGCCATGGGAAAGCCGGTTAGCGTGGGGGATCCATGCCCATGCGGTCAGAGCTGTAGCTGCGGCTGTCGCCTTTCAGAGACATGCTTCTTGGGATGTCAGCAGGGCGGCTACTTGGGCTGGACTCCAGCTCCATGCGGGATGCAGAGTTCGGTCAGGCGTTTCTGAAGAACCTTTTTGCTTCTTAAGTATGAGGCAAGTTTCCGCAGCTCCACCCAATGGTTTTGTCTGGTGGAATCACCCACAAGGATGGAGGAAAGGGGACGTGACTTATGAGTAATTAAATTAACTCACTGTGGTGACTAGAGTACTCATAGTCCTTAGTCCCCTTTCCTCCATACGTTCCACCCACCTTCCCCCACTTGTATGCCAGGGCCTAAAATATTCAGCATAGCCAGGTATTGGAGTGTGAAATGTGTTAAAAAGGAGACTGGGGTTAGGGCCCCGGAGGGGGGGATCTCGGGGGCGTTCCCACACCCAGGGCCCTGCCCCTGCGTGCTGTACTAAATTTAAAGGGGGAAGCTCCATTTTTTGCTGCTGTGTTGGGGGACACCCACAAGTATGCATGAATGGGACTAAGGACTATAAGTACTCTACTCAATACAGTGAGTAACTTTAATTTGTTGGCATTGCTGCCTATCGTGCTCTCAAATATCCCCAACTATTATTCTTGACAGGCTATGGTTCTTTTTTAGAGAAAAGGTTAAGAGGGTTTTTAGGAAAACAAAATGAAAGACAATAGATGTCATGTATGCACTTGCACTACTATTATTGTCTTATGTGGAGGGAATGTTATGTTGATAATGATAGGATGCTGCAAATGTATTTTTTATTTTTGTATTTCTGAATTTTAGTAATTGGAACCGGAGATGAATTGACTTTATGTGAAAGGTTTTTGGAAACTATAGTGCACTATATATAAATAAATACATTTTTAAAACATTGGTTTATTTAATAGCAGCTGTTATTTAAAATGTAATGCAGATAGCCTATGAAAGCAGAAACTTTGGCCTGGTTGAAGTAGTGTGCAAATTAAAACCCTCCAATTAAGTTTTAATTGGCTCATGGAACCTCGCCCTGGGCAAGTGTGCATACAGTACAGCCACCTTCCAGTGAAATTCTGGTTATACCACTGGTAAGCGTCTCCCTGATGACTCAGGTAGGACAATGGCACACTTCCCATCCTCTATTGCTTCATACACTTGTATTTTTTCTGCACCCTCTCACATCACATCTCACCCTCCACCCCTCGGTTGGGTTTGGGTACACTCTGTCCCCCCAAATCTTGCATGCCATAATAGTTACCACAATGCTTTATTCTCCCAACATATTATTTTAATTGTAAAGGACACAGAAATGGGATTCCTACGTTCATGCTGTGTTCTATGTACAGTGGTTTTGTCAAAACATCTGCTCTCACCATTAAATACATGCATCAGTGCACAGAGAATTAGGGTTGACCTTCTTGGAGTACGAGTAGGCAGCTGCACCTGGCCCGTTATGGCTTAGAATTTGGGGCAACACTAATGCCTCACTGTGCCACTTTATAATCATGGCAACCTTGAGTAGGGACCTGTGGTACAAAATACATTGGATAAAATTTGTCAGAGCACATGTGTAGGGTAAATTTGGCGGTTGTGCCTCCCGCCACAAGGGTGCTAAAAGCCAGGGAGGTAAGGTCTTCCAAGGAGGCGGTAACCAGGGAATTAGCGGCTATTCGCTTGAATGCAGTACGGGCTTCCCAGGCTGACGGCTATCATCAGCTTATAAGCGAGATGCCCATTATTCAGCTGTACCTTACTTGGGCCCGGATGGGCCATCATGGTTGGCTCATTACAAGGGCCCGCTTTGACTGCCTTCATTTGAGGGGCAACACGGCAAATAGGCAGGCTTTACGGACGATCCAAGCTGCCCTGTCTGTGGTGCCACTCATGAAGACCTGGCTCATTTTATCTTGTTTTGCCCTGGGTATGGAATAATCAGAGAGCGGACCATACTGCAAGTTTTGATACGCACTGACCTGCGCCAATATAGGCCAGCACTGTCCTTTTTATTAAAGGCAGAGACTCCACTATCAGCCTGGGCCTTGTTATCGTATTTGAAGGTTGCAATGTTTCTAAGAAGGGTTTTTTTGAGAAGCCAGGTGCCCGCATTTTAACTTCGTCGCAATATGTGGATACAGATATTTTATATGCATGTGTTTAATATTTTATTGTTCGAATAAACATTTTCAAACAAAAAACGCAAATGGAAAACCCCTTAAGACCTGAGAACTAGGTGTTTGTAGGTGACATTAACGCTTAGCCTCGTTCAATGTATCCCTTGCTGTGAGATCAGGAAGCACATGTGTCGAGATTGTATCATTTAATTAAGGGAGCAATCGGTAGCAAACATCGCCACTGGGGTTGGATGCCCGGTGAGTGAGTGGAGAGGGAGGAATGGGATTCTTTCTCTCGAGATAGCTAGGCTTTGCATGGGAGCTTTATAAATTGCCCCAGTCTGTTACTGTGCCTGCTGTAAATGAGACCATGTGTATTTCCTAGACCAGCACATGCATATCCGTTTTGTCAGCTAAAAAAAAACCATTGCGTATTGAGATATTGTGCAGCAGTCCAACATATCAATGCGCACTAAAAGCAATAAACGTTAAGCATACTAAATGGCTTAAGAGTACTTGTTCTAGTTCAGGTGAAGCAGTGCACTCTCTGACCTAATGCACAGTGGGCCTCATTACGACCCAGGCGCTAATGGGTTAACAGCGCCGTAAAAGGCTGCAGCGCCGTTAACCTATTAGCGCCTAATTACGAGGTCCCTATGCGGGACCAGACCTTAACGGCTGGTGTAGACCATGGGTGCACAACATACGGCCTGCGGGCCAGTTGCGGCCCGCCATGCCCTTTTGATCGGCCCGCGAGGCACAAAGACTTTCCTAATGGAGGGCGGCCCGCGGCCACCCTCCATTAGGAAAGTCTTTGTTGTCTTCCGGGCCGGTGAAAACACTGGCCCTCATTGGCTCAGCACACACACACATCACGTCGCTCCTACGAGCCACGTAATGCGTGTGTGCTGCACCAATGCAGGGCCAGCACTACGGCTGCCGTGGTCCATAAGGCTTGATGCCGGAAGGCATTTCAGCCTTGGACCACGCCAGCCGTAGTGCGATTCCAGCTTACCTGCCTTCCAGCAGGTCTCCGGTAAGTGGTCTGTTTGTGTTTGTGTGTCGGGTTTGTTTTGCTTTGTTTGTGTGTGTATGTTGCGGGGGGGGGGGGGTGTCGGATGTGTATGAATGTTTGTATTTGAATGTATTTTGTGTGTATGTTGAGATGCAGGGGTGGTGGGGTGTGGGGGTGTGTCGGATGTGTATGAATGTTTGTATTTGCATGTATTTTGTGTGTATGTTGAGATGCGGAGGTGAGGGGGGTGTGTCGGATGTGTATGAATGTTTGTATTTGAATGTATTTTGTGTGTATGTTGAGATGCGGGGGTGGGGGGTGTGTCGGATGTGTATGAATGTTTATATTTGAATGTATTTTGTGTGTATGTTGAGAGGCGGGGGTGGGGGGGTGTCGGATGTGTATGGATGTTTGTATTTGAATGTATTTTGTGTGTATGTTGAGATGCGGGGGTGGGGGGGTGTTGGATGTGTATGAATGTTTGTATTTGAATGTATTTTGTATGTATGTTGAGATGCGTCGGTGGGGGGGTGTCGGATGTGTGTCGGATGTGGATGAATGTTTTGATTTGAATGTTTTTTGTGTGCTGAGTTGGGGGGTGGGGGTTCGGGTCTGTATGGGTGCATGTTTGTGTGTGCTGAGTTGGGGGGTGGGGGTTCGGGTCTGTATGGGTGCATGTTTGTGTGTGTGCTGATTTGGGGGGTGGGGGTTCGGGTCTGTATGGGTGCATGTTTGTGTGTGCTGAGTTGGGGGTGGGGGGGTTTGGAGTTGGGGGGGTGGGGGGTTTGGGTCTTTATGGGTGCATGTTTGTGTGCTGATTTGGGGGGTGGGGGTTCGGGTCTGTATGGGTGCATGTTTGTGTGCTGGGGTGGGGGGTTCGGGTCTGTATGGGTGCATGTTTGTGTGTGCTGAGTTGGGGGTGGGGGGGGGTTTGGAGTTGGGGGGGGGGTGGGGGGTTCGGGTCTTTATGGGTGCATGTTTGTGTGTGTGCTGATTTGGGGGGTGGGGGTTCGGGTCTGTATGGGTGCATGTTTGTGTGCTGGGGTGGGGGGGTTCGGGTCTGTATGGGTGCATGTTTGTGTGTGTGCTGAGTTGGGGGTGGGGGTTCGGGTCTGTATTGGTGCATGTTTCTGTGTGTGCTGAGTTGGGGGGTTTGGTTGGGGGTGAGGGGGCCCTGGGGCATAGTGTTTGGTTGGGGGTAAGCGGGCCCTGGGGCATAGTGTTTGGTTGGGGGTGAGGGGGCCCTGGGGCATAGTGTTTGGTTGGGGGTGAGGGGGCCATGGGCATAGTGTTTGGTTGGGGGTGAGGGACATGGGGCATAGTGTTTGGTTGGGGGTGAGGGTCAATAAAATATATGTTAATTAAACAGGCGAGATACAATAACTAAATAGAAATAAATTATAACAATGGAAAATGTGTAGTACAAAATGTAAGTTTGAAATGCAAATAAAAATCGTTACCCCTCAAAAACATTATTTTTCCATGTGTTTAGTACAAATTGGGGGTTTAAAAAGCCTCCTGCCACGCCCCGCCTACCGCCCCGCCCACATTTACTTTTCGGCCCACTATAGCCCTCATGTAAGGTACTTTCGTCCCTCTGTCAAAATCAGTTGTGCACCCTTGATGTAGACCAGCCGTTAAAGTAGGGACCTGCAAAGGGACCTTGGTGCTAATTACGGTGCCTTCCCCATTCCCATTGAGCCCTATGGGGCAAAAATGGGAATGGGAATGGGGAAGGGCCATGGAGGAAGGGGGAATTACCGCCCCGCCAACCTTGTAATGTGGTGGTAATTCCCCCTTTCTCCATGGCGGAGTCGGTAACTTACCGGCATGGACCATGGTGCTAATAGCACCATGGTATTCCGCCAGGGTCATAATGAGGCCCATTGTTGTTATGCTCTGTGCAAGCCCTCCACTTTGGTAGCTCTGCATGTCTTTGAACTGAAGGAACTATTGTTTGGGTGCCAGGTGTTCTCATGAGGATTGATTGGGTTGCATTGCCGCTTCCTTATTTAATGCCTGTCGTCCTTGAGTTGACATCCATCTCTACCCGTTCTGGTTCTGTGTTTTATTTTTGAACGCTCTACAATTAGTACGATGACAGTGTATAACATATTGCACGTATCAACAGATCCCTCCCCCCACACCCCCCTGCCCCCCCCCCCCCCCCCCCCGCCATAGGCGACCACGAGTTTCACAACCGTGTGTCCATGCACATGATTACCTCTATACGAACGTCCAGTAACAGCATATATATATTCTAAGGTTCATAGGAATACGAAATACAAACACAGAGCGGAAGTAAAAAAAAAAAAGTCCACGTTACAAACTCGAGGCTGAGCGGTAGTTTACAATGCGACCGACGTGACATTTTGCCGAGACTATACAGCACTACAGTCTTGTTCATTGTATACTTTGAAAATACAGACACACTGTGAGCAGCAGATTTGTGAATGCAGCCCTGTTTTTTGTCTGCTCGCTATTGATATGAAAAGTGACTCATAATTGAAGTAAACTGTGACATCTGTGTTTTATGTATCCAGATATTGAGGAGATATGCCCTATTCTCATCTCTTATAGGGAAGTTGTCGGTAGGGGTTCATTGGCTGGGAATTGTATTTGCTATTTAGCTGTGATGAATGTTTGTTTTGGCCGGAACCTCCTCACGCTCGCTCGCTGCTTTCCCTTCTTTCTCTCTGCGGGAAGGAAGATGGAGGCAGGTAGCACGCAATGACATGGAAAGTGGATTAGTTTACTACGTGCTGTTAAGCTTCATTGTGTGGCTCATTGTAGCCCTATACTTAATTACATGCTTAGCTCTTCTGTACTCAATCTGCTGCAAAGAGAGGCATGAGGAGGATGAGGCTGAGGGCGAAATTGCGCTTCCCTTGGACAGTGAGATGAGTGAGTCTGTGACGGACTGAGGGGGCCTCGCCACGGATTGCATGTTCTTTTCAGTCATGTGAAAGGACAACCGAACCACGCGCTTTAAATATGTAAGTAGCATCGTCGAGAGTTTGCTAATCATAACTGCGTTGTTGCAATTGTGTTTAAGAAGCTTTGTTTCTCTGTTGGTTATATCTGGGTGAGAAAACGAGCATGTCCATTCACACAAGCTTGTCCTCTACCATAAGTACTCGAAGCAAATAGATATTCAAGATGACCTTTTTAAGTTATTATCCTGTTTATTGTGTATCTTTGGTTGTCTTGTTTCAAGCGCATACCATTTTTGGCGTGGGTGCTGGAGGCTAAGAAATTGCTGGTGGACAAGTGTCCAGACTCAATTTCTATTGTTGTCCAGACCCAGTTTCCTCCCTCCATCCCAAAATAAGACCACACCAGTGGCAGACGTGCAAAAGCCATTAACAACGAAAAGACATTAGAGATACTTTTTTTTTTTTTTTCTTTTTAACGCCTGTCCAGCGTCCTGCATTTTGGCCAAATACAGCACTCTTGTTTACTGGTTCTGCATGCAACTAACCACACGATTACACCTCGTTCCCTTTACATATTGGTAAAATAGATCGAATCCACGTGAATAGCTTTGCCATCTTCCCACGCACGTCGTTTAACCTCCAAGAAAATAACAATGCTGGTTATTGTAGTTATGTCGTTAACGCAAAGACCTGAAACTCGTCAGCCCGTTTTTTCTTTAGCCTTTGGCCGGGCACGTTTCTGTTTGGTTTACACTGCTTGTTTGTTTTTCTCTTCAGTATATGTCTGGAAGGAACTAAAGAAATAAAAAAAATCGTGACACAATTAAATCGTATGGTTTAACCAGAGAGAACAATTAAGTTTGTATTTTGTGCATTTCCATTGTTTTATCCAAATGTGCATATCCTACACCAACTCAAATTTAAGTGCATAGGGTTGCGTTAAAAGCAGCCTTTCACACTATGCATTTTAATAAAAAAAGATAAACAGCTTTGTATCATTAAATTTCAGATAAAATCAACCTCATCTGAAGTATAAACGTCCAGCATACAAAGTACAAGCACAGATCAAGATAATACATAGCTGTTCTATTAACGTAAAACATTACAAAATCTTAATATCAGTATGGCATTATGATAAATATTCCATCAGTGCAGAGGCTTCTATCAAAGCGTTGGCCCTCAGCCATATGTGATAAGCAGAAGATGACCACTAATGATTCAGTTCCAAATATCGTGCTCCAAAACTGGTCAGACCCATACATCTTAAATTTAATACAACCCTTTTCATAATTATCCTAAGCGCCTTACATTGTGTAAGTATATGGCGTGTTGTTTCTACTTGCCGCCGACAAAGCTGCTGGTCCATGGGGATGCCATTCCAAGCTCCAATATTAGCCAGTACAGGTAATGGGTTAAAAAGTAATTAAAGGATAAAACGAGACACGGCCGGTGTACACATTTTAACTAGGTAGCTGCTGGGTGTTGTTTCTCTAAAGAAACCCTTCTGAGAGTATACAGTATATTTACAGAAGTTAGCCAAGTGTGCTAAGGACAGCACACAATCATGTATTCTTGTTTTAAAACCTAATTTACTTAGGAAAACAGCCACCTCGGAATTGCAAGTGCAGCCAGGTCAATCCTATAGCCGAGCAATGATGGCCAACTAGGATCTCCATTTCATGGTACCAGGTACTTCTGGAATATCGCTTTGCATGATCTACTGTGCAGTTTAGAAGCAAATTACTTACAGTCCTGGAGAATTTGATTTGAATCCAAAATGTGCACACTGACACTTGACATCAGTGACTGTGATCCCAACTGTTTTCAAATCGCCTCCACTAGAACTGACCGCGGGACGCCTAGTGGAGGAACTCGGTATTTTAGCCTCCAATTTATGAAGCCATGTTACAGCCTTCTCGGGTAGTACTTATAAAGCATACATACAGCTCTCTCCCCCCTGCACTCGCTGATTTTTGCAATCACTCCTTTGCCAGTGGATCTTTCCTCTGCCCCCTTCCTTAAGCACTCCCTTGTGCGCCCACTCCTGAAAAAAACATCTGCAGATCCTGCCTGCCCGGCTAACTACTGCCCTATGTCCATCACCCCCTTCCTGGGGAAGCTGGCTTTGCCCCAACTCAACTCACACACTGAACTTGTTAGTGGTCTCCATGACCATCAATCTGGATTCCGAGCATCCAGAGGCACAGAAACTGCTCTTCTGAACACCTGTGAAGAACTGCTTGCATCTCTGGACTCAACTTCCCAACTGTCCTTATCCTTCTCAATCTCTCTTCTGTCTTTGACACAGTCAACCATTCCACCCTCATACAAAGGCTTCACAATACCCTTGGTATCTGGAAACGGGCACTGGGCTGGCTGACCTCTTTCCTCACCAACTGCTCTTCCCAAGTCATCCTGGGCACCTTCACTCCTCCCTCCCTCTCCACCTGTGGTGTCCCCAGGGATCTATACTCTCCCCTGGCTCTTTAACATCTACCTTGCTCTCCTTGCATGCCTCATCGTCTCCTTCTCCTCCAACATCCAGTGTTACGCAGACACACAGCTCTTTTTCAAACTCCCTGCTGACTCTCTTGCATCATCCCTGACTGCCTATCGGCCATCCAGTCCTGGTGCGCCTCCAACGATCGCTGCCTCAACGCCTGTAAAACTGAGATCCTTCCCATCAGGACCCCTGCTCCGACCTTCTTCCCCTCACTTTGGCCTTCCCCATGGGCTCTCCTCCTGCACCTTCAACTGAAGCCAGAAACCATGGAGTCATCTTCGACTCCGTTCTCTCCTTCCTCCCTCACACTCAGGACTTTGCCAAGAAATCCCACTTTCAGCTCTTACTTCTCAAAGGAATTTTACTTTTTCTCACTGTCCCCCAGAGGCTCAATGTGACTCAAGTCCTGGTTCTCTCTAGGCTTGACTACTGTAATAGCCTCCTCCTGAATCTTCCATCCTCCACTCTGCGACCCCCCCCACCCCCTCCAGCTAATCCAGAATGGGGCAGTGAGACTGATCCTTGGCCTTAAGCACAGGGACTGCATCGCTCTTGCACTAAAAAGTCTTCACTGGTTACCGGTTGCTGCACAGATTAAATTCAAATCCCTCTGCATCATCCACAAGGCTGTCTGGGCCCTGGGACCACACTTTCTTCAACTTTATCTCACTAAATACTCTCCCTCTAGACCACTACGTTCCTCTGGTACCAACTCTTTGTGTGTAAAGCGTTTTTCTAAACAGAGAGTAGGTGGTTGTTCACTTTCCTCAGCGGGCACCCTTCTATGGAATAGCCTCCCCCTCCCTCTGAGCCTTGAACAGGATATACTCAAATTCATGAAGCTCCTTAAGACCTCTTTTCCTCCTCCTTTCCTTCTTCTCTCCTCTGCTAATCCCACAGTTGCTGTGATCAGTGTCCTAAGCCCTTGTGCATCCTCAGGGCCCTGACCTCCCGCACCAATCTTCCCAGCTCCTGTCTATCCACAGCACTTGCATCCCCACACCCTCCGTTCTGGAGGTTCACACTTACACCTCCCATGGCCCCAGTCCGTATAGCACTCAACATTCCTAGCACCTCATCTGTGGCCCACCCTCGAGCTCGGACTCCCCAGCACTTACCCCCTCTTCCTTGCTGCACTTGCACGTTCTGATTGCTCACAAGACATAGTAGGTTCGTCCCCTCCTGTCCCCCGCTCTTTAAAATTGTTTTTAATGTATTTCCCACCCTTGCCCCTCACTGCCCTGTGGGCGCTTTGAAAGTTTCTTATTGAATAAGTGCCTAACAAGCAATAAATAAATAAATGATGGCAGGAATAATGGAAATTGTGTAAGCCATCAGCTCGGCCTCGAGAGCGACCCCCACATTTATCAAGAACTTTTTTGATGGCAAGCCACTTCAACCAGGCTTGGGAGGGGATGGTATCGGCAAAATACTTAAGAGACGGAGTAGCCTTGATATAGAGGCACTAATACCTGTAAATATTTTAGGACTTTTTACCTATGGTCATAATTTTAGTTTTGGCGACACTAATAGTCAATCCTTTTATATCGGCATATTTAGAAAGGGCGTTTAGTGAATGTTGTAGACCCACTGACGTCATATCCAGTATGACAGTATTATCCACATAGGTCAGGCAGATAATATCTCCCCTCCCATATTGAGGTGGATGGTTGTGTACACGCTTCAAGGCCGGGGTAATCAGCAATATATAAATTAAAAAGCAGTGGTTGCGAGTATGCACTCCTGCTTAAGCCCGGTATTACTGGGCAATGTCTGAGATAATTTGCTCTCTTGGGACATTCTGACCCTCGTATCATTGTGCAGAGCTTTTATAAAATAAAGTAAGGAAGGGTCAATATCCGATCGTTTCATTTTCTCCCAAAGTTTAGACCTGATTACACTAATCAACGTAGCATAGATCAAGTGACATATCCGGGTTGAGATATGTAGCTGAAATCAGAGTGAGCAGAACTAAAATAGAATGAGAGGTGCTAAAACCTTTCCTAAAATGAGTCTGTTGGATATGTAAGAAGTGATTTGCCAAGGTCTAGACTGTAAGAATCTCCAGTAAGAGTGTAGAAAAAATGTTGGCGCTACAATCAAGCATTGCCAAGAGCCGATAACAGTCAGGCTGCTGTCGTAAGCCACATTATTTAAAAACTGGTATCGAGCATCCTGCTATATGTGGAATGTTAAGTAGAACAGGAAATCTAAAACCTAACGGAAAGATGCACAATTGCTGTCAGTTGAGTGGGAGCCATAGAAGTATCCGGTGGGGTGTAGCTCCCACTAAAGAACAAATATCCACTTACCTGTGTTGTGGATCTTCACTGGCGATGAGGATCTCTGCGGCCACCCAACCGAGTAACCTATTGTGTGAACCGGATCCTTCATGCACTTTGCTCCCATGCTTTATTGACAAAAGCGGCCAGGAAGGAAGACCTGCAGAGGCAATTAGAGGGAGGTGAACGAGCAACAATGATGGGACGAGGTGAGACGCTGCTCCCCAAACCGTTACGCTGCCATTCTGTTAAATTTGTGATACTGGTTAAAGCAGAGAGCAAACCTGTGGAGCATGAGCAGCCTAACGCGCATGAGACAGTGCTGAAACCGACAGCTCACCGAGGAGGCGTGCACTTTAGAGAAAAGGATCCTACGATATAAAAAAACATGCTGCCACTTTGGTTACTGCGGTAACCGGAATCAACACCGACCGATGCTCAGCAACGATTGTTAAAGTAAAAATACATGATACTTACCTTAAATTATTTGGGTTCAGGAACGTTTCTCCTACTTTCTACTTTGATTACACTCTTGGCACTGTTGTTGAAAACTGCATATTCTATACATGTGCTTACGCAGTCCAACTGTTGGAAAAAAAGGAAACATTGCAAAATTGTAAACTCCCATCTATTCTTACACCATTGCTACGAAGTTAATACTGCAGTTAAATTAAACAAGGAAGTTCGTAATCAAGTATAAAGGATTTGAGGATATTACAGTGCCAACACAGCAGGATGGCTATACCAGGGGTGCCACCTCCAAACTACTTCATGGATGTCGAAGAGGGACTCAGCATACCGTAGAAGAGGTGGAAAAAACATTTTTACTACTACGTACTTGCCTTACATGGATTAAACTTTTCTGGTGAAAGGAAGAAGTGTCTTTTAATGCACTGTTTGTGAAACTATGGTCAAGAAAAATTTGAGGATTTACCTCCACTGTCACAAGACTAGTCAACGTGTCTCACAGAATATGAGAAGTGCATACAAATGCTGGACAAACACTATGAAAAGTCAGTAAGCATCATTTTAGAAAAGTACCACTTTTGCAAAAGGAAACAACAAAATGGGGAATCTGTAGAACAATATATCACAGCTCCCAGAGATTTGGCAGCCTCTTGTGAATTCGGTAGTACCTTAAATGACAGACTACAGAACCTCTTCATGCTGGAATGTAGTGATGAAAAAGTAAGAGAAGCCTTGTGGTCCAAAAGTAATCCCACGATTGATGAAGAAATTAGAGTAGCAAAAGTAGTAGAACACCTGAGCAAATGTGTCAAGGAGTTCGAAAAAAAGAACAGAGTTGGATGGGAAGACAACTGAAGAAGTCATGGAAGTCTCAACAGTACAGCCAAGGAGAATATGACAGGAAGAAACAGATTGTCAAAAAGGATGGTGTGAAAAAGAGATTTGGGAAACACAAAGAAGGAAAGGAAGAAATACAACAAAGGATGACAGGGAGAGATGTTTCCGTTGTGACAGTTTTTCACTTTGCGAGTAGTGATAAATGCCCAGCAATCAAGGCTTTATGTGTAAGATGCAACAGGAGAGGACATTTTACATCCTGTTGTAAAACCTAGACTGAAAATATTGACTGTGTAGACGAATTGTGAGAGTATCTGGATGAACGCACGCGTCTTGTAGATGGTGCAGTTGAGGATATTGCCATGATTGGGGATGATGCTGACATTGAAAAACCCAAGTCCACCATTGAGATTGAAGGGGTGGACATTGGTATGGTAATTGATTCTGGAGCAAAGTATACTTTACTTCCCAAATCTATCTTTGACTCCAAGTTACAAAAAAAGTGTTTCTCTCAATACTGTGGATATCAGGCCCATAGCATACGGACGGAAAAGAATTGAACTAGAGGGTTGGTTTTGGGTGATTATGAAATGTAAGGACAGGTCGGCAAAAGGCAAAGTTTGTTTCGAAGAGAGGGAATGATCCACTTTTAAGTTGGTCGCACCAGAAAAGGTTGAAAATCAAACTTGATCCCAATGCAGAAGAGGCAGTTTACTCAATAGAAAGTATGAATTACATGTGGCGACACAAGGTTTTTTGTGCGGAGATGGCTAATCTGAAAGGCTTCATGCAGAGAATTAGAATGAAGGCCAACTCAGTCCCAGTTATACAGAACTGAGGGTTGTACCTTTTAGTGGTTAGGGCTGCTGTAAAGGAAGAATTGGAAATGATGGAAAGACAAGGGATGATTGCGAGAATTGAAGCATCTGAATGGATTTTCCCTTTAGTGGTGGGGCATAAACCCAACAGTAAGTTAAGACTCTGCATTGATCTCAGGTCCGTGAATCGATGTGTGATACCCAACACCTTTTACCCAACATAACCGAAATGTTAGGAACCATCAAAGGGACAAAAGTTATGTATACTTTGGGTTTAGAAGTTGGCGTATCACCAGGTTTTCCTGCATCCATCCTCCAGAAATAGAGTTCATTACTCCAGAGGGTCTGTTTCAGTGTAGACACATGCCTTTTGGCTTGGTGTCCGCTACGGCTGCCTTTCAGCGCATTATGTACCAACTTTTCCATGACATGAAGGGAGTCCTGTGCTTTCAGGATGATGTTTTGGTGTATGGGGAGTCAAAAAGAACATGTGAGATTGGGAAAGGTGCTCAATATATTCATGAATGCAGGTTTAACCTTGAGTAGGGATAAATACTAATTTAGCATCCAATATTTGGATCATGAGATCTCTGAACAAGGCATTAGACCTAAATTGATTTTGGTAAACAATATTGTGAGTTTTCCCAATCCAAGAGATAAAGAAAACATAGTCTTGTTCCTTGGCATGGCAGAATATTACACCACATTTATTCCAGGTTTGCCAAGCAAGTCTAGTCACTTGAGGAGTTTGGTAAAGAAGGGTGTCAAGTTCCAATGGAGTGAACAATAATTTTAGTAGATAAAATTAGCCTTCGCAAAGGCTCCCACGCTGAGCAATTTGGATCCGAGTAGGAACAGTCTGCTGACAACAGATGCCAGCAATTGTGGACTAGGTGCTGTACTCTCACAGAAGTGTGAAGGGGGTGAGTGCACTGTTACTTTTGCACCCAGGGTGCTGAGGGATGCTGAGAAGTACTATTCCACAATTGAAAAAGAGCTATTAGTGATCAAGCGGGCAATTGTGAAGTTTTGTTCTTACTCTTACGTCCCGTCCCCTTTTCTCCATACTGTATGGGCGTCCCTTCCAAGGGACGGGAGACAGAACCTTTTTCACCAGAAAAAACCTTCTTCCCGTTTAAATTTAGAGGTACGCAGGGGTGCGGCCCAGGGAGCATGAGCTGCCCCGACTCTACCCTCCGGTGCCACACCTCAGTCCTATTTTCCGCGTCGACAGGAACAGGCCGAATTCACCAGCGCTCCTGGGTTTGGCTTGGGCCATGTAATTCCTCACGCGGATACTACTTCTTTGAGTTTTTTGTCTTATCTACCATTCAGGTAATCGGTCCTCAGGCGTCACGCTCCTCCCAGGTGCATGTCGACTTCTACGGGTTTCAGCAGGTGTCATCCTGCAACAGGCTCTTCCCAACTTCAGACCCCCACACCCTCTGCCTATGTTGCCTTGGCACAGACCACGGTTGGCAATCATGTTCGGCATGTGTCCTCGAAGGTGCTGAAGAACAGACTATCCAGGTGGACGGAGCTCTTCCAGAGGTCGCCTCCAGAGGATCTCAAGAACTTCGTGAAGCATCGAACCAGGCCTAAGGTAGGGCCGATATTTTCCAGTGCACCCCGCAAGGGAGACTCCTTCCCTGGGACTCTCCCGTGCGGTCCTTCTACCGGCACTTGCACCAAGGCTGTTTCAGCTACCAGCCTTCGGGTCGAGGGATCCTCAGATCCTACTGGGCACAGTATTGAGGGACCAGAAAGTTCTTTTACCGGGTCTGCACCCGAAGGGCTCTGCCCTTTTACTGGCACCATGGCCGCGGGGCTATGCCCTAATACCGGCAATGCATCGGAGGGTCTGGGTCGAGGGTGTCACACCTAGTGGGGCGAGGCCCGAGGAGCAGGGTAGGCATCGTGATCCACACGCAAGAATCTTGGATGAGGCCGGGCACAGCGGGCCGAGAACCACGTCGCAGGCATAAGGCAGGCAGATCGACCAAATGGCCGCCACGCCAGAAAGAGGCACCCGTCCGATGCCATTCCAAGAATTCGGTGAGGAACGAGTGTCAAGGTGGGACTGGCCTCCACCAGGTACGTGGCCTACAGTCTACCCCTCATTTGCGCATTCATTCTTTGAGAAGTTCCTCGGCCTCATGAGGTCACCTCAGATGGGGGTTATGATCAGACGCCATCAGGGAAGTCCTTCCCGCCATGCTAGCGGCACCACAGTCGCCGCCATTGGGGCCCCAAGCCCGGGTGCAGCCGCCTCCTCCGGCTCCACAGCCAACTCCGCAACCTCCGCCGCCTTCTCAGCCTCCGGCTGTGGTCCCTGTAACCCAGTCGCCGGCGCCATCTACTCCTCCTCTGCCACAGGATGGAGGATCCGGACACGCGATCCTCAGCCAGGACCTTCCACGAACGTCTTGCTGGCCTGGCGGAGTACCTGGGCCTCCTCCAACCCAAGGTCCAGCAGCCGGCAGAGGGGGTTCTGGCTGAAGTCCTCACGCAAAGCCCTTCTGCCAAATCAGGGATTGCTATGCAAACCGATGTAGTCTCCCTGGCCAACAGGGGCTGGCTCAAACACCACTCGGCCCAGCCGGTCAATCGACGCCTGGACGCCAAGTACAGGCAGATGGAGGGGGATACACTTTTGTTGTTGGCCCATCCTCAGCCACACTCCTCGGTGATCGCTGCGGCATCACTATACTCCAAGCCTCAGTCATCCTCGGCCTCCTCCTCGGCGCTGCTAGGCAAGGAGGAGGAGATCTTGGAGGCGTATGGCAAGAAGATCTACTCCAACGCATCCTTGCACCTTCGTCAAGCCAACGCAGATGCCCTGCTGGCTGCCGCCAACCAAAGGTTATGGTGGGGAAATTGCAGACTTTCTCCCGGAACTCCCCACCAAATGCCAATCACGCTTCAAGGCGGGGCTAGCTGAAGCCAAGCTGGTGGCGCATGACCTCATGAAATCCACAGTGGCTCATATCGATACCTCAGGCCGTGCCATCTGTATTGCCACGGACATGAGAAGAACAGCCTGGCTCCCGGCAACGAAATTCAACCTGGATGTCCAAGAGCGCATTCTAGATCACCTTTCGGGGGGGGCTCTTCCACTCCTCTAGGGACGGGGAGCTGGACAAAAAGAAAAGCAGCTCACAAACAGCAGTCTTTATCCATTCTTACAAAGACCACGCCTAAATTGTACACCCAATCTCAGCAGCGCTCAGAAAGGGGTCGTACATATGGAGGGTTCTGCGGCTTCCAGGAACGCAGATCCAAGTATCCGGACCGCTCGCTGTGTTTCAGAGCCGCCGCAAACAAAAGGGGTGGGGGGAGTAAGGGCTTTTCCCAGCCCCCCTCCTCAGCGTCCGCCTCTGAGGGAAAGAAGGCATGACACGCTCCTTCGGGTCCACGTGTCTCCGGTGGGGGGGCAGGCTTGCTCTCCATGCACATTTCTGCTGCCAGAATTTTGCGGACCCCTAGATCCTCTCAGTAGTATCCACAGGGTACCGCCTTCCTATCCCAGCCTCTCCTCCCTCCTCCCCTCCCACAGGTTGGGACAGCAACTCTTTTGGCGGAGATCCGGTCACTCGTAGATCTCTGCCAAAGTTCCTTCATCAGCCACAAAGGTCCAAGAAACCTGCATCCGAGTTTGCTGTCTCCTCACCTTGGGGACCATCCTAGTGCATTGCTGCCTTCTTTGCTAAGGTACTGTCCCATCCCCTGGTACTCGGCTGGGGCTTGTTTTCTCATGGGGGCTGCATTCAGTTGCCTTTTGCACCCCTCTAGAGCCTGCCTTGAGTCCCAAAGGATAGGACAACCAGTGGCGTAACACAAAATGTGGGGGCCCCCCTGCAAGCCATATTGAAGGGGACATCCCCAACTCGGCAACAAATCACGTGGATCTCTGCCACCTGGCACAACAAAAAGTGTCCCCAGTTCGCATCCTGGCAAGGTCAGGGCCCGGCCCCTCTGGGCGACTCATTTCACCTCCAGTGGACCGGCATGAAAGCCTACGCCTTTCCGCCCACTCTTCTGATCCACAGGGTAATTTGCAAAACCAAGGAGTCTCTCCGAGTCCTCATCATTCTGATAGCTCCATGGTGACCGGCCAGGCCATGGTTATGGTTTTCGGAGCTAATCGGCCTTTCAGAGGTGCCCCTGATTCACCTTCCGACGGGCCCAGCACATCCTCTGGCGCAGCAGGGGGGCAGAGTCATCCACCCTGCACCAGGGAAACTAGCCCTCACAGCGTGGTACCTGAGCAGATAACGCTTCGGCACCTTAGCCTCTCACAGGCCAATCTGGAGATCATACAGGGCGCGAGGAGCAAAGCCACCAGGGCCCAGTACAAAAGCAAATGGACCAGATTCTGCCACTGGGCAGGCTCCAAGGGAATTGACCCCTTCGCATGCAATTTGGACGACGTGCTCTGAAATTCTACTTGGACAGGACCAAGGGCTTCTGCAAATCGGATGCCCTGTTTGTCACCTTTGGAGGCTCAAGACCAGGCTATCGGGCCTCTAAGGCCTCCATATCCCGCTGGATGGTCTCTGCCATCAAAGAAGCGTATGAGAGCCAGCACAAGCCGCTTCCGGCCAACATGCATGCACACGCAGTCGGGGCCAAGGCAACGGCCATTGCATTCCAGTGTCATGTCCCTTGGCAAGTCATAAGCAGGGCGGCCACTTGGGCCTCTCCCTCGGGTTTCTTGCAAGCATTACTGTTTGGATGCCAGCTCTAGATCTGATGCGGCTTTTGGACAGGCGGTTCTCAGAAACCTGTTTGCTTAAGGAGGGTCTCCTCTCCACCTTGGGGCTACAATCAGTTGTAATCGCCCATACAGTATGGAGGAAAGTGGACGGGACGTAAGAGTAATTATAAGTTACTCACCATAGGGGGCGTGGCTTGATGGACGCGTAGGAGGATGTGCTCTGGAGGAGCTCCTGTGGTCGGACATCGATCCTGGGGGAGAAATAAGGTTTGCAGGAACATAAGACTGCCAACAGCATACCCACGGACTCTTGAATAGCTGGAGCATGTACTGGTCACCAGAAAACTTTTAGCGGTAGTTGAATGAGGCAGATGCAGCGGTCCGCGAAAAACTGGGTGCCCGTGATATGGAGGTGGACAAGATGGCCGGCAAAGGGTCATAAAGTGACCACGGTGCCGCGAAAAGGAAAATCTGTTGCTGCTGCCGGGCTCCAGTCTGCCGCGATGCTGAACCGCCTGTGGAGACTAGCCCAAGAGGGATATGATACGGCCAGCTGGTTGGGACCCGCAAGACGAGCTGCAGCTGTTGAGCGCATTGGTGCTGCGGAGGATGCACCAAATGGCTGCCTGAGCCCCGCTGGGGAGCAGAAACGGGGTCCTAGTCGGCGGACCCGGCTGGACCCAGACACGGGCACTGCAGCAAGTGGGACCACAGGGGAAGACTGCACTGCCCCCGATTGCCGGGCACTGAGGAGTGCCGGAACAGCAGGATTGCGGCGGCGCTGCTGGCATTGGAGAAAGCCGACAGAACAGTGACCCTGCACTCACTACGCTACGCGGACAGACACGGAGCGGAGGCCTCGCGCAACCGGGGCCTAGGAGAGGGCGGGACACAACATGTCGGCTCCCACAGAAGCCCGGAACACCGGAGGGCTGAGGCCGGACCCGGTATACGCCCTGACCGGGCGGAGCAGTCCCTGCTGCATCTGGGAAAGGCAGCAAACAGCTGGCCCCAACCAAAGACTGCAGTGCCTGGGGAGGCCGTTTTAGGGAGCTGGAGAGGACGAACAGCCCAGATACAAGCTGCGAGACACAGGCCCTCGGCGCCATAACGGCCCCCGCTCCGGAGCGGATGCTTGTGCAAGCACGGTTCAGAGTGAGAAAATTGGAGCGCCCAAGCCACAGGGCGCATATAGTGACTTGGTACTGGTACACGTGGGCCAAGAGGGGGCTGGGGAGCACGAGCCCCTGTGTGGCACACCAACTGCTGCACACACGCTGAGGAAGCAGCAGGCAGCATATGCTGGTGGAGGAGGACCTTAACAGGGTGGCCTGAGGACAAGAGGGGCTGACCCGCTGCTGGACTCATTCACAAATGCCATAGAGCCGGGAGGAAGCACCTAAGACAAGACTGTGGGCCAGTGAGCCCTGGGGTCAACAGAGTGGGGGAGTGCAGGGTCTGTGTGTGCACCTAACCACCGCCACTGAAGGAAATATGGCAGGGGCTGGTTGAGCGATACTGCGTGTGCGCAGGTACGGGGGAGGACACAGCCCATTCTAGGAGTGCGGCGAGTAAAAAGGATATACCCAAATACGGCTGAAGCGGCCCCTGAACACTGAGTGGCCTGACGCCACGTTGGCATTCGCGAGTGGGGTGGCACTGCTGGCTTGCGCCCGTACGGCACAGCACAATGTCTAATAAAATTGTCAGACCAAGGAACAAGCAGCCCACGCTGGATGCCCACGCCAAGACCCCTCCTGGGGTCGAAGGGGGCAAAATCGGAGAACACTACCACGGTGGCTGCGGAGACACCAGGCATGATCCAGGAGGTGCTGGCAGCGATTGCAGACCTGAAAGTTGCCTGGGAGACCAAACTGGGCCTGGCAATGAACGACCTAAAAGTGGGACTGGTCCTTAAGATCGGAGCGGTCCAGGAAGAAGTTAATTTGCTGAGACAGGACATGAGGACACTTGTAGAGCGCACTGGAAACCTGGAAAAGGAGATGGCCTCAAACTCGGCAGCATGTGCCGCCCACGGATCGGAACTCCATGCCCTGGTGCAACGTGTGGGCAATCTGGAGAACAGGTCTGAGGAGGCAGAAGGGCGCGCCAGACGCAATAACATTCATATTGTAGGATTGCCAGAAGGAATGGAAGGGCCTAACCCAATGGAATATGTGGAATTTATGCTTCTGCAGGAAATAACTGGCGGAGCACTGACCCAGGGGTTTGCAGTTGAAAGGGCGCACAGGGCTTTGACAAGGAGACCACCCCCGGGATCCCCCCCCCCCCCCGGGCCGCTGATTGCAAAGATTCTAAACTACTGGGATCGGGAGAAGATACTCAAATTCTTCCGGAAGGGAGGTACGATCGAAAGCGGGCTGGCAAAAATCACAGCGTACCCAGACTACACTTTGCACATACAACACAGCAGGATGAACTTTGGGTCGGTGAAAAGGAGGTTGAGAGAGGCTGGCCACAGATATGTTGCTTTATCCGGCCAAACTGAAAGTGTTCCACAAGAACAAAAACCATTTTTTCGAGACGCCGGAGGATGCTATGGACTGGATGGATATGCAGGGTCGCCCCCAGGAACCGGGTATCCGGACAGGAGCCGCAGAAGATAAGTAGCACGCAGCTGGGTCATCTCTGGTGACATAGCACAAGACACTGGGACTAGAGTATAGTACTAAATAAAGCCTGTGGGGAATGTGTTGCAGAAAATACATGCTTGCAAAATCCGCTAGGAGCAAACACTCCTAATCAGACAAGAAGGAGCTCCTGGGAAACGCCCCTTGAACCCCATAGCATTACGCTTAGTTGGGTCACTGTTAGTCCGGTGATGCCCCGCGGGGTCCTAGTCCTCGGTTCACGAGACAGGACCAGACGCGGGTGGGGCTGAGATCCAGGGATGGAGCTGGGCATTTGTTGGGGTTGGGTAGGGAGGGGGGGTTGTATGCAGTGGGGTAGAGTCAGGAAAAGGGGGTGGGGGGAAGTTGTTGAGGTTGGGAGGGTTAAGAGTCGGAAAACGGGCCATATAGGTAGACATCAGAGGAAGTGGGGAGGAGAAGGACATCAAGTCAATGGCATCGGGTAATCTGAGTCGTGACCTGGAATGTGCGGGGTTTCAATAGTTATTTATCTAAAGAGGATGCGGATTGACATAGCTCTGCTACAGGAGACCCACCTCACCAAGGAGAAGTTGGAGGTTGTCAGAAGAAAATGGAAGGGCAATGTCATAGGGGCCACATACTCGGCATATGCAAGAGGGGTGATTACATGGGTGGCACTGCATGTGCCATTTCAGCTGCTCAGATCAACGACAGACCCAGAAGGTAGAATGGTGGTGGTGGTGGGACTCCTGGAGAACAGAGAAGTGAACATTATAAATTTGTATGCCCCTAACCATGATACAGCGGCATATTTTAGGTCCCTATATAGTAAAATTAGCTCCCTGGTGGGTGGCGTAATGGTGTGGGGAGGGGACTTCAATTGCACCCTGAACCCTAGGATAGACAGGTCAGATGACAAGTCAGAAAAGCCGGCGCCAGCAGCTAAAGCGCTGAGGACGCTGTTCATAGACCTCGGCCTAGAGGATGTGTGGAGACGGCTGCACCCAATGGAAAGGCAATACTTGCATTACGCAGCGCCACATGACCTGCATACGAGGCTGGACTATGTGTTTGCCGCTGCCGAGATAGTGGGAGAAATGGTGGGCACGGAATACAAGGCCCGGGTACTTTCCGACCATTCGCCTTTGGTCCTAGAGTGGCGACATCAACCCCCAGAGTGCGAATCCCGACGTGGAGGCTTGGAGCTGATGCCCTACAGGATGCAGGATTTCGAGAGGATCTGAGGGAGGCCATCGAGGAATATTTTGAATTCAACACGGGCAGTGTACGCTTAGTGGCAACAGTATGGGAGGCATTTAAGGTGGTGGTGCATGGGGTTGCTATATCAAAATCTAAAGGGCTCCAAGGGGGTATTCCATGGGAACTTCAGGAAACAGAAAGAGAGCTAGAGGGCCTGATACAAAGTGAGGGGATCACCCGAGAGGACAGCGCCAAGATAAGAGACTTGCAGATGACTTGTAGTGAACTCTGGAACAGATTATGCAAGCTAAATTATAAGAAATGCACAGAGAGGCAACGTGTGGAGGGGATAAGCCGGGTAGATTACTGGCCTGGTTATACAAAAATGAGACCCCCCGCCAGGTGATCAGAGAGGTCAGGGACGCTGAAGGTCAAATCTGTAATATCCAGGAGGGGGGTAAACGAGGAGTTCCTCAGGTATTACAAACGATTATATGAGGACGCAGGAGAAGATATGAGTCAAGAAATACTGGAAACAATATATGATATGGGGCTGCCCACCTTGGATGAACTAGAAGGTGCAGATCTAGAGGCCCCCATTACCTCGGACGAACTTGAGGCAGTGATCCAACACCTGCCCACATGTAAAGCGCACTGGTCGGATGGGCTACCTAGTGAGTTTTATAAAACATATGAGCAGGAGCTACTCGAGCCGCTGCTGGCCATGTTTAATGAAGCCTACTAGCAGGGGGAACTGCGGGGCGTCCGTCTGTGAGGCAGTTATCATCCCTCTCCTGAATCCGGGCAAGCCGGACGTGGAGTGCGGGTCTTATAGACCCTTGTCTATGCTTAATCAGGATAGCAAAATACTCACGGCAGTGCTGGCCAACAGACTTAAGAGTGTAATTGGCAAGTTGATACACCCGGACCAAACGGGCTATTTCCCCGGTAGAAATATCAGACAACCATAGGAGGCTGCACCATATCATTGATCAAGCCGAGAAAGACTTGGCGAGTTGGCTATCGTGTCGTTGGACGCGGTTAAAGCCTTTGATTCAGTGCAGTGGCCATGGTTGATGGCGACCCTGAAAGGATACGGGATGGGACCAGGATACATCAGATGGGTCCAGATGTTATATAGCTCCCTGATTGCGAGGGTTAAAACAAGAACTATAATTTCAGATAAATGGCAACTCAGTAGGGGGACCAGACAGGGATGCCCCTGGTCGCCCATGTTATATATTCTGGCATTAGAGCCGCTGGCAATTTGCCTGAGGCAACAATACGGGGAGGTGGCGATTCGCACGACAGGAGGCACACACCTGATATCACTGTATGCAGTTGATATGCTCATCTACTTGCGCTACCCGGAGGAGAATCTGCAATATGTGCTGGAGGTGATGGATAGTTATGCCACCATCTCGGGCATATCGGTGAACCCCGGGAAGTCTAGTCTGTTCCCCTTGGGAAGGTATAGGAATACCGCATTGGAGAGGCTACCCATCCTGCAGATACCCTGGCATCCCGAGACGTTCAGATATCTGGGCGTAAACATTTACCATAGGATAGAGACGGAGCACAAACATAATACGGAGAAAGCAATTGAGGGAATTAAAAATAGCATGGCGTTCTGGTCTAGATAATTCAGTTTCTCGATTAAATCTTCAGGAGGGAAGATCATCCCACGACTATTGTAACGGATAATGATGTTCAGCTCATGTCTGAGGAAATAGAAGTGTTTTCTAAAAGAATGGAAAAGAATGGCATAGAGCACAAAACCAGTTGCATATATCATCCCGAAAACCAATGGAATGGTCGAAAGATTTAATAGTTCTTAAGGAGAGCATCAAGTCTGCCATTTCAGAAGGGAGTGATTGGTGAAAAGCTACTGAAGACACATTGGTGGCTTACAGATTTTACCCCTCATGCCACCACTGGCGTGTCTCCCTTTGATGTATTTAGAGGTAGAAAGCCCAATACCAGGGTTTGTCCGGCATGGCTAAGAAGAGCATGTTTGAAAGACATTGTGCCTCATTACGAGTGTGCCGGTCTGGTAACAACTGTGCCGGTAAGCCTCCTGGCACTGTTGTTACCGGATTGGCACACTCGGAGTTCTGCGGGCGGGTGCTGTCCCGCCCGCCAGGTCAGACTTGGCGGGCGGGACAGCGCCCGCCCGCCGACTTTGACTGAAGAATCGGCACTCTTGCGCACATTGCCGGTGCTTCCATCCTCCCCATTCCCATTGAGTCCTGCAGGACTCGATGGGAATGGCGATTTATGAATGCCGCCGCCTGACTTACCGGACCGCAGGGGCTGTAATGCCCCGATTATTCCGGCAAGTCAGGCGGCGGTAAATCATCACGAGTACGGCTGCAGCCTGCTGGTTTTAACGGCATGGCTACCACCGGACTCGTAATGAGGCCCATTGACTTGAATATGATCAAGGGGAACATTAGCAAGAAGCAGGTTTATAATAAAACTACTTACGATGTTGGAAATGCCACAAAGGAATTTGTGGTCAAGGGAGGGGACTGGGTGCAAATAAAACTCCCACACAGCAGAATAGAAGGTGGTATAAGTTCATCTAAGTGAGTAGAAGTCATAAAAAGAGTACATGGAGATGTAAAGGTAGCAGATGGGAGAGTGTGGAATGTCAATAGAGTGTGCATGTGTGTGGAAAAGCCTGCAGATTTACAGATCAGGAGAGGGGATCGTGCCAGAGTATTCATGAAAGAAAGGATGCGTTGGTGCAGGATTGTAATGTCCGCAAAGAGAGGAATCTGTCAAGACAGTGTGAATTTAGAACTCGCCCAGTACAGGGTTGTGGAAGGCCTTCATATCCGACAGACTATGTGGAAAATATGTGCTTCATTAATGGGGCCGCAAGCTATGTTCTATTTGGAGTGTTATTAGTGACCTTACACTTATTGGAATGTAGTTCCATACACTGTCATTTCCATGCAGTTGCTCCAACTCTAATTCTTTGTAGTGTTTGTACTTGTAAATAGTTCCCCTCCTGTAGGTCTGCAAATACTTTGTTTCTGTAGAGTGTTCTCATAACCTTTTTTCCTTTTAGGTGAATGTTTTAATATGGTGAAAAAGGGAGATGTTTAGCATCCTTCTATACATGGAATGTTAAAGTAGAACATGGAATCTAGAACCTACATTTAAAAACGGGTATCAAGATAGAATTTTTCCGTGATGGTCGAATGAGACCTGCAGATGCAAATAGAACGCTATCCACCAATACTTAGATGCTGGCCCTCACCTCACGCAACTTGCTGAGCTGAGGGCTGCCTCCCGCACTCCTCAAGTCTTCGTATCTACACTCGCCGAGCTACCCCGCGAATGCTCAAATCTGCTGCAATATAAATTCCGGTTCAGTGCCCGGGCACAGCATAGCTGTAACCCACAGTTGCTCCTAGGGCACGCTGCTCCGTAGGCTGCTTAAGCAGAGCTGAGCTGCGTGGGGAATAGTGAGGAAGGAACCTATCCACGTAACCTGTCAAGTCACACCTCGTTCACGATAACAAATGTGCCTGATTTGGTGATTGGTCATCCCCCTCCCCACACATGATTTCCTGTTAAGACTTAATTACACCTTTACACCTGACAGTTCATCTGATCATAGAGTAGTCTTTCTGTGTTCCTGCTTTTGCATACATTTTGTAGATGGATTCAGGGATTTTTATGTTTTTGGTGTTGAAATGTTATGTCTTTCTCGTTAGGCTGGTTGTCTGGATCTTTTATTTTGGTGAATGGTAGTAACCTGCTGATCCTATGACAACCCTGCCAGGGTTATTCTATTTCCTCACTCCCCCAAAATGTCATACAGGACAAAGGTAGCAAGCAGTGGCTCTGAGCTGCTTTTATTCACCTCTTGGTAACATCGATCGCTGGTGATTTTACAGTCAAGACCCAGCTCTATGGACTGGTGAGGGCTAGGAGGAGATTATTATATGGCAAACAGTATAATCAATCACTGTCCAGTCAGGACTTCTTTCAAGCACATCTAGTAAATAAACTCATAATATTTAAGCTTTTGCCAGGCACTGCTATTAGATGGCCAGTTACTTGCACCATTTTGCACCTGCTACCAACAATGGGTAGGTAACACTATTACGGTTGTGCCTGGCATGCCTTTCTCATGCCTACACAACAGCCCAAACTGTTGGCATTGCCAATGCTTGTTTAGTTTTTGTAGAGGAATGCCCTCACCCTCAGATACTGGGACTAGGAGCAATTCTGTGTGAAATCTGGGAGCGCAGGGCACCGCTCCCTGAGCACAGGCTGACGAAGCGCACCACGGTCACTTAGTGCTAAGCTCCTGCACTGACATACCCATGTGGCAGCAGCACATGCTTAAGCTCAATGCAACTGCAGTGGACCAGGGAGGGGGGGAGGGGGGCCACTGCTGAAACTCTGTATTGTGTAACCCTGTGCCAGGCAGGACTTCTCCAGTCCCACACTGCTCTAGTGCTCGTTCAAGCACTGTTAATACTCTGCACCGTGTAACACGGAGCCAGTGAGAGCACCTAGAAGCACATATAGCTCTGGTACACTGCTTAACTTGTATGCCATGCCATCCAGTGACAGGAAGATGCACTACTCACACTGCTTTAGTTTAGTGCACTAGTACACTACTAAAACCCTGTCCCATGTCCAATATGGCACCACCATGGTAGTTTCAGCACTAACACTTTCAGTCTCACCATTAATTTCTTTTTGCTGAAGTGTGAACAACTTCAGCAAATCAGCAACATCTGATCAGCCATGTTAAAAAGGCCCAACAATGTTTTACCCTTTGCAGCAGAGTATACTTTTACTAGAATGTCAAATAACAGTGAGACTAGACCAGAGAAAAAAGGCTTTATTTCTCAAAATTCAATTTAAAACATAAGAAAACTGATCTCATCGAGGCTTTGTGATTTCAGACTTAGAGCTATCTTGAGCTGCAAGACTTATTTCTATAGGAACACCAGAGAGGGCACCCGTCAGATGTGCATCAGAGATTAGCAAATGAGACAAGAGTGTGACAGGCGAGATCAGCTGCTGAAATGCTGGAGGTGGACAGTACAACATCCATATATCCTTTGCCATCCTAGAGGGCTTTTTCCATTCTATGGACCCCTTTTTGAACTTCACTCAGGGCATGGGCCTGCCCACCTCACCCTTGATCTTAGATGCCCATCGGTATCTTAAACCCCTGCTCGCCACTAGCAACAGCTGGCGTACTCCAAACATGCCCAGCTGCACCCAGCCATGTAGGCTCAATGGAAGAAAAACTCCTGAGACATTAATACACAGAACAGGTGTGCAGACTCAACTGTAACAGTCCCTCGAGGTGCATTGCTAGTGTACGAGTCCAGTTTACTGAAGTAAATGTGTACTCACTCAGCCATTTCTGTTATCAGTGGGTACAGAAACAGTGCAGCAAGCCTTTGATGTAACCGGGGAAGATCGGGAGCAAGGCACCCCCGCAGTGTAACCAGTCATTGAGCAGCTCATGCACAAGCTTGTGTCCTGTGATACACAACACTGTTTTAATTGCTGTTTTCAACATAAAAAACTTAGATTCTTGATTATGTGGTGCAAAACAAAAATAAATATTTTCCAATACTCACATTTTCCTGTTTCTATATTGTTTCGTCTTAATTGTGCAATGCAAAACAAAAAAAGGCTGACTAACATTGTCAACCCATAAGTAGCACCGGAACCACTTACATAATTTCTTCAGTTCTTAGATTAGAGGTGTACACGTCTGCAGTGTCGCTCTCTTGTGCAATATCCTACATCCTACTAGCCTCCGCAATCTACAACCGTTAGATCCATGTACCTCAATTACAAAGCAAGGAGTGGCACAAACATAAGTAAGCTTTCCTTTCTTAACAGAAAATGCCTGCGTATCTGTTGTGCAGGGTGAAATGTACTGGACGGGGACTTTGACACAACATTGCCAGCAGCAATAAACTGCATGATTATAGAATCACCCACAGATGTGACAGAAAGCGCATGCGCTCTTATCGGCGTCAAAAAGAAGAGGGGATGTGGTTTCAACAAAAAGGAATGCGTGTGCCTCACATAATAAGACTAACAGAGACACTTGTCTTATCGCTCACATGGCTAAACGGTCGCACTCATACTGCTACTTTCACACTGTCAAAATGCCGCATTTCTTTTGAGTGGTTGTCTTTTCAGTTTGTTTGTGTTAGAGAAATACGACAAAGTAGTGGGTGCTGGTACAGGCTTCATTCAACAGAAAGGGAAAGGATGGAAGAAAACGGGACAGTGTGCAACAGGGTCTGCAAGTAATTATTTAAGGCACTACTCCCAGAGCAAAATATTGGGTAACTGGATTCGAGCAATGTGCTGTGCCCAACCACCAAGTGAAGTGATAATTATAAATATAGAACACACATAATCCCCCCTCCAAAGTGAAGGACAGGTGAGGGCCCCCCTCCAAGGATCCCATGATGGGTGCCCGGTCGCGAGCCCAGTTTGCCCTCCAATAAAGACGTTATTGCAGCAGAGAGATCAAGGATAATGAGGAGGCATGAGTCGTCCTTATCCATCATTTGGAGAGCATCATCCACTACCTGGATGGTGGCTGTCTCGATGCTACACTTTGGGCGGAACCCTGACTGGATTCAAGAGGTGGAGTTGTTCGATTCTGGCAAATGGTTGTGTAGCAACTACTTTTTCCAAGATTTTGGCAATAAAAGGGAGGTTCGTAATGGGCCTTTAGTGAGGGAGGCAGTTATTTTTAGGAGATCCGGGGGAAAGAGGAGAGAATTTGGTCCTGAGGGGCAGTGTCCCTTGCAGAGGGCAGAGGATGCTAATGCTGCGAGAGGTTCATTCAGTGGTCTCTCGGATTTTGTCGATTCTTTCAAAAAAAATGTGTTGTCTGTCGCATTTTTCTTGAGTTGCTGGTAGCTCGAGTTGTGTGAGGGTTTGGTACAATGCTTTACTACTTCAACGAGAGCTTTGCTCTTGTTGAAGGCTGCCGCAATGGTGGTGTGGTAGTAAGCAGATTTGGCCTCAATAATCGGAATCCTACGGTTTACGCTCAGAGATTTGAGGCAGGTGAAGTCTCCGAAGTTATGGTTTTTGCACCACATTTTCTCAAGGGCTCTGTCATAACTGAGAGACTTGGGGTAAGTTGTACACGCTTCTTTATAATATTTCTTAATGGTTCCATACAATTAGTCCAACATTAGAGTAGAAGGATAGTGGTTACCTCGCCCCTGCCGGTGTCCCAGTTCTCCTATGGGGGTCCGTTGCTTCAGTTCCATTTTTCCGATCGCTTCGCGATCGAACGGCACGCTTGAGATTTTCTGTGACATCGTCTACCCCGAGACATTGCACATTTGATTATGTGACATTTTGTACTTGTGAATATTGTGTCCTGAAGAAAGACTTATAGACAGTTTTGGAAATGTGACCATACGGTCTGCTTTATTAGAAAATATAATAAATTGATGAACTTTTTTGTTAAAATTGAGCCTTCCATCTCTTTATATTTGCTAAAAGATTGATGGTATGAAATACATGGTTTTGGTGTGAGACCCAGGTGTGTGACCTCCGGTGAGGATATAAATAGGTAGTTTGTTGGTAACTTCCCTCTTGGTTCTCTTTGTATATGGGTTGGGGTAACACTTTACCCGTTTTCGAACAGGACGACATGACAGATATGATTGTCAGAGGTCCTCAAAAAGATCCAGTTCTCCCTTTCCACAGGGCTCTTCAGAGGACGGTGGAGAAAAACTGGAAAAATCCTGAGAGCATTGTGCTGCAAATAGTAATTTTCCCAAGAAATAAAGACCAGCTGGTACGGATCCTGAATATTTAAACAGGCATCCGACTCCAGAGAGTCTAGTTATTCAGGCAGCATCCACATCAAAAAAATTGCATATCCCACTATCCCTCCGGATAGAGAGGATAAAAAAGTTGATACTTGGGCCCATAAAGTTTTCACTTCAGGCAGCATGGCCCTTAAATCGTCAAATGTCACCTGTACCCTGGCCAGGTTTACCCATACCCTGTGGGACTGTAATTCGGCGGCGGCTGATCATATTCCGGAAGGCGAGGAAAGGGAAGGCTTCCTGAATATAGTCAGACGGGAATGAGGCAATGGGGGAATGTCTCCAGTCTGGACTGGATACTGCTGATAGTATCAGCAGATCCATGGCTGCAAGCATTGTGCTATGCAGATTTGCGTGGTTGAGGAAGTCGGAGTTTGCACCAGACGTGCAAGCCAGACTCCTCAACATGCCCTTTGATAGCTCGAGGCTGTTTGGCAGCAAGGCTGATGAAAGCCTAGAAAAACTTCAGCCCTCGAAAGCGGCAGCTAAGTCGCTTAGTGCCTCCATGCGCCAGCCTCAAAAACCCTATTCTGGCTCATCTTCCTAGAGGGGTCGTTCTTTTCGTTACTACTCCAGGCTACTCGAAGAGGCAAAAGAAATTTCCCTCGTGGGGTACGAGGAAGAGGTGCAAAATCAGCCTCAGGAGTGGCATCTTTACCCTCAGCCACTCCTGCAGCCCCCCCTCCAAATCCCTCTGAGACTTTGTTGCACAAAACACTAGTGGGAGGCAGGATCTCTCAGCATCTGAAGGAATGGCGGGGCATTGCCTCAGATGCTTGGGCACTGGAAACAGTAGCTCAAGGTTACTGTCTCCCCTTCCAAAAAAGACCTCAGAATCATCCACCGGGAGCCAACTCTGTAAAAATTCCAGACCCGCTCCTGTTGCAGGAAATTTTAACCCTGCTAGAGAAAGGTGCCATAGAACAGGTACCTGTAGCGGAGAGGAACAGGGGTTGGTACTCCCCATACTTTCTCATCCCAAAAAAGGACGGAGGATTGAGACCCATCTTGGATTTAAGAAACTTGAACAAGTTCCTCAGGAAGGACAAGTTCAAGATGGTGACCCTTTCTCAGATCCTTCAGGCTCTCCAACTCCAAGACTGGTTGGTATCATTAGACCTTCAGGATGCTTACTTTCATGTGCCAATCCATCCAAAGCACAGAAAGTACCTGAGGTTGGCGATTGGCAACTCTCATTATCAGTTTTGAGTTCTGCCATTCGGGTTGACCTCCACCCGAGGGATTTCACCAAACTGTTGGCGGTTGTGGTAGCGAGTCTCAGGAGAGGAGGTATTCACATCTACCCCTACCTGGACGATTGGTTGATCAGAGCAAGTTCTCCGAAGCAAGCTCAGGAACATCTTTCGGTCACCTGCCACTTCCTCCACTAATTGGGCTTCTCCCTCAATTTCAAGAAGTCCCATATGATACCATCCCAAAAGCTCCAGTTTATCGGAGCAGTCTTGGATACTTCCTCGGGAAAAGCCTCACCCCCCCCGAGGTGAGAGCTATCCACATCCAGCAGATGGTAACAAAATTCCAGAATGCCCAACGTCCTTAGATTTTCTCAGGTTGCTCGGCCTCATGGCACCCTGCATTTTCCTAGTACCAGAGGCCAGGTTGAGAATGAGATCCCTTCAATGGGCACTCGGAACTCAGTGGTCCCAGTTCTCAGGGAATATGTCGGATCTTCTGCGAGTCCCGAGTGCAGTTGCTCAGGATCTTCTATGGTGTGCTTGCAACGACAACATTCTCAAGGGAGAATCTTTTTGGCAACCATGGCCGGAGATAACAGTAGTGACGGATGCCTCACTCACAGGGTGGGGAGCACACACCAACGATCTGACAATCGGCGGTCGTTGGTCTCCATCGGAGTCCAAACTACACATCAACCTTTTGGAGCTGAGGGCAATCAGACTAGCGCTGAAGGCCTTTCTGCCCTCTGTACAGGGAAAGAATGTCCTGATAATGACGGACAACACAGTGGCCATGTATTACCTCAACAAGAGAGGAGGTGTAGGGTCACTACCACTGTGCAGAGAGGCAATGCAGCTCTGGTTCTGGGCAATACGAGAGGGAATCTCTCTATCGGCAGTTCACCTAGCCGGAGAGCAGAACACGGCGGCAGATGCTCTGAGCAGGCAGAGCAGAGTCTCTCATGAGACTCAGGAAGTCCTTCAAGAGATCTTCGCCCTTTGGGGAACCCCGCAAGTGAATCTGTTTGCCACCGTAATCAATCGGAAGTGCGAGCAGTACTGCTCCAGGGAATTTCCTCAAAGAGGACCTCTGGGAGACGCATTCGTAGTGGAGTGGAATTTTCCACTACTGTACGCGTTTCCCCCAGTCCCCGTGATTCCTCAAGTAATCAGGAGGTTGAGGAAGTTCAGGAAAACCATGATTCGAATCTACCCTCCAATACGTCTTCCACAAAGAGAGGATCTTCTCTCGCAAGAGGAAGGTCGGGTTCTCCATCCAGAGGTCAGGACACTCAACCTTCACGCATGGTTTCTGAGAGGTTGAGATACAAGGATTGGGATCTTCTGGATGACTTAATGGAAGTCTTGCTTTCGGCCAGAAGGCCAGCAACAAAATCTTTGTACCGATGTCACTGGAACAGGTTTAGTAACTTGTGCAGAGATAAGAATGTGGACCCTTTTCAATGTGGCACTCCAGTAGTGCTCTCTTTTCTATTACATCTAGCCAATCTGGGGCTCCAGATAGGAACAATAAAAGGATACCTTGCTGCGCTGTCCATTTTCAAGCGCACCTCGGAAGAGGTTTCATATTTCAAGATACCATTAATCATTCAATTCTTAAAAGGGTTTACTAACGTATACCCTCCAGTACCTTTTCATGTCCCAACTTGGGATTTAAATTTAGTACTAAAATGTTTGACTTGCATACCTTTTTGAGCCTCTGCACTCCTGTCCATTGAGGCTTCTAACATTAAAAACTGTCCTTGTTGTGGCCCTATCATCAGCCTGCAGGGTTAATGAACTTCAGGCGCTCTCATGCAAACCACCATATATTGTTTTTTATAAGAAGTCCTTAAAGTTAAACCTTACTTTTTACCAAAGGTAGTTTCAGACTTCCATTTGTGTCAAAAAATATTACCAACATTTTATCCGCCTCCTCATTTGGGCAAGGAAGAGGAGAGACTGCATAGACTAGATCCCAAGAGGGCTCTTAGTTTTTACATCTCAAGGATGTCTAAATTACGACAAGATGACCAACTGTGGGTTATACTGGTCATAAACTGGGCTTATCAGTAACAAAATAGACAATATCCCGCTGGATCATTTTGGCCATAATTGAATGCTACAGATTGGCGGGAAAAGACCCACCAGATGGGCTTCGAGCCCATTCTACAAGGGGAATGGCTACTTCTGCGGCTCTAAAGATGGGAGTCCCGGCAGCAGATATTTGTTCAGCTGCAACTTGGAAAACAATGCATACTTTCATCAAGCATTACTGCTTGGATACTGCCTCCTCCAATGAGGGGTTATTTGCCAGGGCAGTTCTACATTCTGTCCATGAAAACTGTAATTAGTACTCCCACCGCCAAAATTGCCACTGCTATGGGAGTCTATCATAAGATGAGGAATACGTGGGAGGACACAATCCATTCGAAGAACAAGTTACCAACTGTAATGTTCTTTCGGCTGGATGTTCCTCCCACGTATTCCTCATCAACCCTCCCATCCTACCCCGAGGTACAGTTTACGTTTTCTTGCACTTTCCTCTCACGAAGAAGGTATCAGTCATGGGGCACGCCTGGGTGTTCCTCCTATATGTTCATCGAAAAAACAGAACTGAAGCAACGGGTGCGGCTCGAGCTATTTATAACCACCGGTGACGTCGACAGAGTACGAAGTCCGTCGAGGGACAATCAACGCTACGACGTCGAGCACGGCGCCCTCTGCCGAGAAACATTTTTTCTAAAGCATCGAAGCTGGAGATAACGATTTATCATAAAATGAGGAATACGTGGGAGGAACATCCAGTCGAAAGAACGTTGCAGTTGGTAACTAACTTGTTCTTCTCTCTGTTTCTCTTCAGCAGTCTCACCTGCTCCCTCGTGGGCGGCGCTCTGCATGGCCCTGGGCCTTAATTTCACAACGTTCAGTGCAATCTTCAGCAGGCTCACCTGCTCCCTCGTGGGTGGTGCTCTGCGTGGCCCTGGATTTCACAATGTTTACTGCAATCTTCGGCAGGCTCACCTGCTCCCTCCTGGGCGGCATTCCGCATGGCCCTGGGCCTACATCTCCCAACGTTCACTGCAATCTTCGGCAGGCTCACCTGCTCCCTCGTGGGCGGCGTTCCATGTGGCCTGGATCTTCCTCTGTCACCTCCGCGTCCGTTCACGTCGGCCTTCTGGTACCATTTTCCCGGGCCAGTTAGTACGCCCAGACGAATGCCTCTTCCGGACTGTGACCTCGCGTCTCTTCCGATCCCCGTGGCATGACCTCTTCCTCCTTTTTAAATTTAAAGAAAGCCAGAGCAAGTTCATTAACCCAGCTCCGCCTCTCTCCGCATCCGCACCTCTGTTCACACCTGACAGTCCTCCACTCTCGTAACCGTCGTGCACACCCTGATTAACCCCATTTGTTTGATTTTCCACCTTGTATCATTTGTAATTTCCACAGCTAGATAGAATTCTTAACCTCAACCTGCGTCGCATCTAGACATGATGGTGAATGTTAGCATGCTCCACACCTAGATGGAATTCTTAACTTTAGCTTGCGTCTCATCTAGACAGGATTGTGAATGTTAGCAAGTGCTGCACCCAGATGAAATACTGAATGTTAGCAAACATCACACCTAGACATAATTGAAAAGGCAGCAATGCCAACTATAACCCATCCACTAACAATATCATCCCTCTGCATACACCCCTCAAACTCTAACCAAACACAACCACAAGCCTAAACTGCAGCAATCTGCACAGACGTCACTAGACTGCAACAACAAAACAAACCACACATAGACTTGCACAACAGAACACGACGACTACAGACGGCAAAACACCCCAATCCCAGTAAACGGACCCACCGGGCTGAAGCTGCCAACAGCACATCACTGCTCTCTTGCACTTTTCCAGCTTACTCTCACTAACTCACCCCCCCCCTCCCTTTTTCAGAGCCGCCAGAGCACCAGGTGACCACTCCGGTGGTGATAGTGCGCGGTACAAATATCTTTTAACATTAACATAAAAATGAACTTAACCAGCAACCCAAAATGGGACAAAAGAAATAAAAAGGTAAAATAAAGCCCCCAAATAGCACTATTCAGAATACTACAGGCCCAGCAAATCAGTGATTCTCGGTTGATCATGGCCCCAGCGGTGTAAGGTTTTCACCAGATAAAACATGAATATTTTGTGTGGTTCCAGGAAAGTCACCCGTTCCTAAAAAGGGATGCTGGCTGGTTACGATCCCACTATTGGAGGTACAACCATGCCGCCCAGTTCATCCAAGGACGCCCTTGCATGCCGCAGACTGTGCTCCCTCGGTTTTCACTGTAACTTCCTCACAGGTTCTGGTTGAACGCTTGGTGGAGGCTAGCTCAGGGGTGTACCATGGGGCGGATGGTTTGGTCTTAGCCCGGCTGGATTTTAGGGGGGCATGAGTGTCCACCAGTTTCATAGCAGAGTTGCTGAATAATTCCAGGAGGCCTGAGCCATCCCTTGAGGTAGGGGAAGTCTGCAAAGTTTGCTTCTAGCTAATTGACTGGGAAGGTTTTGAATGAGCAGCGTTGAGTGAGGGGGCATTTAGCCTGACATTTGTGAACTGTAGTCGAGTGGGTGACTGATAAGGGGATGGCGGCGTTGTCAGACCATCAAGTGGGATAGGGTCTGCACAGGTGATGCAGGGGGATAAGATGAAGACTAAGTCTAGTGTGTTGCCTTTGTTGTGCGTGGGGGTGAGCACAATTTGCTTAAGATCCATGAAAGCGATCAGTGCGGAAAGCGTGCTTCGAGTGTGGTTGTCAGCCTGTGACTCGGGGACATTAAAATCACTGAGAAAGACATTCTTTTAATGTACCAATTTGGCAGATGAGATTAAGTTGGAGATGTCTGCAATGAAAGAGTCACTCCTGTGAGGTGGTCTGTAGATGAGGTGGAAGGTGATGGATTCCATGTGTGATAGAGGGAACCGGCAGGCGAGTGATTCAAATGAGTTTGTTCTGGGAGATGGGATGATGGAGCATGGGCAATCGCTGTGGATGATTGCCACTCTGCCTCCTGCCCTTCCTGGCGGGTCAGCATGTTGGATGCAGTAGCCTTGGCATTGGAAGATGTCAAAAACATGTGGTAAGGATGGTGTACACCATGTTTCAGTGATGAACAGGGCAGCAAGGTTGCTGTATGAGAAGAGGTCTGCAATCTCTGCAGCATGAGTGACTGCTGGACAAGCATTGATCAACATGAGAGGGTGTGTGCATGTGGTCCATCAGTGTTGGATGGGGGCAGGGGCGCAATAGTGACGAGGTTCACTAGTGTAGCTTGCGCGGGCTGCCGAGGGCATCTTGGCTATTTGAACCCTATTCAAAGTGGAGATGGGCTGTGGAGGGAGGGACACATGGTGATATCTTTTGTGAGTAGCAGTAGTAGTGATTAGTTTGTAGGTGAAATGCAGGATAGCTGGTCTGGCTCTTGGCCCTACCAGGCCTGAACAGGCACAAACAAGTGTGAGGTCCTTTTCTTGGCATAGGAGTCATCCGTGAAAGCTTTAAGAAGGGAAATGTGAAACACTGGATGAATACGCCAGGAAGGTGTAAGTTATAATTGGAATGCTACAGGAGACAATTGCTGCCGCATCCGGAAGGGACCCATAAAACGACTTGCCAGTTTTGTGCGAAGGTTGGTTATAGGCAGATTTTTGGTGGACACCAAAACCTTGTCCCCACCTGTAGAGGTGGCTCAGGGGTTCACCTGCAGTCTGTCTGTTGCTTGCAATTCTCATGGGTGTCCTGCAACAACTTGGTAGCCAATATATGCTGTGTCTGGACCTTTTTGATCATGTTGTCCACCAAGGGCACTGGACTAGCAAGGATGAGTTGGACTGGTAACAGTTTGGGATGCTAACCATAAGTACAGAGGAAGGGACTACAGTGAATGGCCCTGTGCAGGATGTTATTATAGGCTACTTCTGCCATTTTGACATAATGGGCCAAATCGTCATACATTGCATTATTGCATTAGCGAAAAAGTGGAGATAATACTCCAGAGTTAGGTTGGTCCTCTCAGTCTGCTCATTGGTTTGAGGGTGGTAACCCCAACTGAGGGCTCTTTGGTTTTTCGCTGTTCCGACAGAGGGCTTCCCAGAACTGGGTTATGAATTGGAACCCATGGTCAGAAATGATCTTCTACGGTAATCGGTGCAACCTGTAGACATGATGGAAAGGGACAGTGGCCATTTCAAGTGCTGTTGGAATCTTGGGAAATGAGGTCAAATGTGCCAGCTTCGAAAAACAGTCTGTGATGATCATAATGCAAGTCTTGCCATTGGAGTTGGGTAGGTCCACAATAAAATCAGTGGCAACGGTATGCCAGGGATAAGGTGGTCATTCTGGTCGATGAAGGAGATCCAAGGGTTGCTTCTTTACCATTTTAGCTTGGGCACAAACTAGACATGAGGTTACGTTCTGAGATAAAAATGTCTCCCAACTAAGCCACCAGAATTGTCTGGACACTAGTTCTTTTGTAGCTTTTTGTCCTCTTTGTACGCCCACCTTGGAGTCATGTAATTCACATAAAGCCTGATGTATATTTGTTGTGGGTAGTTCTAGTCTCCGAGACTTAAAAACCAAACCGACTTTGCTTTGTATGTCAGAGAGACTGAGAATAGAGGGTCAAGCTCAGTATGCAGCGGTTTCTTGTAGGTAGGATTGTCGGCACCCTAGGAAATGATGCAAGGCCAAGATGGGTTTGGGTTTCATGGGTTCATCTGTGTCTGGAACGGAGCGGGACCAAGAATCTGCGTTCTGGTTTTGCGATTCGGGGATCGCAAAACCTTCAAATGTTTTGTTGAAGTCCTATTGGGTGAAAAAGAAGGCCCATCTGGCTTGTCTGCCATTCACATATTGTAGGGATTGAAGGTGTTGTAGGATACAGTGATGTGTCCAGACTTCTACCGAATTAAAGCCTCCAATAGGGGAGATGTCAGCACTCCCGAAAGGCTTCTTTAATAGCCAATACATTATTTCTCAATTGCGGCATAATTACGTTCACTAGATGTCATTTTACAAGAGCACTTGGTGTTTCGTTTGTGTCTTGGCATTCTTTTGTATCGAGACGGTGCCCAGGGCTTGATCAGATGCATCCGATTGAACATTGAATGGTTGAGTATCGTTAGGGTGCAGCAATAAGGTGCCATGGTGAAGGCATTCTTTGAAGAGGTGGAGGGATTAATCCCATACAAAGGGGTGTTTGTTGCTTAATAGGCATATTATGTTGGCGACCCTTTGTGAGAAACTGGGAATTAAACGCTAATGAAAGTTAGTAAAGCTGAGTGTTGTGCAGCTTTCCTGGTATTCAGGCTCTGCCATTCATGAATGGCCTTAACCTTCCCAATGACGAAACCCAGAAATTGAATTTGTGACAGATGAAAAGCAGACTTTTCAGATTTGGCATAGAGGGGGTTGGCAGCAAGGCACGGCAGTACTTTCTTGACATGGAAAACGCTAGGATGTCATTGAGATGCCCCCAAACAGATAACCCAAACACATCTTAGAATATATGGTCCATAAAACGTTTGAAAATGGCTGGGTAATTGCATAATCCAAAGAGTATGACACTGTATTCAGATTGTCCCACAGGTGTCTTCCACTCGTTTTCCTTTCCAAGTATGTGGTGGTAGTAAAGATGGTACCAGACTGTTAGGACTCCATAATATCCCGGATGAGAGGAAGTGGGTAACAGTGTTTCTTGGTAACATCACTGAGGTTGCGGTAGTACATACAGTCTCAGGGTACCTTCCGTTTTGGTCACAATAAGTGGTGTAGCCCCTGCGGGGATATTGATTGATAATATAACTCTTGGTGATCTATTCCTCCAGGTACTTATGAAAGCCCGAGGGTTGAAGGGCGCAGGTGTTTGGCAGCGTCCCGCTCCATTTTCAGCCCAGGAGGGCTTCTGTACCTGGATCCACTGCTGGCCATGCCCCCACTCTGCTGATAACGCTGGGACTCGGCCCACCGGGGTGAAAGCCTGCAGGTTCAAGAGCGCAGGTGTTTGGCTCCCACTGGGTGTTCGGTGCCTGAGGGGGCGAGTGCAATGAGTAGCATCCCGCAGAGACTTTTCTGGAGGTGGATCTTAGAAGCTGTTGACCCACCGGGGGAGCTACCTTGCCCGAGGCACCCCCAGCAGCGACCCAGTGATCCACCGCTTCAGTGATTGAAGGGGTCTGCCAACCTTCCCATTGCTTCTGTCAGGGGAAGAAGTATCAAGCACAGAGGCGACCAGGGGTGTATGAGGGGGGGCCACCTAAGTTTCCGCCTGGCACTGTCCTGCTGCCCCGCTGTTGCTCATCAACTTTCTGTATCTGTGCCTGTTCTCTACATTCCCTCAGGCTGTTTGACTGTTCCGCTGACTGCTATTTTGCTTACCTGCTCCACCATGGTGACGATAGCCGTGGCCACTGACATCATTGCCTCATCCCCTGAGCTGCCCTTTGTCTTTCATCTGCCACCCCCTCTCGGTAACCATCTGTGCCGCAAGACCAATTGAAGCTTAAGTCTAAGCGTAGGACCCTGGCACTGAAAAGAAGTCGAGGGACTTGCCCACTGATTGTTGAGGGCGAGTGTGCTACTGCCAAAAGAGAAAAGCCCAGCATCATCTTCAACTTTTCTAGGGGGGACTATCCCCTAACCAAAGGGGTTTACCAATTTCAGACTGTAATCCCAGCTCCCCCAGCTGGAGCCCACTCGGATCGAGTCTCCCCTGCCTTTACCCCAACTTTTCTTTTGGCTTCTGTGGTACTTGCATTGGCCCACCCCTGCTTGCCTGATTTGCCTAACCTCGAGATGGAGAATCTGCCTCCTATGGGCTCCTTCGAGAGCACCTGTCAGGACCCTCCACATTGTCCGGTTATTATCACCAACACCTCTCTGTCCTCCTTTGCAATGCACCCCAGATCCCTTTGGATTTAGCGGACATGGAGACTGTGACTGAGGTCGCTCTCGAAGACACGTACTTTCCCCGCTTCACCTGCAGTACCCGGAGTGAGCCCATCCTATCTATATTCTCAGGGACCAGTTCTTTTCTCCACTTAATCCCATTTAGGGCCCCTGGGTCAACCTCACAGGGCATCCATCCCTCGCCAGATCTACTTTTGAAGGAGGAGCATCCTGTTCGGGGATGCAGCTGTGAACAGGTGTCTATAGAATTGGCAGTTATCAAAAAACTGTTACTAGAGTTGATAGCCGCCCAGGGGAAAGGAGGAGGGGCTTCCCTGGGCGAGTCCCCTATCATTCTGCCCGATGCTAAGGGGCCCCGATGTCTACCACCAGAATGTCCTACTAAATTGGTGGAACTAGGCCGGCCCCTGGTTTCTTGAAGAGGGAGACACCTGCCCTAACCCAGCTTCTGTGAAGGCAACCACGGCCATTGCCCCGGCAATGTCCCCTGGAGCGCCTAAGGCCCCCGGGTATGCAACGCAGCCCATGGCTGAGTATTGATTGTGGCATATAACGCTTAACGGTCTTAGCAAGCCCCCCAGTACCGGTGTAGAGCCAACCTCAATGGAGTCCCATGAACACAGTATATTGGGTACCAAAAGCCAAATTCAGAAAGTGATTAGAGCTAATAGCCAGGGTCATAGGGGGAGAGGGAGAGACAGTGGGATATGTGGATGGGGGGCCAAGTAATGCTACAGTGTTCTTACATGGGGTGCCCAAATTGCAACCCAATATGTGAGACCCAAGGGACACTCTTCTGAATAAATGCCCACACTGGCTCTGCTCTGTTAAGGGTTGTGGTTTTGTGGCCAAGAAAACCCTGAAGGGCTGCTACAGACTGCCCGGCAAAGATGATAACCCCTACGATCTGGTAAAATTAGTATTTTGGGATCAGAGGGTGGACAAGGGCATCCTTGGATGACCTGGGCGGCATGGTTCTACCTCCAATAGTGGGATCCTAACCAGCCAGCATCCATTTTAGGAACTGCTGACTTTCCTGGAACCATACAAAATATTCATGTTTTATCTGATGTAAATCTTACACCCCTGGGGCCAAGATCAACCGAGAATCGCTGATGTGCTGGGCCTGTGATATTCTGAATAGTGCTATTCAGGGGCTTTATTTTACCTTTTTATTTTTTTTGTCCCATTTTGGGTTGCTGGTTAAGTACATTTTTATGTACACCCAAATGATGTAAGGTGGAAAATCAAGCAAATGTTTTGTGGCAGGATGTACCTTGCGGTAGGATGTACTTTGGTGGCAGGATGGCCGAATAACGTTATTTTGATTTATGTAGCTCCTTCCGCTCCAGAGGTGTCAGAGAGTAGCTCGTTATGAGGGATCCGAACATTGGGTATCAGATCGGTCTCACAATCATACTGCCTATGTGGCACCATTGGGATGGTTTCAGGTACAGAATATATCTGGCTGAATTCCGAATATTGATGTGTCATGTTGTGCAACAGAACGATCACTGGTTGCACTTCTTGTCCTTTTTCTGATGTGAGGGCAGGAGTACGGTTTAGATTCGGCCGGTTGGCAACAAGTGCTAGTACATTGACCTGAGCAGAAAAGGAGGGTTGGGTGGTCCAATTAATCCCTGGATTGTGATGGATGATCCCCAGGACCATAGGATACTTGGGTTTACGAAGAACACCCAAGGCTATCATCTCCTGATGGTTACCAATGCGCAGAACCAGAGGAACTGTGTGTTTTATAGGGCCCAAGGCCAGAGGTATGCCGTCAATGTCTTCCACGTGTGCCACTGTTTCTTCAAACACAATCGCAGGGAGTTTGCCCCAGCAAACCTATGGTCAAGGTATTTACCAGATGCTCCTAAATAGAGTAAGGCGCACGTAGTCCTACTCCCAGAAAGCCAGGATATCTGTACCTCACGAGCCATCAAGAAGGATGGGGTCATGGGCTGAAGGGGCATTTCTAGGTTTGTAGAACGGACATAGTCGTGCTGGGACTTGTCGGGGCCTTCCCCTTCAGCGACAAGCCAGCTAGTTTCCCAACATCTTAGGGGGGTGTAAGGGACATCACCTCAAGAAGTGCCCAGAACCGCCACAGTATAGGCAGAGGTCATTTTGTTGAAACCGTTCATTCTCTGCTTCGGAGGGCAGCCCCCAGATACCTCCCAGTTGCACAGGTTCAGGGACCAACTCCTATGTCAGGCCAGGATACAGGAGTTGGTCTGATTACATGAGGTACCATACTCTGTCTTTGTATCGTCCCATGTCTTTCTGCAAGCCGATGATCAATGCGTAGTATCTGATCTATCATTGCTTGGCGCGGCTCAGGTTCTGAGACGTGTACTAACTCATCTTTATATTCATCCCACAAACCTTGGCGAAAGGTTTCCTGCGTGATTTCAAGCCACTTAGCATCCACTGCCAGTTGATGTAATCTGCTTATGTAGGTTATCAGGTCTTGGTTTCCTTGTCGAAGATCAACCACCAATTGTTTTGCGTTTGAGACCATATTCAGGGACTGGAACACTTCCAGGAACATCTTTTCAAATTCAGCGAAATCGTTCAGTATCGGCCTGTTGGCAAAAAGACAAGGGGCAGCCCATGCCAAGTTGCTACCAGTAAGATTACTCAAAATGTATCCAACCTTTACCTTGTCTTGAATGAAACGGAATGGATGAAAGCGGTGTTTTCGAGGGGATTGGGTCCTCCGACGTATTCCATATCTATGACAGTAATCACCACAGCTGTGCTGCTTCGGAAACTTTTGTCTGCGTCGATGCGCCGTCGTCGAGGACCTCCCCCGACGTCATCCGATGTGATAAGTAGGACACACGACGCCCGTAGCCTCAGTTCTGTTTTTTCCGCGAACGTGTTGCTTCGTGAATCTTGGTTACGCCTCGACTCTTTGGAGTTCTGTTCTTCTCGGTTCTTCGAACCTGTTCGTTTTGGTGAGAAAATCCTTCGTAAGAAGATGTCTTCTACTTCGTCTTCGACCCTGCGTCCGGACTTCAAGAAGTGCGGGGAGTGTGGGTCCAAGATGTCGGTGACGGACTCGCATGACGCCTGCCTCTGGTGCCTCGGGGAGGCCCACGACACGGATGACTGTGTCGACTGCCAGTCGCTCACGTCCAAAGCCTTACGGGAACGTAAGAAGAAGTTGTCGGTAGGTCGGGTGTCCAAGCCCCGGAATTCGAAGTCTGCGGGGCTTTCGACGGATGATTCGAGAGGTGACTCTCCGCGTCGTCGTCGGAAGTCTCGTGGGTCTCCTTCTAGGAGTCGGTCTCGCCACTCCTCGCCCTCTTCGAGGCATTCTCGGAAGCGCCGACAGCGGTCGTCTTACCCCACCAGCCGTGCGACGCCGGAGGAATGGGCTTCCTTCGGGAAGAAAATGCTGGCGATTCTCGAGTTGCAGGGTACTAAGCCTTCCGCTCCCCCGAGTGGGGTAGTCCGTGAGAGGTCGAGAGACACCGCTCGCAAGAGTGGTCGGCACGAGTCACGGGAGAGGTCCCGTTCGGACAAGGGGACTCGTTCTCGACGTACCCGTTCCAGGTCCCGGTCCTCGACACGTTCGAGACCGTGTGCACCTGTGATGTCTTCGAGGAAGCCATCGACGCCTGAGGTGTCGACGGGCTTTCTCGAGGCTCTGAGGAAGTCGTCGACGCTCAGGTCGTCGAAGGACACGCTCGGAGCTCCGGCTTCGAGGACTGTGTTGATGCTGGCAGTGCTGCGATTTACTCAACGGCGATCCTCTCGGCGCCGATGCCTGTTCTCTCGACGCCAGCGCCTATTCACTCTATGCCCTCGACGCCTTTCGTGGCCGGGGTGTCGGAGGTGCCCCGTGACACAGGGGAACCCCCTAGGAAGGCTCTGGTTATGAGCAAGCACTCTCGGGTGCCTTCTTTTCACCACCTGGAATATATTTCGGAGGTGGATGAGGATTCTGATGGCCTGGTTCCTAGTCAGGTTCCAGATGAGATGGTCTCGGGCCATAGTCAATTTGACGATTTGAGGCAGTCACTGCATGATGCCAGTGGACTGGACACCTCTCCGGAGGTGGAGTTTTGTAGGCCTGAGCCTGGCTCTCATGCCGATTCCTCGTACCGGTGCCTTATGGCTAGGGTCTCCGAGTACTTGGGATGGTCTGCTCCCCCAGGGGAGTTTGTGCAGGATGATCTCACGGACATCCTTGATGTTGGTCCCCCAACTGACCCGGTACTGCCGTTTCATATGGCTCTACAGAGAAGGGTGGCGGCGGCTTGGACTGCTCCGGAGAGTCTCCCGGCGGTGGGCAGGTCCTTGTCGTGAAAATACCATCCAGCCAGTAGCGACCCCTGCTACTTGACCAGGCACCCCACTCCGGAGAGTTTGGTGGTGCAGGCGGCCATGGCCCCGGCAAAGCAGGCGTCGTACCCTACCATCCCTCCTGATAGGGACGACAAACGTTTTGATGGCTGGGCGAAGAAAGTGTTTTCTTAAGGTGGTATGGCGCTTCAGGCGGCCAACTCCGTATGTGCCTTGTCTCGTTTCACACACACTCTGTGGAACTGTGTTGCGTTAGCGGCTGAACATATTCCCGAAGGGGACGAATGGGATGGTTTCCTTGCTATGGTCCAGGATGGTAAGGATGCCATGTGTGAGTCCGTTCAGTCGGGTTTGGACATGGCTGAATGTGTCAGCAGGTCCATGGCGGCGAGCACCGTGATACGCAGGTTTGCGTGGTTGCGGAAGTCGGGGTTTGCTCCTTTGACGGTGAACACCTTTTTGGCAGCAACCTGACGAGAGCCTTGAGAGGTTGCAGACCTCCAAAGCTGCAGCGAAGTCGTTGGGCGCTGCAGTTCGCCAACCTCCGCCTTTTCGTCCTAGGGGACAGCAATGGAGGGGTGGTTCCTTTCGCTATTACTCGTCCTTCAGTAAAGCGAGAGGAGCTGGCAGTCAAAGAGGCCAACGCAGGGGTACCAGAGGTGGACGACAGGGTACCCGTGGTGCCAAGGCCGCTCGGGCAGTTGCCTCTTTGCCATCAGGTAACGCCGCTACCACTCAGTCATGAGGCCATGTCCCATGGTTCGCCGGTTGGGGGAAGGCTGGCGCAGCATCTTGTAGAGTGGCGTGCCATTACTTCAGATGTGTGGGTTCTGGAGATCATAACCCACGGCTACTGTCTTCTCTTTCGGCAGAGGCCTCACCACAATCCACCAGGGAACCTCTCTTTGAAGAGTCCGGATCCGCTCCTTGCGCAGGAAATTCAATCCCTGCTGGAGAAAGGCGCCATAGAACTGGTGCCTGTAGCCGAGAGGAACAAGGGATGGTATTCCCCTTATTTTTTGATTTCGAAGAAAGACGGGGGATTGAGACCCATCATGGACTTGCGTGGTTTGAACAAACTCCTCAGGAAGGACAAGTTCAAGATGGTTACTCTCTCTCAAGTCCTCCAGGCCCTTCAGCTTCAGGACTGGTTGGTGTCTCTCGACCTCAAGGATGCTTACTTCCATGTGCCGATCCATCCCAAGCACAAGAAGTACCTGAGGTTCGCGGTTGGCGACTCGCACTTTCAGTTTCGGGTCCTGCCGTTCGGATTGACCTCCGCCCGAGGGTTTTCACCAAGCTCATGGTGGTGGTGGCAGCGCATCTCAGGCAAGGGGGGATTCACTCTACCCCTACCTGGACGATTGATCAGGGGGAGCTCTCCCGAGCAAGTCCTGGATCATCTGTCCGTCACCTGCCACTCCGTTCACAGGCTGGGCTTCTCCCTCAATTTAAAGAAGTCCCATTTGACACCAACTCAGCGGCTCCAGTACATCGGAGCAGTGCTCGACACTTCCCTGGGGCAGTGTTTTCCACCCCATGTGAGGGCTCTTCACATTCAGCAGATGGTGCACAAGTTTCACCATGCCCAGACGCTCCCAGCGTTCGAGTTCTTGAGGTTGCTCGGCCTCATGGCATCCTGCATTCTTCTGGTGCCAGAGGCTCGCCTGCGGATGAGATCTTTGCAGTGGGCACTCCAGATGCAATGGTCGCAGTCCTCCGGCAGGATGTCGGACCCGGTTCAGGTGCCGCCCTCGGTCGCCCAGGACCTTCTGTGGTGGGCCGTCGAAGGCAACTTGATGAAGGGGGCTCCGTTTTGGCTTCCCTGGCCGGAGGTGACGATCGTGACGGATGCATCCCTCACAGGATGGGGAGCTCATGCCAACGAGCTGACAGTCCGCGGTCGTTTGTCTCCGTCGGAGTCCAGACTCCATATCAATCTGTTGGAGCTGAGGGCCGTCAGGCTAGCCCTGAAGGCTTTTCTGCCGACTGTGCGAGGAAGGAATATCCTGATCCTGACGGACAACAAAGTGGCCATGCACTACCTCAACAAAGGGGGGGGGCAGGGTCACTTCCTTTGTGCAGGGAGGCAATGCAGCTCGAGTTCTGGGCCATCCAGCAGGAAGTTTCGATCTTGGCAGTTCATCTGGCCGGAGACGAAAACGTGACGGCGGACGCTCTGAGCAGGCAGAGCACGATCTCTCACGAGTGGGAGTTGGCTCAGGAGATTCTCCTGGAGATCTTCGCCCTTTGGGGGACCCCTCAAGTGGATCTCTTCGCCTCCAGTGTCAACCGGAAGTGCAAGAGGTTCTGCTCGCGGGAATTTCCTCCAAAAGGAGCCTTAGGAGACGCGTTTGTGGTGGAGTGGTCATTCCAACTGCTGTACGCGTTTCCTCCAGTCCCGTCATCCCGCAAGTGCTGCGGAGGTTACGGAAGTTAGGTTCCCGGATGATCCTCATTGCTCCGGCGTGGGCTCGGAGGACATGGTACCCGGACCTTCTCGACTTGTCCATCTGCCCTCCACGTCGTCTTCCCTACCGAGACGATCTGCTCTCACAGGAGGGGGGGGTCAGGTTCTCCATCCAGAGGTCAGATCCCTCAACCTTCACGCTTGGCTTCTGAAAGGTTGAGGTATAAGGATTGGGACCTCCCTGAAGACGTGATGGAGGTGTTGCTCTCGGCCCGACGGCCGGCAACAAAGTCTCTGTACCGTTGGCGTAAATTCTGCGACTGGTGCAGAGTTCAGAATGTGGATCCTTTTGCATGTGACATCCCCATGGTTCTGCCCTTTTTACTTTCTTTGGCCCACAGGGGCTTGCAAGTGGGTACCATTAAAGGTTACCTGGCGGCGCTGTCCATCTTTAAGCGCTCGTCTGAAGAGTGTTCCTACTTTAAAATCCCTTTGATTTCACAGTTTCTGAAAGGGCTCACTAATGTGCTCCCTCTGTCACCTTTCCTGGTGCCCGGTTGGGATTTGAACCTTGTTCTCAGGTTTCTAACGGGTGCTCCCTTTGAGCCTTTGCACTCTTGTCCTTTGAGACTGTTGACTCTTAAAACTGTATTTTTAGTTGCGGTCACTTCCGCTCGCAGAGTGAGTGAGTTACAGGCACTTTCAGTTAAGCCTCCCTTCACTGTTTTCCATAAGGACAGGGTTGTCCTTAGATTCCGTCCTTCTTTTCTTCCGAAGGTAGTGACGGAATTTCATTTGGCCCAGAAGGTTGTTCTTCCGGCATTCTATCCTCCTCCGCATCCTGGTAAGGAAGAGGAGAGGCTCCATAGGCTTGATCCTAGGAGAGCTTTAAGCTCTTATGTTTCACGCATGTCCCGGGTCAGAGTGGACGATCAACTCTTTATTGGTTACGCTGGAAAGCGTTTGGGACAAGCTGTGACGAAACAGACTTTGTCTCGCTGGATTGTTTTGGCCATCTCGGAGTGTTACCGCTTGGCGGGTAAAGACCCACCGGCTGGCTTGCGGGCCCATTCTACCAGGGGTATGGCTGCATCTACTGTCCTGCAGAGGGGTGTTCCTATTCGCAACATCTGTGATGCAGCCACCTGGGCTTCAGTACATTCATTTGTACGTCACTATTCCCTCGATTCCATCCGACGACAGGATCTGGCATTTGGCAAGGCGGTCCTTTGCTCCGCTATTTGATTGGCAATTCTAAATTTTAATTCTTTCCCTCCTCCTTGCTCTGGTACTGCTTTGGGAGTCTGTCATAGATATGGAATACGTCGGAGGACCCAATCCACTCGAAGAACAAGTTACTTTCTTACCTGGTAACGTTCTTTCGATGGGATGGTCCGACGACGTATTCCATATCGCTCCCTCCCTACCTTCCCCACTGCAGAATTTCTTATGCGATTGCAGCTTACGTTCCGCAAGGCTTTGTGTCTGACTGGCAGTAGACTAATGTCACACGTTCTGGGGGAAAAAATTACAACTGAGGCTATGGGCGTCGTGCGTCCTACTTATCACATCGGATGATGTCGGGGGAGGTCCTCGACGACGGCGCATCGACGCAGGTCGCAGACGCCGAAAAAAGTTTCCGAAGCAGCACAGCTGTGGTGATTGCTGTCATAGATATAGAATACGTCGTCGGACCATCCCATCGAAAGAACGTTACCAGGTAAGAAAGTAACTTGTTCATCTTGCATTGATTGCGGAATTGTGCAAGCTTTCTGGGTTACCCATCATATTTAGTGGTACAGACTTGGCCCACTGCATGCTCCATAAATGTGGCCACGTTCCCTTGGGCTAGGGTCTGTCTCTGTGGTGTTTTCCTGTTTCAGGGTCGTGACTTCCAAGCACAGGGCTTGTAGTTAATCTCTCAACTCTTAGCCTCCATGTTGACCAGGTTTTTGGGCGTCTTAATCTGTAAAGGTCCCTCATTTGTTACATACCTTTAGCTTTTGTTCCTGTGGATTTAGAATCCTCGGACCCGGCTGTCTTGTCTGCATAGTTGATAGTGTAATGTAGAGGGCCAACCCAGGACTTCTCCAAGAGATGCAACTTGAGTCAGACCTGGGCCGACTCCCCACACCACGGCCCTGCTTCCTCTGATTAATGTGGTGTAGGAACAGTGCTGAAGCACTGGCAGAGTAAGCTGTAGAGATGGAATGCAGATGGGCAGGTGAGTAACGGAACCACAGGAGCTGGCAGGAAGAAACAAGAACAGGGACAAAGGATGAGGACGATAGGCAGGCGGGACAGAAGGAAAGGCCTGACGAGGAGGGAGCACATGTAAAGCAGGCAAGGCAAGGAACCTTAACAAAGAGGAAATCAGGGCAACGGTCAGACGGACAAGGGGGGCAACCAAGGAACCATACAGTGGGAGGCAGGATGAAGGACTTCCAACAGGAGCAGAAAACTGAACCTAGTGGAAAGGAGCATTAAGACGCGCCCGCCAAGCAGGAAAGGCAGCTTTGAACTGTTTGCTAGGCAAGTCATGTTCTGAGTAATACTGCATGTGTCGTTGTGGCAGCAGAGGCCGCCCACCACAGCACGCATGCACACTATCCGGGGTGGGGCCTCTGAGGCATGCAACACTGGCAAGATGGTGGCCACCAGAGTCTGAGTAGTTCTCCACGGGTCAGCAAGGTGAGATGCTCCCTGCCAGAGGTACATGGTCGGACACTGACAGTGGCGCCAGGCCTCCAAGAGGCACCAGGAATGGCTCAGAACGCTGGGTAAGTGATATTTGTAAAAGGGGGTGTGAGACAGGTCAGGTATCGGCTCAATTTTCATTAATTGAAATTAAAGAAAAAGCATTCCTATTGAGCACCACATACCAGGCTAAGATCAAGTGTCCTGGTCCAGTGTGTGAAGCCCGATTGGTATCCTTAACAATGGAAGCTCCTGATCATGCACACTTTTGGGGAAAACAAGGCTTTTAAAAATAAGTGCTGGGATACACCACTATCAAGCAATTCGACAGGTTGCACCTGTTGTGATTTGTTATACGGTAAAGATTTTAGCAAGGAAAGGGTATTTCGCTCTTTTGGCTAATCTCAACGATGCTCAGGAAGCACCTATTGGTTGACTTTGTCTAATGCAGCTCCCCAATCAAAAAGGATCAGAATGTCTGATTGATTTGAGGTGAGTTACTCCAGGAGATGCTCTATATTGTCTAGGAAGGTGGATTTGAGATGAGCTCTATGTATTGTGCAGGTTATGTTTTTATGTATTCTAGTGTGAAACATCCTCTGTGTGTTACATGGAGAGCGAAAGGGGGACCAAATGGGCCGGGGAAGTGGAGGAGGAGGTGAGGTAAATGATCAGGGGTGTGGAGGTGGGTAGATGGGGGAGGGGGGGAATGGAAAGGAGCAGGCGTTTAGCAAATCCCATTGCACAACAGGCCGGAAGTATGTCTGAATGTCATCTAGGAGATGCTCTCTTTTAAACCAGGCCTGCAGCTGTCCGAGGGCAAATTTCTCTACAACTTTACTAATGGCTAGTAGGTTTGCGGTTGGATAGTAGTTGTCCGGTGTGTTTGGGTTTGTAGAATGTATCTATAGTAACCGATTAAGAACCGTGTGGTTTTGCAGATTACACAGATGCCCAGTAGAAGAGGAGTTGTTGTTGTTGATGATTGACACACAGTTCATGAATACAAGGTTTGCCCAGAAGGATGGATATGAAGTGTGGGAAAGAGTCAATAGTGGAGCCTAACTGAACTACATTTGTGATGCCCTTATTAATATACATTATTGACCAAACTTGGTGAATCCTGGTGTGTGAGATGAATGGGAGGAGGGGGAAATTGGACAACTCGTAGAGTTTTTTGGCAGTCTTGGATTAGAGGTTCTAAATGTTGTGAAATTCTTGGAGTTGATTAAGACGGTCCTTGGAGGAACAGGTTTGGTATATATGACATTTAAGTTTGATTGAGTTTGTGGCCCGGTGCTATGTTTGCCTCCAGTGTTGCTCAAGCTTTCTGTCCTTTCTCTTCAAATTGACCAGAACATTAGTAAACCACATTGACAATTTAGCTTGGTGTGACAGCGCAAGATAATTGAGGGCATCACTGTGTTAAAATGACTACTAATCTGCAGGAGTTCAGGAAGGAATAGAGATTTCTAAAATCCTACATAACTCGCACTACCATTAAGCCAGCAGTAACGTCAGTCATTATAATTGCTCTTTTATAATTATAATTGTTCTTTTATAACACGCTTAATACCAGAGATCGGTTTCTAAGCACGAGATCGGGATTCTAACCTGTGTTGCGCTTCGTTGTCTTGCTTCCAAAACAAATGTGTTGCCCCTGAGCTATCCCCCCTCACTAGTCATGACGGTGAAATGGGTGCAACATGAATGGTACAGGGCATTCTATACTGGTCGAGATGAAGGTGAGCTAGCAAGGAAGCATCTAAAATAACAATAGTAGTGTGGTACCAAAACAAAATAAATTTTCAATTCTGGTTCTACAAAAAATAACATTTTAGAAATGTCTTTAAAAGGTCTTAAAGCAGGGTCTTACATGCCACTTGTATCCTTAAAATACGGACAGAACCACTACAGATGCCATTCAGTCTTGCTCTTGGGGCTCAACAGCTTTGAGCCAGGTCCTTGGCAGTTTCTAGTGGGCCTAGTCGACATTGAGTCAGGAACTTCCCAAAGTTATGAGTTGGTATTGAGATGGCTGGAATCCGTGTCAAGTCAGAGTTTAGATGGTCGAGACGGTTGAGTCAGTTTAATGGAATGCAGCAACTATCATGTTGAGACAGCTGGAGAACAGGCAGGTGGAGCTAGAGTCGGCGGCTCGAGAACAGTTTAAAGAGGTTTGAAAAATCATACAATGTCAAAAGGAGCTCGGTGGGTCTTGGAGCAGCTCGACGTGAAAGTGATTGATTCCGCTCAAAAAGCAGTTTGGGGTGAGCAACACAGCCCAAAGCTGTTAATTTGATCTTTGGTTGCTGTGGGGCTCTGTCCAGGGTTTTAGAGGATAAGGTTAGTCCTTCCACTCTTCCCAGCCAGGAAGGAACATTGCCCCAGAGCACTTGCAGGGTTGCCATTTCCATTAGGCAGATTCCTGGGTAGCAGTGACCCTGTAGCGGCAGGCCTTATCCAACAGCAAGTCACTTCAGGTGTTCGTCTGAAATAGTTGGGAGTAGTGTCTAAATCTCTCTTAGGAAAACTATCTCCACCTCGATGGCTGAGAGTTTTGTGGAGACTGTACCCCAATCACGTTCCAATGAAATCCTTCTACTTGTATCCGAAGATGATTTAATTAAGGAGGGGGCCCAATGCCTTATATAATATTTTATTTATTTATTGTGCATTTGTAAGGCGCTTATACATCAAGTAAATTGTGTCCGAAGGGATTGTGTCCTCCGACGTATTCCTCATCTTAGATATCTCCTTCCAGCTCTGCTGGCCTCGGAAAATTTTTTCTCTCTTTAGAGGGCGCTGCGTGTCGACGTCCTCCGAGTCGATGTCCCTCGACAGCCGCCGTATCGACGTCATCCTGCCTATAAAGGCCGCGCGCAGCGTCCGTTGCTCAGTTCCGTTTTTCCGCGCTTACTCGGTGCCTCGGAATACCGTTGCTCAGTTCTTGTCAGATTAATCCTATTTACCTCGAGTCATTCGATCCATACTCGATGGCTTCCTCGTCGGAACCGACAACTCCTCGATCCGGCTTCAAAAAATGCCGAGATTGTGGGAAAAAGATGTCGCTGACTGACCCTCACAGAGTTTGTCTGTGGTGTTTGGGAGCTGAACACCATTGTTCGGAATGCGAGGACTGTATGTCCATGACAGCTAAGGCCCTGAAGGAGCGTAGGGGGAAGCTGGAGAAAGGGAAGACTTTTAAAGCTTCTTCTTCGTCGACGAAGTCGAGACACTCGTCTCCTCGTCACCATTCGCGCTCCAGGTCTCGGAGTGGGTCTCATCACTCCTCGAGATCGAAGCACTCGAAGAGGAGACGTCGAAGATCCCCTTTTCCGTCTTCCTCTTCCTCTGTTTCGCCAAAAAGAATCCCTTGCCCCACGAAACATAGTTCCCGGGCTGAATGGGAGGAACTCCGCAAAAATATGATGAGCGTCTTCGAGAAAGCGGCCTCGACCCCCTCGAAGACTGCCGAGAGCGATGCTCTGGTCGAAAGACCCGAAGGTCAAAAACGCCGCGAGTCGCAGTACCCGGTGAAGGAAACCTCTCGAGCGCGTCTCGAACCCTCGAGTAGGACTATGACCTCCAAACCTTCCTCGAAGGTTCCGTCGACGAGGGTTCCGTCGAGGTCGATGTCTTCGACGCCGTTGTCGAAGGGACCTTCGACACACGGGTCTGTCGACTCGACGCCAGCTTCGACACCGGCGTCGACGCCAAGAAAAGTCACGGTTACCACACATCCAGTGACTATCCCCAGGTCCTCGACGTCGATGGCTTCGAGATTGTCGAGTAGAATTCCAATTCTGTCAAGGTCTTCGAGGCCTCCGCCTTTGTTTTCGACGCCACGCTCGAAGCCTTCGGCGTCGACGACATCGACGTTTTCGAGGCCAATAATGAAAAGTTCGGCACCCTCTGCCTTGGAAATGGGATTTACTCCCTTTATGAGTTCAGAACAATTGAGAACTATATCCTCAATTTTAGAAGAGGGTGAATTGTCTGAACAGGAAGACACATTTGAGTTACAGGGACCTGTAACCCCAGTTAGAGAGGAATTTTCCTCTGAAGAGCGCAGGTTAAAGGATCCTCATGATTCCTTACATGAGGCAAGTGGGTTAGACACTTCCCCTGAGGTGGAGTTTGCTAAGCCAGACCCAGGGGAGCATGCTGAAACCCCCTACAGAGCCTTAATGGCCAGGATTACAGAGGTCATGGGGTGGTCTGCACCTTCACAATCTTTCCAACAAGATGACCTCACGGATATTCTTGACAAAGGCCCACAGGAGGATCCTGTGGTGCCTGTTCATAAAGCTCTTCAGAGAAAGATCATGACAAACTGGGAAACCCCAGATGTAGTACCAGCAGTAAATAAAAAACTGTCTACACAGTACAGGGTATCTTCTACAGACCCAGAGTTTTTGTCTAAACACCCATCCCCAGAAAGTCTGGTGGTACAGGCAGCATCCTCTACCGATGTCAAGACGGCTTATCCTACCGTCCCACAGGACAGGGACGATAAAAAATATGATGCTATGGCAAAGAAAGTCTTTTCAGCATGTAGCATGGCGTTAAAATCTGTTAATGCTACTTGCACCCTTGCGAGGTTCAGCCATACACTTTGGGAGTGTGCTTCTACAGAGGCTGACTGCATCCCGGAGGGAGAAGAAAGGGATGCGTTCCTGAATATTATACAGGACGGTAAAGACGCTATGTGCGAATCCCTCCAGACGGGCATTGATTCGGCTGACAGTATCAGCAGAGCAATGGCGGCAAGTACATCACCCAGGAGATTCGCTTGGTTGAGAAAGTCTGGTTTTGCCCCAGATGTGCAAGCCAGGCTCTTGAACATGCCTTTCGATGGCTCTTCTTTGTTCGGGAAAAAGGCGGATGACAGTTTAGAAAAACTGCAAACTTCAAAAGCAGCAGCAAAATCCCTAGGAGCTGCAATCCGTCAAACTCCTTTTCGTCCTACAGGAACCTCTGCGAGGGGCAAGTCCTTTCGCTTCTACTCCGCATTCGAAAGAGGTAGAGGACGACCGGCTCAAAGGGGACAAAGAAGAACTACCCGAGGTGGACGGGGTAGATATTCAAAAGCCGCAGCAACAGCAGGTGCCTCTTTACCATCTGCATCAGCCGCCCCAAAACCACTCTGAGGACTTCCCTCACAGGACACCTGTAGGAGGCAGGTTGACTCAACATCTGGCGGTATGGCAGGTTATCACGTCAGATGCTTGGGCATTGGAAACAGTTACCCAAGGTTACTGCCTGCCTTTCCTACGTATACCTCAGAGTCATCCACCGGGGATCAGCTCTCAGAAAGCTCCAGATCCGCTCCTCTTGCAGGAAATTTTGGACCTGCTAGAGAAAGGTGCCATAGAACCGGTACCTGTAGCGGAGAGGAACAAGGGCTGGTACTCCCCTTACTTTCTCATTCCAAAGAAAGACGGAGGACTCAGACCCATCTTGGACTTGCGAGAATTGAACAAATTCCTCAGAAGAGACAAATTCAAGACGGTCACTCTTTCTCAGATCCTCCGGGCCCTTCAGTTCCAGGACTGGTTGGTATCTCTGGACCTTCAGGACGCTTTTTTCCATGTGCCTATCCATCTCAAACACAGGAAATACCTGAGGTTCGCAATTGGCAACTCTCACTATCAATTTCGAGTGCTGCCATTTGGGCAGACCTCCGCCCCGAGGGTCTTCACCAAGTTAAGGTCGGTAGTGGCTGCAAGTCTAAGGAGGGAAGGGATTCACGTCTACCCCTACCTGGACGATTGGTTGATCAGGGCTGTTTCTTCGGAACAAGCTCAGATCCAGCTAAATCACGTGTGCCACTTCCTTCACAGACTGGGCTTCTCCCTCAATTTAAAGAAGTCACAAATGATACCATCGCAGAGACTCCAGTTCATAGGAGCGACCCTGGACACTTCCCTGGGAAAAGCCTCGCCACCAGAGGTGAGGGCTCAAAATATTCTACAGATGGTTACCAAGTTCCAACATGCCCAACGTCTCCCAGCCTTCGACTTTTTGAGGTTGCTAGGCCTCATGGCATCCTGCATTTTCCTAGTGCCAGAGGCTCGCCTGAGAATGAGATCCCTCCAGTGGGCACTGAGGACTCAGTGGTCACAATTCTCAGGGAGAATGACAGATCTTCTTCAGGTTCCCGGCAGGGTGGCTCGAGACCTTCAGTGGTGGGCCTGTCAGGAGAACATTCTGAAAGGAGAACAGTTTTGGCAACCCTGGCCGGAGATAACAGTAGTCACGGATGCCTCACTCATGGGGTGGGGAGCCCACGCCAACGACTTGACCATCAGCGGTCGTTGGTCTCCATCGGAGTCCAGACTACACATCAACCTGTTAGAGCTGAGAGCCATCCGACTTGCTCTGAAGGCGTTCCTGCCAGCTGTACAAGGGAAGAACGTCCTGATAATGACGGACAACACGGTGGCCATGCATTACCTCAACAAAAGAGGAGGCGTAGGATCACTACCCCTGTGCAGAGAGGCGATGCAGCTCTGGTTTTGGGCAATCCAAGAAGGAATCTCTCTATCGGCAGTTCACCTAGCCGGAGAGAAGAACTTGACAGCGGACACTCTGAGCAGGCAGAACACAGTCTCCCACGAGTGGGAGCTAGCTCAGGAAGTCCTTCAAGAGATCTTCGCCCTTTGGGGAACCCCTCAGGTAGATCTGTTCGCCACCAGCCTAAACAGGAAATGCGACCTGTTCTGCTCAAGGGAATTTCCCCCGAGAGGAGCTCTGGGAGACGCGTTCATAGTGGACTGGGAGTTTCCGCTTCTGTACGCGTTCCCACCAGTCCCTGTCATTCCTCAAATGATCAGGATGTTGAGAAGATTCCGGCGAACCATGATCCTAATTGCCCCGGATTGGGCCAGGAGAACGTGGTACCCGGACCTTCTAGACTTGTCCATCTGCCCTCCAATTCGACTTCCACTCAGAGAGAACCTACTCTCACAGAAGGGAGGTCAGCTTCTCCATCCAGACATCAAAACCCTCAACCTTCACGCTTGGCTTCTGAAAGGCTGAGGTACAAGGATTGGCACCTCCCTGATGATGTTATAGAGGTGTTGCTTTCGGCAAGGAGGCCAGCAACAAAGTCTTTATACCGCTGCCGTTGGAACAAATTTTGCAGCTGGTGTAGAGAACAGAATATCGACCCTTTTTTTCATGTGGTACACCAATGGTTTGTCCTTCCTACTAGATTTGGCAAATTCAGGCCTTCAAGTTGGCACCATTAAGGGCTATCTCGCAGCGCTATCCATCTTTAAGCGTACTGCGGAAGAACCATCCTATTTCAAATTACCCTTGGTAATACAGTTTCTAAAGGGGTTAACCAATGTTTATCCCCCAAGACCATTCCAAGTTCCCCTATGGGATTTAAACTTAGTACTAACTTTCCTGATGGGCACACCTTTCGAAACTCTCCATTCTTGTTCGTTAAGATTCCTTACCCTTAAAACTGTTTTATTAATAGCACTTACATCTGCTAGAAGGGTGAGCGAATTACAAGCTCTTTCTTGTAAACCCCCTCACACAATATTTCACAAAGACAAAGTTGTCCTGCAAGTGAAGCCTAATTTCCTCCCAAAGGTGGTTTCTGAATTCCATATCACTCAGAAGATTACCCTACCATCTTTCTATCCTCCTCCTCACCCGGGGAAAGAGGAAGAGGGGTTACACAGGCTAGACCCTAGGAGGGCTTTAAGTTTTTACATCAGTAGACTAGCCAGGATAAGACAGGCAGACCAGCTGTTTGTAGGTTACGCAGGTCACAAGCTGGGGTTACCAATAACTAAGCAGACCATTTCCAGATGGATCATTCTAGCCATTCTGGAATGTTATAAACTGGCAGGGAAAGAGCCCCCTCAAAACCTTAGGGCTCATTCGACCAGAGGTATTGCAGCTTCATCGGCCCTCAAAAGAGGCGTGCCGGTTAAAGACATCTGTGCGGCCGCTACATGGTCGTCTGTCCATACCTTTACACGTTTTTACAATCTGGATTCCTCCTCCAGTCAAGAGACTAGGTTTGGAAGGGCTGTACTGCATTCTATTCATCAATAGAAGACCGCGTGAAGTCAGTACTCCCTCCTCCGATAATAGAATACTGCTATGGGAGCCTATCTAAGATGAGGAATACGTCGGAGGACACAATCCCTTCGAAGAACAAGTTACTTCTTACCTTGTAACGTTCTTTCGACGGGATGTTCCTCCGACGTATTCCTCATCGACCCTCCCATCCATCCCCGCAGTTCTACTTCCCTTGTTGTTGCAGCTTACGCTCCTTCAGGGTGATTAGTTTAGTCCAGAAAGTATTATTGTGGGCTACAAAATGGAACTGAGCAACAGACACTGCGCGCGGCCTTTATAGGCAGGATGACGTTGACGTTGATACGGCGGCTGTCGAGGAACATCGACTCGGAGGACGTCGACACGCAGCGCCCTCTAGAGAGAAAAAACATTTTCCGAGGCCAGCAGAGCTGGAAGGAGATATCTAAGATGAGGAATACGTCGGAGGAACATCCCGTCGAAAGAACGTTACAAGGTAAGAAGTAACTTGTTCTTTTAAAGCACCCACAGGGCGAGAGGGAACAAGGGAATGAAAATCAAATGTAACAATGGATGATAGGGCAGACCTACTAGGCCTTGTGAGCATTCAGAATATGCAAGTGCAGAGAGAGAGATAAAGGATGACGGAGTGGGAGGGTAAGTGCTAGGTGTACCCAGTGGGAAGTGCTAGGGAGTGAGCAGCTGAAAGTTATTAGGTGAGAGAGGTCAGCTGCCAATAAATATGTAAGTGCAGGCCTGCGGTGGCATAGGCCAGTGGGTGCCAAGGCAAGTGCTGAAAGTGGGCAGAGACTGAAGGCGATTTGGTGTGGTAGGCCATGACTCAAGAGGACAATAAAGGGCCCTGGTTGCCAATGTCAGCAACAGTGGGGTTTAGCAGAGGAGCAGGGAAGGAGGAGGTGAAAAGGGAAGGAGGAGGTGAAAAGGAAAGTCTTGAGGAGCTTTTCGGAATTTGAGGAGATCCGGCTCAAGACTAAGACGAAGAGGAAGGGGGAGCCTGTTCCATAGGAGGGAACCTGTTCAATATGAGGGGGCCTGTTGCATACCAGGGGGCCTGCTGAGGAAAGGGATCAGCCACCAGCTCGCTGATTAGCAAAGCGCTTGACACAGATGGAGTTGGTGCCAGAGGAACGTAAAGATCTGGATGGAGAGTACTTAGTGAGGGGAAGTTCTAGATAGTGTGATCGCCGGCACCAGACAGCATTATGGATGATGCAGAGGGATTTGAATTTGACCCTTGCAGCAACCGGGAGCCAGTGGAGAGTTCTTAGGGCTGGAGAGATGCAGTCCCTGGGCTTGAGGCCAGGGCTAAGTCTTGCAGCCCTATTCTGAATAAGCTGGAGGGGTCATAAAGAAGAAGTGGTTAGATTCAGGAAAAGGCTATTGCGTTAGTATAGCCTCGGAACCACAGCTTTCAAGACATTGAGCTTCTGGGGGAAAGTGAGGAATGGAAGAATTTCTTTGAGGCGGTGGAGTTGAAAGTAGGCATTCTTGGCAAGGTCCTGAATGTGAGGGATGAAGGAAAGAGAGGAGTCGAAGATTACTCCAAGGTTTCTGGCTTCAGATGAGGGAGAAGGGGGGAGAGCCCATAGAAGATGGCCAGAGTGAGGGGAAGAAAGGGAGGGAGCAGGAGTCCCAATAGGAAGGATCTCAGTCCTGTTGGCGTTGAGGTGGAGATCATTAGAAGTACACAGGACTGGATGGCAGATAGGCAGTCCGGAATGATGGAGGAAATAAGGAGAGGATCAGAGGGAAGTTGGAAAAAGAGCTGTGTCATCAGCATAACACTGGAGGTTTGGGGAGAAGGTGGAAATGAGGTGTGCAGGCAGAGCAAGATAGGTGTTAAAGAGCCAGAGAGAATGGTTTGAACCCTGCGTGACATCGCAGGTGGAGATAGAGGCAGGGGAGGAGAAATAGCCCAGAACAACCTGGGACTGACGGTCACTGAGAAGGTGGTCAGCCAGGCCAGTGCCCACTCCGAGATACCTAGTGTATCATGGAGCTGCTTTGAGGATGGAATGGTTGACCGAATCAAATGCAGAGGAGAGATCAAGTAGAATAAGAACAGCTGGAGAGTTGGAATCCAGAGATCTTAAAACCATCAGGGAGAAGGGATTCAAAAGCAGTGACTGAGCAGGCATTGAAGCATGTCTCGGTAAGAGCGAAGATATCGAGGTCAAGGTCTTCAAGAAGGAGGCAGATGTCGGCAGAGTGTTTGATGGCAGAACGAGCATCAAACGTGTCTAGATGCAAGAGGTTACTACTGCCTATGAAGGTTTCCTGAGGAGGGTACAGGGGCGTGGTACACCAGTCAGAGGGGGGGTGGAGTGGGGCAGAGAGAGTGGAAGAAAGGGTAGCAGGAGTGGGAAGGAAGTTAATGAGGGATGGCAGGTGCCGGTCGAGGAGGAGGAGGAGGAGGAGGAGGAGGAGGAGGTTGGGTTGAGGACCCTGAACCTAGATAGTGCCAGTGTGATGGACATTAATGATAAACTGGATGATGCGAGGCCCGCTAAGAGGACTTCCCATTTAGTACCACCATTAATGGGTGAGGATGAGAGAGTAGAGATGAGGAGTCCATAGATCTGGAGAGGGGACAGAAAAGAGGATATCAGTAAAGATCTGTCTGGAAGGTGCGCTGCCATAGGGGTCTGTGATAGGTAGGCCAGGGTTAGTGGGCAGCATATCTTTTTCAAGCTTTTTTCTTCCAGACTTGGTGATAGAGGGGAGGATAGGTGATAGTGTAGCAGTTAGAGAAGCTAGGGGAGATGAGTTACATAGTGGTTGTTAGGAAAGATTCCCATTTATGTGTAGTTTTCCCTCCATTTGTGTACCCTCCCAACTTTTTGCTGCTGTTTAAACACCATAGTCTGACTTTGCCAGTGAAGCACAGCCTTTGGCTGCACTCCACTGGGCTTTCGCTCACTTTTTTAATGTGGAAACTGACATGCCCTTAAAGACAGTCAGTACTGGGAGACTTTGTTTCCCTTAGTCCTTTCCAATGTTGCAACTTTTCTGCAACATGTTACAAGTGCACAATGTACCTTACAGTACAGTGCGCTTGGGTCTTCCTTTCATTTCCAAAGGCCCAAGACTCCCTCAAAGGATTTTTTAGGAGAAGTGCAGGTGTGCCTTTGATAGGGCTAGTGGCTGCTTATCTTTTGCGTATTTTTAACCCTTTCTTGCCATGCAAACCGTGTTTACCGTGGTTGGCACAGGAAGGTGGCCTGGCTCCAAAATGGCCATGCCACAAGGTTCTTTGTCCTGTCCTTTGGCCATCTTGCCCCTTTGCCTTCCCCAGGTCGAGCCGATCTGAGTCTGTCCTTATTTGGGCATGCATTCTTCCATGAAACGCCAAGCTTTCGCGGGCTTCGGCATGCCTGGCGTGGGTGCTTTCAGGATGTGGGCTGGGCTGTCTAGTTCTGATACACATCCTAGGTGCCAGAGAGCCTGGTGTGCTTTGAATGACTGAAACCACCGTGGCCCGTGTGTGGCCATTCTGATTGGTCCACGTCTGGTGTGCCAGTATGTGAGCAGATCCCCCATTGCGTCGTCTTCGTTTTGGCGCGAAGGAGATTCTGGAAAAGAGAAGGCCCCACACCGGGTCGATCTCTCGAGTTCTCACTGAACCTAGGATAGGATCCAAGTATCCTGAAACTAAGAAGCCGAGTCGAGGAACCACTGTTGACCAGCTGGAAGGTTTGGCACTCTGAGCCCGCTGTTGTCCCGCTGGACCCCTCTGCATCTGATCGAACTAGTAAGTCTGCGAAGACGCATCGACACATTGGAATAGTGGGACCAACTATTCTTGGCACCTTCATCAAACCCTGCAAGTAAGCCTTCTCGGAAGTGTCCTTTGGCCAACCAGTGGCCTGACCATCTTGCGCAGGACCTTTGCTCTAACACCGCCGCTGTTTCGAGGAGACCCTTGAAACTTGGTACAAGGCAAGCTCTGTGTTCACGGCACTCTCACACCGAATTTCGTACACTTGGCATTCCCAGGTCTGGAATAAAGAGAGAGCGCCCGAACCGGAGTACACGCAGGTACTGTCGCCTAGCCATGGTGACGAACTGCGCAGGTGCCTTGCTGCTGTGCTCCCCTGTGCCCTGAAGCCTGCTACAGTGAAACTGGCCTGAGCTATCCACGAGGAGCTGAGAAATCGCCACTGTCCCATCTGGGAATCATCAATGTAACTTTGCTGTTGAAAGCCGCAGCTGGCACCACTGTGGCATTTGAACCTGCAACCGTATTCTGCCCTAGAGGGAAGCAGAATACGAAAGGTGGAGGCCTCAACCAAGGAGGCGAAGTGAGGAAAATGTTGCCCAGCTACTAACTCAGGAAAGAGCATCAGTGACTCAGGAATGTTTCTGAGAACACTATAACTAGCCTCAATCATCCAGACACCTTAAAAAAAGGTACTGAATTGAATATCATTGTTGTATCTTTTCACAATGGATAAGTTGTTTAGAAGCGTAATTGGAACAAACCAAATCATCCTTAAGATTTTTTTTGATGCATGCAGAGAAGGTGGTTCAATTGGCAAAATCAGCTGAATGCTGTTCTGCATAATGTTTATAATTAGGGCAGTGTGTCGTCAGTGTGTAAAGTTGCAGCATCATTCTGTCTTGTGTGTCAATAATCACTGGTGGGTGGAGCAGCTGATGGACCTGACTCTGCAAAGATGCACTGGGAGCGTTTGGCGTGTGAGCAGAGTGTGCAGTGTTACAGTTGCAGCACGCTGGGCCCCAGTGGACATGCGAGAACAGTGACTCCGGCCCAGCTGACTCAAAGGATATTTCGTCAGACTTACCCTCAAAGCGTGCTCAAAGTGGTGGACAAGCAAGTGATGGCATTCCGCTGTGCCATTCTCTTTTCGGGTGCCAACAAAAGGCCACGGTAGGTTAATCCTAGCGGCAGGTCAGTGCCTTGATTGGTACTGAAGTGCCCTTCTTTCTAGGTCTTCTTTTTCGCCTGTGCAATTCCGTCTTCATTGCGTATTCTTTTGACCTTGTCCCATCTACCTGCTGCACACGACGGCCGCCCGACCCTGTTACAATCTACATACCATGAACCAACCGCCTTTTGACCCTGTGATCATGCTTGAGGCGGAGATGGAGGTAAATGAGCACCCCCCCCCCCCCAGTCCTGACAGTTCAAGGGAAAATAACTCCCCTGTTCAGTCCTTGATGGAAATCTCTGAGCAGCATGTGAATAACACGCTATTAGAGTTGTGTAACAGCTTGGTGACGGAGGTGGCTGTGAAAGAAAAGAATCGGGCACAATTTGGGAAAACGGAGATAACCAAATAGAAAAAGCAAACGACTTACACTCTTAAGCCCAACAAAAGCCTAAATTTGAGTCTGGAGTTAACACCTGCCATCCAACTTCTTACTGTTAGTGCCATCTCCAGTCTTCTGACATCAACACCCACGTTGCTGCCACCACTAAAACACTGGTGCATGCCTTGGACATCACGCCGAAGGCTTTAATTAAGCTCTGCAGCAGCATGCACAATGAAATACCGGCACACAATACTATCGTATGCTACGCAGAGCAGCTTCTCATGGAACAGGCTGAGAAACCACATGGAAACATGGGATTAATTCTGCTGAAGCACGCATTGTGTCAGAACTATATGCTAACGAAATCGACTCGGATGCAGAGACAAACATTGTAATTGAACTAGAAACTCAGCGGAGTGTCATTGATAACACTCTTACACGATCCAATATTGAGGGACCTCAAAAGAAATGTAAAAAGAAGACAAAGAAGCAACAACAACTTAAAACGCATTAAAGACCAAAAATTAGCAGCCCTTCAGTATCATACATTTGAGTGTGTTCGACAGGGTGTCTTTTCAAATGCCTTTCATTCCTGTTGCACGTGGGACAATCTACACGGCCCAATGCATGGATCAGTGAAGAACATGTATTGTGAGCTATAAACGTTACTGCATGCCTTTTTTGATCCTTGCAACGGATCTTCCTTTTTGTGTTTTTCGATTTCTTTTGTTGCACTGGGAGTAATATTACTGTATGTTACGATTTAGTTGTGTTGTAAAATGGAGCTTTCAAGATTTCTTGTCCTTGTGTAGTTCTTGTAATAAAATAAGCGTTCTAAATGTACGATATAGACCAAACCTCTGTAGCAGAGCATGGGGCTTCCTTGTTATGATGATTCAGAGTGCAGCATGGCCTGTGTTGGTGCAATCGTCCTCCAGGCCCAGGAGCAAGATGCTACCTCACGCACACCAACAGTCGATCAAGGGCTAATTACAGGAATATCTCAATATCGTGTCGTTGGCTGCCATCAGCCATGCCCGATTATGCTTCGAGGCACCAAGCATTCAAGTGATTCTTGCAGTGGCGTTCAATGGCACCCATGTGGCTATCCTCGGGCCACTTCCTTCATTCATAAGGAGCAGAGCGGCAAAGTCGGGCCTCCAGAGGTTCCCGCCCGCACTCCGAGAGATGTGGGCCGGTGCCGCAGCAGGTGACAAGCTGCAGCCTGTCTGCGCCCCAATTATGAGAGCTGCGTCCTCTGTGGGTTTATCTGTGTCAGAGTCACTACATCTGCCGTGGCAGACTGGAGGGGCAGTGCATCGGCACAGGGACTCAGCCAACCGAGCAAGGAGCGGGTCACATCCTAGACCATGCCGGGAGCATTGAAGCTATCACGCATCCCACGATCTTGCTGAGCCAGTTGTGTGCTGCGGCTGCTCACTTCGACAAGAGTGGTCATCACCTTCTGCCATCCGAGGGTGGAACGATCCCAAATTCGCCCAGGGGCTAGCCCAGCCGAATGCCACTCAGGGCTGCGTTCACATCCAGCAAAAGAAGCACCCCAGGGGGTGTAAAGCTTGCAGGCCTGCTCGTGTAAGACAGAGCTGCGTCAGGCAGCGGCCATCATGCTTAGGCTGTCGAACGCCCACTGCCCTGGGTGTTGTATTTCTCAGACTGCTGCATAGGAATAGCTGCTAGCTAATGAGGACTGCCAAAAGGTGCATTATGGGATATGTAGCTTGTGAAATGAAATGGGGAAGTACCAAAGAGCTGGAAAGGGAATGTAAGACAGAAATATGAATACGCATTGTCCGGGGCTGATTTATATTGATGAATTTCGAGTCCCAATTAGTCCACAATGGGTGCCACTTGTTTTTCCCGTGGCACTGACGTGACAAATGTAAGAAAGGGCCCACTGTGTGTATGTGTGGGATAGAGGTTCCTTAGCAATGAAGGGGATAAAGGATTTGGGCACTCTAAATAAAATGAGCATCAAAATGAGACACATTTTTTTTTGTTCCCTTTTAAAAAATGTGTAAATGATAGGGAGGGCTTTAGGAATATGATCTTGGGGTGGGGGCCCAGGCCAATCAGCCCCCACAAAATGCCAACAAGATGGCATGTTTTGCCTTCTTTGGGGGATAATTAGTTCGCCCCCTCAAGACCCCCATGGAGGGGCAGATCATTTCTGCTTCCCCGCGGGGGCAGTATAGAGGGTCTGGTCCCATTTTTCTAACCCTCGGAAGCTGTAAGGAGCACTAAGCCAACAGGGAAACGAGTTTGGTGGGCTATTTTGCCCGTTGCAGTACCCCCAGCCGTTTTGGATCGCTGGCTGGGCCACGTTAGAGATTTTCCCTCCGTGGGGGGATGGGGACCCTGCTGGGACCCCACCGCTGGGCCTCTCTGGGACCACTGCTGGGCTTTGGGACGGTCGACCCACATGGGAGGCAGACGCCCAAGGCAGGGGCAGTACCCTTGGCTGTCCTGGAGCTCTGGCTATGCTGTGTTTTGTTTTTCCCTCAGGGGAGGGATGCAGTCCCTGCCGGGGCTCCCTGGTACCGCTGCTGGACTTGTCAACGGTCGACCCACATTGGAGACGGGTGCCCAAGGCCGCGGGCAGCATCCTCTGCCATCCTGGAGCTCTAGCTGGGCTGCGTTACATCTTTTCCCTCCAATGATGGATGGCGACCCTGCTGGGGCTCCCACGGACGGCCGCTGGGCTTGGGGACGGTCGACCCAAGTGGGAGACAGGCACCCCCGGCCATCCTAGAGCTCGTGCCGTGTTACAGCTTTTCCCTCTAGGGAGGGATGATGACCCTGTAAGGGCTCCCTGGGACTGCCACTGGACTTGTGGTTGGTCGACCCACATTGGAAACGGGCGACCAAGGCTGGGAGCAGCACCCCCAGCGGTCCTGGAGCTCTTCCTCTGCCGTGTTACAGCTTTTTCCACAAGGGAAGGATAGTGACCCTGGGACTGCCGCTGGACTTGGGGACGGTCGACTCACATGGGAGACAGGCGCCCAAGGCCGGGGACATCACCCCTGACCATCCTGGAGCTCTAGCCTGGCTGCATTATAGGTTTTTCCTCCAGGGAGGAACTGGGGCCCCGCCGGTTTGCCTCATGACTGCCACTGGACTTGGGGACGATCGACCCACATGAGAGACAGGAGCCCCAGGTTGGGGGCAGCACCCCCAGTGGTCCTGGAGCTCTTGCCGTGTTACAGCTTTTCCCTCTGGGGAGGGATGATGACCCTGCAAGCGCTCCCTAGGACCAGCGCTGGACTCGTGGTCGGTCGACCCACAGTGGAGACAGGCACCCAAGGCCGGGGGCAGCACCCCCGGCTGTGTTAGAGCTCTGGCTTGGCTGTTACAGCTTTCCCCACCAGGGATGGATGGTGTAACGCTTACCTTAGGCTCCGCGGGAGCACCTCTACTATTCTTCTCGGGGTGCGTGGTTCTCTCACTACTTCCCTGTTTAGAGTTCTATGAGTTGAGAATCTGTGGAATTGAACAACCAGTCAACAATGGAATCTAAGATAACTGAGAATTGTCTACTCACCAACCAACACTCCTTCCCACTGAGTTCGCCCTGCTCACCTCTTATTATGATTTGATGAGCTATCCGTCCTGCATCTGTGCAGGGGCGCAAGTCCTGACGATGGGATTGAATGAGAACGGGAAAAGGAACCAACTCGAATGGAAGGGCTACGGGAGTACTAATGCCTCAGGAGGTAAGTTGTATGCTGGAAAAGGTTCACTGACTGAGAGACGCTAGGTGCCAAGAACATGAGGAGGAAATCGCTCCTAATCTGAAGGGAATGTTACTGAAACATTTACTAGAGTACGAGAGTGCTTTGCTCATACACACAATGTTAACCAGACACCTCTGTCAAGCAATGCACCAAGCCCATTATTTTCCTCCAATAACACCAGAGGGACTCAGGGAACCAACAAGGTGGGACTCTACATGTACTGTATGTTCCTACGTGTGTGTGAACAAACCATGTAAAACAAATAAGCTGCTGTGACTAGACTGCCCAACTATGGAATAAACAATTAATGTGCTATACCACAGCCACAGTAAATTCCTAGTGACACGAGCGACTAAAAGCTTGCTTACTAACCAAACAGGCTAACGAGAAAGCTAGATGCCAAAATAATGCTTCACAAGAAACTGTACTTGCGGTGAGAAGAAACGACACGGACAGCTTCTCCTGTTAATTCCTGACAGAAGAACGCTCCTCCTCACCGGACCCTCGGAAACTGAACTGACGGAATTCAAGTGGGAACTAGGAAATCTACAACAAATGTGAACTGAGAGTGACACAGGCACTGGAATTTTCAATGACAAAAGGGAAAACTAAGGGCAAGAAATTCCTGTCAGTAAATGAGCTGAGGTAAGTGTCCGCTAACAGCAAGAGGACGCGAAGCGCAGCTCCAGCGAGGGGAGGGGCTTAAATACTCGCAGAGCCTGTACTACTGGAATGCTCCGCAGTATTAAGGGACGGCTGCCTGGCGGCCATGTTGAGTAAAGCGGGATAGTCTGAATCACAATTGGCCACTGGGTTCTCCCTACTCATAGCCCAGGAATGATACACAGCAGCCCAAGACCTTTTGGGGGAAGACCTATGGAACGGTCCTGTGATCATGACAGATGGGCACCCTGCTGGGGCTTCCTGGGACCGCTGCTGGACTTGGGGACAGTCGAACCCCATGGGAGACAGGTGCCCAAGGCCGAGACAATCACCTCCAGCCATTCTAGAGCTCTGGCTGGGCTGCGTTACAGTTTTTCCCTCCGGGAGGGATGGGGACCCTACCGGAGCTCCCTGCGACCACGGCTTGACTTGTGGTCGATCAACCCACATTGGAGACAGGCACCCAAGCACTTTGGTGTAGCTTTTCCCTCTCTGGAGGTATGGTGACCCTGTCGAGGCTCCCTGGTGGGACTGCTGCTGGAATTGGGGATGGTGGACCCTTTTTCTTTTCTGCTCAAGTAAGCACACCTACGGTACCATTTTTGTCAGGATACCTGTGGGAACGTGGGAAGGTAGGATATGTGTTGTTGCCAGTGTGTTTCAGTGGTTTCCTGGTGGCAAATGTCTGAAAATTGTGTTTTGTGTCCCCCCCCCCCTACGTTTTGTACTTTTCTGGGCCTTGTGGGTAATAAATTCGGAAGCGATTTACGCAAGTCACACCTCTTTGGATTCCCACAGGTGTCTTCTTTTCAGAAATGCATAGGGTTCCCTGTTTTCCTTGGTGGCTGTGACACCCCAGGCTCAAATGTGTGGGTTGTCCACAAAGCCAAATACAGCGAAAATGTGGTCTTCCCATAGTGTTTGATGTACCAGTGGTTTAAACGTTTCCTTTTGCGCCCAGGTAAATGCACCCACACATGTGAGGTACCGTTTTCGTCGGGACTCCTGTAGAAACGTAGGAGATTTGTTGTTGCTGGCGTGTTTAGGTGGTTTCCTCGTGGAAAATGTCTGTAAATTGCGTTTTTTCACTACATTTTGTAATTTTCCAGGCCTTATGGGTAATAAAATATAGGGCGATTTGCGCTAGTCTGACATCTTTGGATTCCCACGGATGCCTTCTTTTTAGAAATGCAGCAGGTTCCCTGTTTTCCTTGGTGGCTGCAACACCCCAGGCTCAAATATGTGCGTTGTCTGCAAAGCCAAATCCAGTTATCCCCAGGGCGTTTGATGTACTAGTGGTTTAGCCTTTTCTCTTTGCATCCAGGTTAGTGCACCCACATATGTGAGGTATCATTTTTATCAGGACACCTGTGGGAAGGTAGGATATTTGTTGGTTTCTCTTGTTTTTGATAAAGTGCAGTAGGAAATGTATGAAAACGTTGTTACACAACCCTTTCATTTCCCAAATGTGACCGACATTTAGTCGCTGCTTTAGGCACTGTATGCTTTTGTAGCTTGTGCAAGTCACCAATCCTTCAAAAGGTCTGCCTGTGCCCTTTCAAAAAATGTATGCTTGCCATTCTTCACCACATTCGTTTTCCTTAATTTGAAATGTTAAGTACGTCGGTTTAGGCAGTACGCATAAAAGTCCTGTGTACCATGGCCCAGTTTTTGGCTCGTGGTATTGCTTGTTTTGTGAAACATTAAGAGAAATGTGTGATTTCCTAACTAGAAGTATAGGGGGAATGTAGCGGTGCATTGCTTTTCCCAATATTCACAGAAGCCATTGTCTTACAAGTGCAAACATGTCCAGCACATACATTTGTTTCCAATTTTTGCCCAAACGATTGGGAATTTTAGGTACATAATTGTTGCCTGACCTGTGCAAATGACCCCTTCCTGAACTTGGAATCTCGTCTAGTTTTCAGAAATGTATGCATTTCTGTGTTCCCATTGAGCTTTACTACCCTCCTCTTCCATTTCATCCAAGAATGCACTAGTGAGAAAAAAAGGGAAAAAATGCCTACCACTCTCAAAACTGATGGTAACCTTATGCAAAATGTTTTTTTTTGTTTCCACTCAACCTGTTCTTGAAAGCTTGAACAATGGCAATTCTGAACTGAAAACCATGTGTTCCAAGCTCTTACAAGAAAAAAACCCAAAAGCTTCTTTGTACATCATTTTTATGGGCATTTCTGAAAAAACACATAATGTGGTAACTTTTTTGTTACTTTCTCACACACCCCTACAACAAACAACAAATCCTTGGTGGTATTATGACCGCCTACATGTGGGAAGAAAAGAGTGCACATTTGGCCAGGATATCACTCCTAGAAAAAATGTTACAAGGTATTGAATTCGACATACTGAAATTTCCCAAAACGGGCTCAGCACTGGGAGCTAAAACCCTGCACAGTTAAGGGGTTGAGTATAATATTGACCGTGATTGCATGTACACAATTGCAAAAATAAATAGCTAATTGTTTATTTTCTATTTTGTGTTTCTTTTCAGCTGGATATGCCTTGTGAACAGATAGTTGACAATCTGGATGCACTTATTAAGGATATCTGCAACCACAAACCACTCCACCATGGTAAATACAAAGTTCATATGTGTATGTATGGTATTTATATAGCAGAACCATAGCTAGGAAGCAGTAGAGCAAAGAACAAAGATAAATACAAGGTTTACAAGACCAACGACATGACATGACGTCCTCATAGTTTGATGAGGAAGTATGAAAAGTTGTAGGTGCTTTAATGCTCGTGTTGCTCCAACTGGTACTCTGAACAGCAGTGGCTTCTGTTTTTTCGTGTAAATTAATGTTGTTTGGGTTGTATGAATGTATTGTATTTCTGGACTTCTCTTTCTAGCATTTGTTATTTTTCAGTGTCGCTAGTCATGTCTGTATATTTCATGGACTATTTCTATGGGATATGACTTAATTGAAAGAAAAAGTACTTCTGGTATAGCTGGTGCTTCATATCACATGAATGTGTTTTTTCTTAAGTAGGTATTATGAAATGAAACCTAGGGAGATTTTAATTTAAAAATGCATGAACATGTACAAACCAGTTGACTTCATTAGCGCCAACACTGATTACAATAGTCCTTTCATCAAAGTTACAGAATCCTCTTTGAAAACAAGTAATAGGATTTCAGTCGCTCTGAAAAGTTATCTCACAATAACCTTTAGCGGGTAGCCTAAAATAGGGTATTATGGGCGAGCTTGTGGTCCCTACTCATAGTAAAATCCAACTAAAATGACTAAAAAAATGCAAATACTTGCCAACAATAGTATGTAATAGTTCTGCAAACAGATCACTGGATTTTGCTCTTGAGTTGCTTAATAATCACGACTGCCAAAAAGGCCAAAGTCCTTTTTTAATTTCATATTGTTCTGACTCACTATATATTTATCACTCCAGCACTAAGTGTGTGCAGGTTCCCAACGGGCCAAATTTGTAGGTGCCCTTCCACCACTCTTCTCCCTGCAACCCTTTGTAAAAGGTAACATTAAAAACAAAAAAATGTTTGGGTCTGTCTAGTTTGAAAAATCAGCAATTTACATACGATTTCAGAACGTTTTGTCACCAACGTTCACAGTTGGTGCCATTTAAATCATCAACAAATAGATTAAATAACTTAAATATGGGTTTGTCCTTTAACACTTTTCCAATTGCTTTTCCATAATGTGTTACCGTATCTGCCATAGTGGAGACGTTCTGGGTTGTGAGTTCTGTTTAGATGTTTTTTTTAAATCCTCTTTTGCAATATTTTCCCCTCGGTTGACTGTCATGGAACTGCAGGCATTGTCTCTGTACATCTTTGGTTTTCATGAGGGCGAAAGATGGGGAAAGGGGGGCAGAGGGGCAAAGTGATGTCTTCATAACAATTAGTAGGCCTCACCACATTTCATTTTTAGTTTGAGATTAGATTCACTGCAAAGTGCAGCTGTATTAGTGAAAATCCAAGAGAAAAACCTCTGGCCAGGAGTACTGTGGTTAATGGAAGGCGATGAGGGTTGAAAAGGTGCTTGAAGGTATGCCGATTTCCCCTTCTTTTTTTTGTTCTTCAAATTTTATTTTTATTGAAGTTTTAAGTCGCATACAACAGTCAACTGGGAAAATTAGACGACTTCCCCCTGCCCTTTTCTTCCCATCCCACCCCTTTCCCCCCATTGGTACGGCTTTTCCCCCTTCACCAAAAACCACTTCACACCTTCAGGCATCTTGACATGTCGATATTTAAGCCCCATGGCTACTAGCTTCCCATTTGATGAGCACTTTTTAGGGTCAATTGACATGAGTCCCCCAGTCCCGTGTGTACTCGTTTGTCTCACAACCTCCCCTCAGGATCCCCCGCCCACTCATGTCATCTGTTAAGACCCATGCAGTCTATGGGTCCGGGCCCATGTATTTTGCAATGAATTCAGCCCATTCCATCTCCAGGGGCCTGATAGTCCATGGAGTCCTGCTATGATTCTCTTCATAATGTATACATTTTTTGCTACATTTGTCCTTTCCCTTTTACTAGGAGGATTCACACTTTTCCATTTCGTAGCTATACATGGACTTGCGGCCAGCAGTAACGCTGCACCAATTTTCAGGATTCTTATGTATTCCCTGTCCACCGCCTCCATACCAAACAAAACCAACATGGGTGATTTGATTCTAGCTATACCGTCTAGGTCTTTAATCCACCCCAGGACCTTGTTCCAGCAGATTTGTACCCTCGGTCACACCCACCACATGTGCCAGTAGTCGGCTCTTTCCCCACACCCTCTCCAACACATGGGACTTGAGTTTTGAAACATTTTCGGGTGCTTGACTGGGTCATAATGCCGCCTGTGGAGTAGTTTAATGGAGTGGAGTCTATATTGGCAGGAAATTGATGTCTGAGCTACCCCCCTGCTGAGTCTGTACCAGAGGTCCGGATCAATACTGGATCCCACATTCCGTTCCCATTGTCCCCTCAGTTTCTCTGTGGAGCCGCTGCTCGACCCAACCAAGGAACCATACATTGCCGAAATCAGCCCTCTCATTTCCGTCTTCTTATCTAGGAGTGCTTCGAAGTGTGTGAGGTCACTCTATCTTTTCCTTGAGATCCCTTCCTGTGAGGAACCCTTTAAGTTGTAAATAAGAGAACACAGAATGCTCGCCTATGCCCAGCGCCGCCTCTCGCTCGATTATGGTGATGAAGTTACCCTCCCTCCAGAACTGTCCTATTATTTCAAGCCCCGCTTCGTACCACTTCTGGAATCTTTCAGAGTTCGGTATTGCGTCCCTCACTCCCGGTACCCAGAGATGCCCCAGAGGTGATGGCCATGTAGTCACCCCCTTCCTTCATGTCCACCCCTTGTCTCCAAATGTCCCATATAATCCCTACATTAGGGTGCTCACGGATCCTACTCAGGAGGGTATCAGGTAATATTATCCCCATATATATATGGTCGCCGTAAATAATATCGCCCGGAAAAGGTTGTGGCGATATTATATGGGTGACCATATATATGGGGACGGGGGCAAAAAAAAAATATTTACAAAAAAAAACACATTTGGGGGTTGCGGGGGTGTCCCCCACATGTTCCATGCAATAATGTTGCCACAAAAAACGGCCATTTTTCGGCGATATTTTTGCATGGCTAGATTTCACCCACTGTGGCAGGGTGCAACTGCAAGTTGTCCAGCGCAATCCACTGTAGGTCACATTGGGACCGGAGGTGAGGTATCATGACTAAAGTTGAGCAGCTTTATAATAGTTTCATGTCTGGAAGGCCCACTCCTCCCTTAACCTTGAGTAGTACCAAGATAGCACTGGGGAACCTCACCTTTCTCCCCTGCCACAGGACCCTTAGGAGGAAGCTCTGAATCTCTCGGAAGAATGAGTCCGGGAACCGGATGGGGAGCATTTGAAACACATAAAGGATCCTTGGGAGAACCACCATTTTTAGAGCATTGAGGCAACCCAGCCAAGGTATTGTTAGCTTCTGCTATTTTAGGGAGTCCACTTTTTTCTAGCCATCGGGAGGGGTGGGGGCTGTTTGTTTGCCTCTAATAGCTTTCCAATGTCCCTTGTGACATGTATACCCAGGTATTTCATTGTGTTCAGGCTGATCTGCATCCCTAGTGATGTGAACCTTCCTATTTCCCCGTCCCTTTTCATGTCTAGGGGGGAAAGCACTGATTTGGATCTGTTAATTTTTAGGCCCGCCATAGAGCCATATTGTTCAATCGGTTGGATCACTGCGGGTATAGTGTTCAGGGGGTCTCTTATATGTAGTAAGTAGCATGTCATAAGTGTATAATGCAACTATATATTCACCCCCACCGACCGATAATCCACCACATTTGGGTCAGCTCTGATCTTCTGGGTGAGAGGTTCTATAGAGAGTGTGAACAGTGTTTGGGAGAGGGGGCAGCCCGGTCTAGTTCCCCTTCCCAGTTTGAACCAGCATGAATATCCGCCATTGACTGCATCACATGCTATTGGGGATGCTTAGAATGCCATTATCCCTCTTAGGAGCATTTCCCCTATTCCAAACTTTACGAGCACTACCTTTTCGGCATCCACCGACAGGAGGGATGAGTCTCCACTTAACTTCCTTCCTCTCTGACCGACCCTCCCAGGTCCAACTTGGGTCCTTCCTCTATCTTTTTCTCTACCTGTGGTGTCCCCCAGGGGTCTAACCTCTCTCCCTGGCTGTTCAACCAATACCTGTCACTCCTTGCCCACTGCATTGCCGCTCTCTGCCCCAACTTTCAGTGCTATGCGGATGACACTCCGCTCACTTTCAGGCTACCTTCGGCCACCTCTTCCCCGTCCCTCATCTCTGACTGACTGTCTGCTTTCCAGGAGTGGTGTGCCGCCAATTACCTCTGCCTTAATGCCAGTAAGACTGAGATTCTCCTCATCGGCACACCCACTCCCTCCTTTCCGGTAGCTCTCTGGCCGGCCTCTCTTGGCCCTCTTCCTGCTCCCACCTGCAAGGCTAAGAACCCGGGGGTCATCTTCGACTCCACACTCTTTCTCCCCTCACATCTCTGGCGTCTCTAAAAAGTCACACTACCAGCTGCACCTCCTCAGAGGTATTCTTGCTTTCCTCTCCTTCCCTCAGATGCTCACTGTCTCAAGAGCGCTGGTTCTCTCCAGGCTGGACTATTGAAACAGCCTCTTTCTAAATCTGCCTTCTTCGAATGGATTGTGTCCTCCCACGTATTCCTCATCTTATGATAATTCGTTATCTCCAGCTTCGCTGCTTCGGAAAAAAAAATTCTCTCGGTAGAGGGTGCTGTGCTCGAGGTCGTGGCGTCGATTGTCCCTCGACGGACTCCGTACTCTGTCGACGTCACCGATGGTATAAATAGCTTGAGCCGCGCCCGTTGCTTCAGTTCCGTTTTTCCAATCGCTTCGCTATCGAGAACGGCGCGCTTGAGATTTTCTGTGAAGAAAATGTCATCATCTTCGACTCCTTCGACACCCAAGACAGGGTTCCAGAAGTGCGTAGATTGTGGATCAAAAATGTCGATCACGGATCCTCACTGGGTTTGTCTCTGGTGTCTCGGTTCCAGTCACCAGACTGACGACTGTGGTTCCTGCCAATCCATGACCGAGAAAGTTCTTCGTGAGAGGAGAGGTAAACTGTCGGTGGGGAGGGAAGCCTCTAAGAAGGCTACGTCCAAAAAACATAAAGCGACTGATTCGAAGGAATCTGATCGCCATAGGCACTCCAAGAGATCTCGATCTAGGAGTAGATCGAGACACTCTTCTTCCTCGTCCAAAAAAATGAAGAGGAGACGTAGATCTCCCTCATCATCTTCAGAGTCGACCGAAGAAATTCGATGTCCGACAAAATTGGATTCTCCCATAAAATGGCAAGAATTTCGTAAAAAGATGATGGAGGTATTCAAGAATGCGGCCCGACCCCCTCAAATGAACCTCAGAAAAGCCATACCCCTAAAGTCACTCCATTGGACGACAAAGGGAAGTCCAAGACTACGGTGGTAAAAACTGGTAGTGTCCAGGATACTCGAAAAACTGGAGTCGACGCCAAGTCGTCGAGGACTCTTCGAGAGTCGAGCACCTCTCCGGTGCCATATAAAAAACATAAGTCATCGAAGGCTTTGACGATTTCGACGGCGTAGACCGTTTCGGCATCGAAACCAAAAACAACCTCGAAGCCCGTGTCGAAGTCATCGAAGATTCCTTCCACAACTTTGAAGGATTTCTCTATTTCTTCGACACGTATGGTAGAGGAAGAAAGAAGATTCACTCTGTTGTCCAGATCAGACTTTTTTAAGTCCATGTCCTCAATTTATGAGGAATCTGGCTCAGAGGAAGACGAAGTTACTCCTTTTGGAGTTTCATATGGCACAAAGCAAGTTCCTGAGGAACTGATTGATCAAGAATCAAAAATGAGAGACCTGAGTGACTCTACATTCTGCCAGTGGAATTGACACCTCCCCAGAATTAGTTTGCCAGACCTGATCCTGCAGAGCATGCAGACGCTGGGTACAGGAGTCTTATGACCAGATTAATTGAGTATATGGGTTGGGGTAACACTTCACCCGTTTTTGAACAGGATGACATGACTGATATAATTGTCAGAGGTCCTCAAAAAGATCCAGTTCTCCCCTTTCACAGGGCTCTTCAGAGGACGGTGGAGAAAAACTGGGAGAAGCCTGAGAGCATTGCTGCTGCAGATAGTAATTTCCCCAAGAAATACAGACCAGCTGGTACGGATCCCGAATACTTAAACAAGCATCCGACTCCAGAAAGTCTAGTCATTCAGGCAGCATCCACATCAAAGCAAACTGCATATCCCACTATCACTCCAGATAGAGAGGATAAAAAAGTTGATGCCTGGGCACGTAAAGTTTTCACGTCAGGCAGTATGGCCCTTAAATCAACAAATGTCACCTGTACCCTGGCCAGGTTTACCCATACCCTGTGGGACTTTATTTCGTCGGCGGCTGATCCTATTCCGGAAGACGAGGAAAGGGAAGGCTTCCTGAATATAGTTAGACGGGAAGGAGGCAATGGGGGAATGTCTCCAGTCTGGACTGGATACTGCTGATAGTATCAGCAGATCCATGGCTGCAAGCATTGTGCTACGCAGGTTTGCATGGTTGAGGAAGTCTGGGTTTGCACCAGACGTGCAAGCCAGACTCCTTAACATGCCCTTTGATGGCTCGAGGCTGTTTGGCAGCAAGGCTGATGAAAGCCTAGAAAAACTTCAGACCTCGAAAGCGGCAGCTAAATTGCTTGGCGCCTCCATGCGCCAGCCTCTAAAACCCTATTCCGGCTCATCTTCCTGGAGGGGTCGTTCTTTTCGTTACTACTCCTCATTTAGTAGAGGAAGAGGACAGGCTTCTCAAAGGGGCAAAAGAAACTTCCCTCGTGGAGCACAAGGAAGAGGTGCAAAATCACCCTCAGGAGCGGCATCTGTACCCTCGGCCACTCCTGCAGCCGCCTCCAAATCCCTCTGTGATCTTGTTGCACAAAACACTAGTGGGAGGCAGGATCTCTCAGCTTCTCAAGGAATGGCGGGGAATTACCTCAGATGCTTGGGCACTGGAAACAGTAGCCCAAGGTTACTGTCTCCCCTTCCTAAAAAGGCCTCAGAATCATCCACCGGTAGCCAACTCTGTCAAAATTCCAGATCTGCTCCTATTGCAGGAAATTTTAACCCTGCTAGAGAAAGGTGCCATAGAACAGGTACCTGTAGCGGAAAGGAACAGGGGTTGGTACTCCCCATACTTTCTCATTCCAAAAAAGGACGGAGGACTGAGACCCATCTTGGACTTGAGAAACTTGAACAAGTTCCTCAGGAAGGACAAGTTCAAGATGGTGACTCTTTCTTAGATCCTTCAGTCTCTCCAACTCCAAGATTGGTTGGTATCATTGGACCTTCAGGGTGCTTACTTTCATGTGCCAATCCATCCAAAGCACAGAAAGTACCTGAGGTTCACGATTGGCAATTCTCATTATCAGTTTTGAGTTCTGCCATTCGGGTTGACCTCCGCCCCAAGGGTTTTCACCAAACTGTTAGTGGTTGTGGCAGCGAGTCTCGGGAGAGGAGGTATTCACATATATCCCTCCCTGGATGACTGGTTGATCAGAACAAGTTCTCCAATACAAGCTCAGGAACATCTTTCGATCACCTGCCATTTTCTCCACAAATTGGGCTTCTCCCTCAATTTCAAGAAGTCCCATATGATACCATCCCAAAAGCTCCAGTTTATTGGAGCAGTCTTGGATACTTCCATACTTCCTCGGGAAAAGCCTCGCCTCTCGAAGTGAGAGCTCTCCACATCCAGCAGATGGTAACAAAGTTCCAGAATGCCCAACATCTACCAGCCATCGATTTTCTCAGGTTGCTCGGCCTCGTGGCATTCTGCATTTTCCTGGTACCAGAGGCCAGGTTGAGAATGAGATTCCTTCAATGGGCACTCAGAACTCAGTGGTCCCAGTTCTCAGGGAATATGTCGGATCTTCTGCAAGTCCCGAGCGCAGTTGCTCAGGATCTTCTATGTTGGGCTTGCAACAACAACATTCTCAAGGGAGAATCTTTTTGGCAACCATGGCCGGAGATAACCGTAGTGACGGACGCCTCACTCACGGGGTGGGGAGCACACACCAACGATCTGACAATCGGCAGATGTTGGTCTCCATCGGAGTCCAAACTCCACATCAACCTTTTGGAGCTGAGGGCAATCAGACTAGCGCTCAAGGCCTTTCTGCCCTCTGTACAGGGCAAGAATGTCCTGATAATGACGGCCAATATAGTGGCCATGTACTATCTCAACAAGAGAGGAGGCGTAGGGTCACTACCACTGTGCAGAGAGGCAATGCAGCTCTGGTTCTGGGCAATACGAGAGGGAAGCTCTCTATCAGCAATTGACCTAGCCGGAGAGAAGAACACGGCAGCAGACGCTCTGAGCAGGCAGAGCACAGTCTCCCACGAGTGGGAGATAGCTCAGGAAGTCCTTCTGGAGATCTTCGCCCTTTGGGGAACCCCTCAAGTGGATCTGTTCGCCACCGAGATCAACCAGAAGTGCGATCAGTACTGCTCAAGGGAATTTCCTCAAAGAGGAGCTCTAGGAGATGCATTCGTAGTGGAGTGGAAGTTTCCACTACTGTATGCGTTTCCTCAAGTAATCAGGAGGTTGAGAAAGTTCAGGAAAACCATGACTCTAATTGCCCCGGATTGGGCCAGGAGGACGTGGTACCCGGACCTTCTAGACATGTCCATCTGCCCTCCAGGATCTTCTCTTGCCAAGAGGAAGGTCGGGTTCTCCATCCAGAGGTCAAGACACTCAACCTTCACGCATGGTTTCTGAGAGGTTGAGATACAAGGATTGGGATCTTCCGGATGACGTAATGGAAGTTTTGCTTTCGGCCAGAAGGACAGCAACAAAATCATTGTACTGATGTCGCTGGAACAGGTTTAGTAACTGGTGCAAAGATAAGGATGTGGACCCTTTTCAATGTGGCACTCCAGTAGTGCTCTCTTTGCTTTTACATTTAGCTAATCTGGGGCTCCAGATAGAAACAATCAAAGGATACCTTGCTGCGCTGTCCATTTTCAAGCGCACCTCGGAAGAGGTTTCATATTTCAAAATACCATTAATAATTCAATTCTTAAAAGGGCTTACTAATGTATACCCTCCAGTACCTTTTCATGTCCCAACTTGGGATTTGAATTTAGTACTAAAATTCTTGACTTGCATACCTTTTGAGCCTCTGCACTCCTGTCCATTGAGGCTTTTAACACTAAAAACTGTCCTCCTTGTGGCTCTATCATCAGCCCGCAGGGTTAGTGAACTTCAGGCTCTCTCATGCAAACCACCATATACTATTTTTTCTAAGGATAAGGTAGTCCTTAAAGTTAAACCTTCCTTTTTACCAAAGGTAGTTTCAGACTTCCATTTGTCACAAAAAATAATACTACCAACATTTTATCCTCCTCCACATTTTGGCAAGGAAGAGGAGAGACTGCATAGACTAGATCCCAAGAGGGCTCTTAATTTTTACATCTCGGGGATGTCTAAATTAGACAAGATGACCAATTGTTTGTGGGTTATACTGGTCATAAACTGGGCTTATCAGTAACAAAACAGACCATATCCCTCTGGATCATTTTGGCCATAATTGAATGTTAGATTGGCGGGAAAAGACCCACCAGATGGTCTTCAAGCTCATTCTACAAGGGGAATGGCTACTTCTGCGGCTCTAAAGAGGGGAGTCGCGGCAGCAGATATTTGTGCAGCTGCAACTTGGAAAACAATGCATACTTTTATCAAGCATTACTGCTTGGATACTGCCTCCTCCAATGAGGGGTTATTTGCCAAAGCAGTTCTGCATTCTGTACATGAAAACTGTAATTGGTACTCCCACCTCCAAAATTGCCACTGCCATGGGAGTCTATCATAAGATGAGGAATACGTGGGAGGACACAATCCATTCGAAGAACATGTTACTTACCAACTGTAACGTTCTTTCGACTGGATGTTCCTCCCACATATTCCTCATCGACCATCCCATCCTACCCCACAGTACAGTTAACGTTTTCTTACACTTTCCTCTCACGAAGAGTGCATCAGTTTTGGGGCACGCCTGGGTGTTCCTCCTATATGTTTCATCGAAAAAACAGAACTGAAGCAACGGGCGCGGCTCGAGCTATTTATACCATCGGTGACGTCGACAGAGTACGGAGTCCGTCGAGGGACAACCTCGAGCACAGCGCCCTCTGCCGAGAGAATTTTTTTTTCCGAAGCAGCAAAGCTGGAGATAACGAATCATCATAAAATGAGCAATACGTGGGAGGAACATCCAGTCGAAAGAACATTACAGTTGGTAAGTAACTTGTTCTTCTACTCTACGCCCTCTACAACTCATCCAGAACAGGACTGCGAGACTTGTCCTTGGCCTCAAGCCCAGGGATCGTATCTCTCCAGGACTGAAATCTCTGCACTGGCTCCCAGTGGCTGCAAGGATTAAGTTCAAAACCCTCTGCATCGTCCACAAGGCCTTCTGGGGCCTCAATACCTTCAACTCTCTCTTCCTAAATATCTTCCCTCTCGGGCTCTGCGCTCATCCGCCTCCAACTCCCTCAGGGTCAGTCGCTTCTCCAGGCAACAAGTTGGCGGTAGATCTCTCTTCGGCTGGGGCCTCCCTATAGAACAGCCTCCCCGCTTCCCTGAAACTTGAGAACCATCTTCGGTTCTGGAAGCACCTAAAATCCTTCCTCTTTGCTTCTGCTGTCTCTCCCCCCTCTCCCCTGCTGAAGTCCTGGCTGATCCTGAGACTGCATGGGTTACCTGGCCACCCATCTGATCTCGGGCCCAAGCCCTGCCAATTGGACGCATGCGCTGCCTTCCTGGCAACCCCTGCACCTGGGGACTGTTTTCTTTATGCGTACAGTAACCAAACCAGCACTTATGTCTGCACTCACCCTGCACTTGCCACCAGCTGGCCGTTCTTTATTTATTTTGTTATTATCTTATTATCTCGTGTACTGCACCTTTCCCTCCCCTCCGCCCGCACTTTCCTTTCCCCCTTCCCTTGCACTTGTGCGATCTGAATGACACCTGGCCTAGTAAGATCGTTGTCCGTCTTCCCTCTGTTCCCCCTACCTTGCCTCTTCGCGCCTTGAAACACCTGTGTATAGGCACGTTATAAATGCCATATCATATATCAAGTTTATCATATATCATAATCAGGTGGAGGGTTTTCCTCATTGTAGCCACTCCCTGTCGACCCTTAATGAAGCCCAATTGGTCTGGATGGATCAGCCCCGGCATGTACCCTTCTAGTCTAGTTGCGAGGACCTGAGTGTATATTTTGGCATCGAAATTCAAGAGGGAAATCGGATGTAGGATGCAAACCCCCTGGGGGCGTCCTTACCCTCCTTGTGTATTACTGTGATGAGCGCCCTACTGAAGGATTTCGGGGACTTCCCCGTGCTCAGTATGTCATTGAACAATTCCGACATGGACGGCAGTAGGGCGGGGAGAAATGTCTGATAGAATCCCGCAGCGTATCCGTCCTCCCCCGGGGTCTTGCCCAGTGGTAATTTCATGACCACCTTCTTAATTTCTTCTCCTATTATGCGCCCTCCAGTACGCTAGTCTCCGAAAGGGAGAGTTTGGGTAGTTGGATGTCAGGCAGGTACAGTCTTCCCGCTTCAAGTCCTACCTCTAATTCGCATTGTTTGTCAGAGAAGGCCACAAAGGACTCCAAGATCCCTTCCCCGTGGGTTCATCTGCTCCTCCAGCACCCTCAATTTCTGCAACACATCTTTCAGCCCGCTGTCTCCTTAATCTAGCCGCCAATAATGCATCTGCTTTATCCCCTTTCTCATAGAATTTTTGTTTCAGGAATTGTAGGCTTCAAATGATCTTTCCCTCTTCCAGAGAGCTCAGCTCCTCCCCTTTCCCCCTTGCCTCCAGTATGTATTCCTCTCAATTCCGTGACATTTATGCGCCCCTTTTATCCAATTGTTTTTTTCGAAGGGATTGGGTCCTCTGGTGTATTCCGCATCTATGACAGGTAATCACCACAGCTGTCCTGCTTCGGAAAATATTCGGCATCTGCGTCCTGCGTTGATGATGTCGATACGCTGTCCTCGAGGATCTCTGTCGAGCTGACGTCACCGGATGTTATAAGTAGGACGCCCATAGCCTCAGTTCCGTTTTTTCTGCAAACGTGTTCGCTTCAGAGATGTCGGCGCGCCTCGGTTCTTCCGAGTTGTTCTATCGGTTCTTTGAATTGTTAGTTTGTGAAGATTTCCATGATGTCTTCGTCTTCTACCCCGCGTCCGGGTTTCAAGAAGTGTCGGGACTGCGGTTCCAGGATGTTGCTGGACCCGCACAACACATGCCTCTGGTGCCTCGGTGAGGACCACGCCACGGATGATTGTGACGATGATTCGTTAACATCGAAGGCCTTGCGGGAGCGTAAGAAGAAGCTTTCTGTCGGTAGAGTGTCCGTGCCCCGAAAGTCCAGGGGGGGTCTCGGTCCCGGAGTGGGTCCCGCCATTCCTCTGCCTCTTCGAGGCACTTAAGGAAGCGCCGTCACCGGTCGCCTTCCTCGTCCGAGGACTCCGCCCGTCGGCGGGTTGCTTGTGCCAACAAGTATTCCTCTCCAGCGGAATGGGATTCATTTCGTAAGGAGATGATGGCGATTTTTCAGTCGCAGGGCTCCGTTCTGTCCGCGCCGTCGAAAGACGCCAGCAGGGAGCATGCTACGGCCACCGTTCGCACGGCTTCGGACTCGAGCGGTCGGCGCGTTCACCGGGAACCTTAAAGGTCCCGGTCGGACAAGGTGGATCGCTCTAGCCATGCCCGTTCCAGGTCCCGGTCTTCGACGCCATCGAGACCGCCGGAGCCTGTGAGGTCTTCGAAGAAGACGTCGACACCTTCGGACTCTGAGGAAGCCATCGACGCCATTGGAGCCGAGGTTGTCGAAGGACACGCTCGGGACACCGCCCTCGAGGCCTCTGTCGTCGCCCTTCGAGGAGGCTTTATCGGAGGTGCCCCGGAGAATGGTGGAAACCCTGAGGAAGCTGCTGGCCAAGTCAAAAAATGTGGTTGTGCCTTTTTCTTTGCCCTCATCCAGGGATTTTTACCAGCCTCTTGATTATATTTCTGAGGTGGATGAAGGGTCTGAGCAAGGTTTGGTTCCTGATGAGGTTCCTGACGACCTCTTATCTGGTCATAGCCAGTTGGAAGACCTGCATCAGTCTTTGCACGCCGCCAATGGTCTGGACACCTCTCCGGAGCTGGAGTTCGGTAGGCCTGAACCTGGCACGCACGCAGAGTCTTTGTACCGGCGGCTCATGTCGAGGGTGACGGAGTACTTGGGGAGGTCTGCGCCACCAGTGGATTTTCTGCAAGATGACCTGACAGATATCTTGGACCAAGGTCCACCAACAGACCCGGTTCTGCCATTCCTTGCAAAGAAGGTTGGCAGTGGCTTGGACTGCTCCGGAGAGTCGCCCGGCAGTGAGCAAGTCTTTGCCGAAAAAATACCGTCCAGCCAGTAGCGACCCCTGCTACTTGACCACACACCCCACTCCGGAGAGTTTGGTGGTGCAGGCGGCTACGGCCCCAGCAAAGCAGGCGTCGTACCCTACCATCCCTCCTGATAGGGACGACAAGCGTTTTGATGGCTGGGCGAAGAAAGTGTTTTCTTCAGGGGGTATGGCTTTACAGGCAGCCAACTCCGTGTGTGCCTTAGCACGTTTCACGCACACTCTGTGGAACTGTATTTCATTAGCGCCTGAACATATTCCCGAAGGTGAGGAACGGGATGGTTTTCTTGATATCGTGCAGGATTGCATGGACGCCATGTGTGAATCCGTTCAGTCGAGTCTGGACATGGCAGATTGTGTCAGCAGGTCCATGGCGGCGAGCACCGTAATGCGCAGATTTGCGTGGTTGCGGAAGTCGGGTTTGCTCCTGATGTACAAGCCCGGCTTCTCAACATGCCCTTTGATGGTGAATATCTTTTTGGCAGCAAGGCTGACGAGAGCCTTGAGAGGTTGCAGACCACCAAAGCTGCAGCGAAGTCGTTGAGCGCTGCAGTTCGCCAACCTCCGCCTTTTCGTCCTAGGGGACAACAATGGAGGGGAGGTTCCTTTCGATATTTTTCTTCCTTTGGTAGATCGAGAGGAGCTGCAAGTCAAAGGGGCCACCGTAGGAGTACCAGAGGTGGAAAACAAGGTACTTGAGGTGCCAAGGCCGTTCGGGCTGTTGCCGCTTTACCCTCAGGCACTGCCGCAGCCGCTTCAGCTCAGTCATGAGGCCATGTCCCATGGTTCGCCGGTTGGGGGAAGGCTGGCGCAGCATCTTGTAGAGTGGCGTGCAACTCTTCAGATGTGTGGGTTCTGGAGATCATAGCCATAGCCCACGGCTACTGTCTTCCTTTCCGGCAGAGGCCTCGCGGCAATCCACCAGGGAATCTCTCTTTGAAGAGTCCGGATCCGCTCCTTGCGCAGGAAATCAAATCCCTGCTTGAGAAAGGCGCCATAGAACTGGTGCCTATGGCGGAGAGGAACAACGGATGGTATTCACCATATTTTTTGATCCCGAAAAAGGACGGGGGATTGAGGCCCATCATGGACTTGCGTGGTTTGAACAAATTCCTCAGGAAGGACAAGTTCAAGATGGTTACTCTTTCTCAAGTCCTCCAGGCCCTTCAACATCAGGACTGGTTGGTGTCTCTCGACCTTAAGGACGCTTATTTTCATGTGCCGATTCATCCCAAGCACAAGAAGTACCTGGGATTCGTGGTTGGCGACTCGCATTTTCAGTTTCGGGTCCTGCCGTTCGGATTGACCTCTGCCCCGAGGGTCTTCACCAAGCTCATGGTGGTGGTGGCAGCGTATCTCAGGAAAGGGGGGGATTCACGTCTACCCCTACCTGGATGCAGTCTCGAGTACTGCTGGGCCAAAGGTAAGCCTGGAGGCTACACCTTTTCGTTATAGGCAGTGCCCGCAAAAGCGCCTTATAATTGCATTTTTATCCGCTAAATAATGCACCTTCCAAACGATGCACTAAGAATCATGTAAAAGCCCCGTGCCCGCATGGAAACGAAACGAAGCAAATTTCCATGTGAATCCAACTTAGCAGCAACACAAGGTTTTGCTACTGAAAGATGGCCGCCGCCAGCTCCACCATCAGATTCATCTCTGCAGCAGAGGGCTCAAGCCCGCCTCTTCCGCCTATTGGCTGCCTGCACTCCCTTAGCCTATCGGCGTGCACCGGCAGGCGAAGCCGGCTTGACGAAGGCAGCAAAGGCTGCTACCTGACTGAGCTGACCAAGCTGGTTCGTGCTCGCGTGCCACAGCCCTCTTAATAGCTCTCTGTTCGCACAAGCTGCCCACGCGTCACCTGATGCACACATCGAGTGTGCCGGAACCTTGACTCCTACAGCAGTCCTGCGCACAACTCAGCCGATCACTCATTCTAAGGTACTTTGCACACTATTGCAACGCCGCCACAACTGCAACGCTGCCCACCACCATCCACGTGAAATTGAAATACTCCAGTAACTGCATGACATGTTGCACTTTACGTCGCTGCCTTAACTGCTATTGTGTATCCCACCGTACCTTAGCCATTTGCCACAGCTTGACGGTAAATGCCACCTTGCGCTCCTCCTATTGACTTGCTCCCTCCCGTCACTTGTACAACTTCACCACGCTAAGACCGCACTGTTATTGTGAAACTGCACATGTTTATCTTCTACTGTTTACCCCCTTGTTGCCTACCCAAATCTCATCCCGAAATCTCATAGCATTTTTAGTCTCATTGCCACATCTCGATTCTAGGTGACACTCAATGCTCTAGCCACCTTGTCATTTCACCGTAGGTGCTACTAAACGCACACTAGCCAAACCACCTCATCTCGCATCTAGCTGGCACTCTATGTACTGCACAAGGACCAAAAAAGAACCCTATTAGGGAACTCCCGTCCCCTGCACTCTATTAATCGCTTAAACAAGCTGAATGAAAGTATATTCCCAAGAGGGGAATAGGAGTACATGGAGTAAATCAATTGAAAGTTAAATGTAACAACATAGTAATTCAAAATAAGATACAATTGAGCAACAAAGTAGTTCACAGTATCCGTTTAACGTCAAAGTCTATTAATCAGTTCAAAAGAGAGTTGGTTGTCCAATCGGGATTTATTTTTCAAAGAGCAAATGCCCAACGCGTTTCGAGAAAAATGTTCTCTTCATCAGGGGCTGTTGTTGTTCGTTGTGTCAATCACAATAACTCTAGAGAAATATATACAAAATAATAATAATTTCAGTTTACATGATAATAACAGACTAATTGTGCAAAAACAGTAAATTGTCCAATCATCCTATGCGTTTTTTAATGCAGGAAGTGGCTCACCCACTATAAGAGTCTACAATCTAGTTATAAAGCAACAAGGAGCTAGAGTTAATATCATTTTGGAAGAGTCATCATTCTATCAAACAATTGTAATTTATAAAAAGAACTGTTCCAAATACCCCTAGGTGCATCAACTGTGAAAAGTATAAAAGACATAGCGTATGTTACATTAAAGGATGAACTAGGTCAAGTTGTTGCATAAGTGTGTCATCCCAACAAGGTGTAACTGTCTGAATCCCCTATAGTGTAACAAAAGAGGCAAAGGTTGCTAATAGAGCATTGTGGTTTGGAGTGGGTAGGGGTAGGAGAAAAATCTGTAGACTTACTTAGTCAAACCGAAGTCGCTAGCATCTGAAACTCAGAAAGGTTCAGGTGCCGTATTAATGTCAATGGAAGACAGTATTATCAATCTGTGCGCGGTTCCTACAAAATGAAGGCGCCACTCGTTACAAATAGAACGATTAAGTCAGTTTAAAGTTTCAGGAATATACGTCAGGGTTAAGTGAAAGTAGTGAAGCCCTGTTCTAGAATAACTCACTGTGGTCATAGTAGGGCAGGTAAGCCAGGTAAGTGCAGCGGAAACCAGTAGTCGCTATAAACCACCGTAAAAAATGGCGGCTAATATATACGTCATTGTTGTGACGTCATTACGCTGCAGCGTACCGTAGAACGCATGACGTCGCCAATGTCAACACTTTATACACGTTTGTTAAGTCAATTACAAATAGAGCGACTGATACAATTCCATAAGTATATATCAGGGTTAAAAAGTAGTGAGGCCCTGTCCTAGAAAAACTTATTGTGATCTTAGTGAGGCAGGAAAAACAGGTAAGAAAAAACAAGCAGTCGCTTGAAACACCGTCAAAGATGGCGGCTAATATATGCGTCATTGTAGTGACGTCATTACGTACAAGTAAACACTGTATGCACGTCTGTTGAGAGTGACTAATTCGGTCAGGGAACACGAGAAAGCTCGTTCGAGGGGGGTCAATGACAACAGTTTTTTCATTACATCTCTGGGTAGACCCCCCTCGAACGAGCTTTCTCGTGTTCCCTGACCGAATTAGTCACTCTCAACAGACCTGCATACAGTGTTTACTTGTACGTAATGACGTCACTACAATGACGCATATATTAGCCGCCATCTTTGACGGTGTTTCAAGCGACTGCTCGTTTTTTCTTACCTGTTTTTCCTGCCTCACTAAGATCACAATAAGTTTTTCTAGGACAGGGCCTCACTACTTTTTAACCCTGATATATACTTATGGAATTGTATCAGTCGCTCTATTTGTAATTGACTTAACAAACGTGTATAAAGTGTTGACATTGGCGACGTCATGCGTTCTACGGTACGCTGCAGCGTAATGACGTCACAACAATGACGTATATATTAGCCGCCATTTTTTACGGTGGTTTATAGCGACTACTGGTTTCCGCTGCACTTACCTGGCTTACCTGCCCTACTATGACCACAGTGAGTTATTCTAGAACAGGGCTTCACTACTTTCACTTAACCCTGACGTATATTCCTGAAACTTTAAACTGACTTAATCGTTCTATTTGTAACGAGTGGCGCCTTCATTTTGTAGGAACCGCGCACAGATTGATAATACTGTCTTCCATTGACATTAATACGGCACCTGAACCTTTCTGAGTTTCAGATGCTAGCGACTTCGGTTTGACTAAGTAAGTCTACAGATTTTTCTCCTACCCCTACCCACTCCAAACCACAATGCTCTATTAGCAACCTTTGCCTCTTTTGTTACACTATAGGGGATTCAGACAGTTACACCTTGTTGGGATGACACACTTATGCAACAACTTGACCTAGTTCATCCTTTAATGTAACATACGGTATGTCTTTTATACTTTTCACAGTTGATGCACCTAGGGGTATTTGGAACAGTTCTTTTTATAAATTACAATTGTTTGATAGAATGATGACTCTTCCAAAATGATATTAACTCTAGCTCCTTGTTGCTTTATAACTAGATTGTAGACTCTTATAGTGGGTGAGCCACTTCCTGCATTAAAAAACGCATAGGATGATTGGACAATTTACTGTTTTTGCACAATTAGTCTGTTATTATCATGTAAACTGAAATTATTATTTTGTATATATTTCTCTAGAGTTATTGTGATTGACACAACGAACAACAACAGCCCCTGATGAAGAGAACATTTTTCTCGAAACGCGTTGGGCATTTGCTCTTTGAAAAATAAATCCCGATTGGACAACTAACTCTCTTTTGAACTGATTAATAGACTTTGACGTTAAACGGATACTGTGAACTACTTTGTTGCTCAATTGTATCTTATTTTGAATTACTATGTTGTTACATTTAACTTTCAATTGATTTACTCCATGTACTCCTATTCCCCTCTTGGGAATATACTTTCATTCAGCTTGTTTAAGCGATTAATAGAGTGCAGGGGACGGGAGTTCCCTAATTAGGGTTCTTTTTTGGTCCTTGTGTAATTACAACCCATATGCCAGGGTTGATATTTTTTCTCCCCTGCACCTTGAATTTCTCTTAAATAGATTCCTCTATTCTATAATAGAGCACCATATGTATACTTAAATCCTATACATTCTGAGTGTCAGGTGTTTACCCTCCAGTTTGTTACTCTATGTACTGCAGCCATCCTGCCCTACCTCAAACTTAGATACTACATACTGCCCATTCAACCACCTACCTCAAATTTAACTGCATAGCTGCAACCCAGTTCTTAGCCAATGCACTCTAGCCTAACTACTATACATGAATCTAGCCACTGCTAAATTTACCTTAGCCACTTTGCCCTTTGTACCTAGATGTATAGGCATAATCTGGTCGCTATTCAATGCATTTTTGCCTAAATTGCTATACTTGAATCTAGATGCTGCCTGTACGTTAGCCACTTTGCACACTTGTATTTAGATGCTCAGATATAATCTGGTCGCTATTCAATGCATTCTTGCCTAAATTGCTATACTTGAATCTAGATGCTGCCATATGTACGTTAGCCACTCTGCACACTTGTATTTAGATGCTCAGATATAATCTGGTCGCTATTCAATGCATTCTTGCCTAAATTGCTATTCTTGAATCTAGATGCTGCCATATGTACTTTAGCCACCTTACACACCTGTATTTAGATGCATAGCTATAATCTGGTCGCAACTCATTGTATCTTAGCCTAACTGCTATACATGAATCAAGCCACTGCTAAATGGACCTTAGCGACTTTAGCCCCTTGTACTTGGATGTATAGGTATCACCTACTTAATATGTGACCAATTACCACCAACCTGCTTGCAGGTTTCCTGATCCTCTTAAACACTACAATACAGCTTAAGATGGCTCCATACCTACCCAACACGCCATCCCTAACTGGATTCAACATCCTTGAACCAAACTTAGACACAAACATCCTTCAACCACAGCCACCTATTAGTCTTCCTCGAGTCACTATAGATAGGAACCTAGGGCTCAGAGCTAGACTAGCCAAAATCTATGAGCCCCTTGCCCGCTCACAGCCCAATACACAGAACCCCAGAGCGCCGCCGCCTAGACCTAATCCCTCTGCAAAAACCTCCCATTTATCCCAAAACCGCAACTCCACACCATCTCACAACTCCTAAATCCACGGCACTCCGGAACCAACACAGGACAAGCGCCATACCACTACTCCCAAAAACACAGATAGCCCTAAAATCAAGGGAGCCTTGATTAACGCTAGATCGCTAGTAGCCCATGCTACTGAAATAGCAGACCTAATCCTCATAGAAGACCTTGACTTCCTCGCTATTACTGAGACCTGGCTCCACCCAGCAGCAGGTCCCATGCTCATGCTGGCAGTCCCAGATAACTACTCTATCTTGAGACAAGATCGCCCCAACTCCAGAGGAGGGGGTGTCGCCATTATCCATAAGTGCAGCATTACCATGAGACTAGCAACTCCTTCCAATATCCTCTCATGCGAAACACTATCAATTAAAGTTCCACTTACCAATACCCAAACTCTCAATATCTACTTGATCTACCGCCCGCCAGGCCCCATCGGCACCTTTGATGAAGACCTTAACTCTATTCTATCCAGTAATCTTAAAAGCTCCACTCAAGTTCTCACCCTGGGAGACTTCAATTTAGGCTATAATGACCCGGAAGACCACATCGCCAGTACCATAGCTAACTCTTTCACCAAACTAGGTTTCACGCAAAGATGCACAGCACTCACTCACTTAAAAGGCAGAAAACTCAACTGGGTAGCTGATTATAACTGCCAAGCGAAAATCACGAATATCTCACCCCTAGACTGGACCGACCACCACCTAATCTCATTCATGCTCTCTACTGACAGACCTCCTCCTCCGCCCACCATTAGGGCCCCACCAGCTCTCACTAGAAACAAGAAGAATACGACAGTAGAAAGACTCATCCCGACCCTACTTCCCACACTCAATACACTCTCTGACAACCTCGACCCTGACACCTTGGTCGAAGAATACAACAAGACTATGGCCGCCTCACTGGACATCATCGCCGCCCTCAAACTCAGACCAAGCAAACCAAAAACACACCTCAACAAATGGTACACACCATTCCTCAAAAATCTTAGGCAGCAGAAAAGAAACTGCGAGGCCACTTGGAAAAATCCCTGTCAGTCGCAAACATACTCAAACTTTCCAAACTAGCCGCACTCTACAAAAAAGAAATCTACCTGGCTAAACGAACCTCTTTTGACTCTCGCATATCTCAAGCGCAATCCAACATGAAAGAACTCGTCTCTATCCTTAAAGAAATAGAAACACCCATAGTACCTCCTGACACTTGCACCAAAGATAAAAACTGGTGCTCAGAAATTCAAAGTGCCCTAGCGAATAAGATCACGACCCTACAAAGCAAAATCTCTAGCAAAAAAGCCTCCCTCAATGTCACTCTCCCTCCAAAAATCTCGGACAAACTTATGTCCACAGGTATTACACGCTTCAATTTCTCCAAAGTCAATACACTTGAAGTTGAAAAAATCATCCTATCCTTGAAACCATCCAATTGCCAAGGAGATCTGTGCCCAGCACAGCTCATCAAAGATGCTGCCCGCAAACTCTCCCCTTTCATTCCGAAACTGATTAACGCCACCTTCGCCACCGGCTCTATTCCCACCAACCTAAAACAATCTTGGGTACGACCACTACTAAAAAAACCTACACTTGACCCAGCCACACCCACTAACTACCGACCCATAACAACCGTCCCTTTCCTACTGAAAATTCTGGACAAGGTCGCCTATGTACAAATACAGAAGCACCTGGAAGATCACCACCTATTAGGATCCAGACAATCGGGGGTTCTGCCCCCAACATGGGACTGAAACCGCACTCATTGACTTAAAAGCTCAGATCGACACACTCGGACAATGGACAAGCTGCCCTACTCCTACTCCTCGACTTATCTGCAGCTTTCGATCTGGTCGATCATTCTGTCCTATGCTCACACCTCCACTCATCAGCACACTTCTCTACTGAGGCTATCACCTGGATCACATCATTCCTAAACGGCAGAACTATGAGGGTTTTCTCTCCCACTGCTGCAGCAGACCCCATACCCATCACGTGTGGAGTACCACAGGGCTCCTGTGTCTCCCCTACTCTGTATAATATATTTACCAACCCCCTTTTCGATGATCTGGATCATCTCGGTATCACCTACACTAACTATGCAGATGATACCCAGATCCTCCTTCCGCTTTCTGGAGATTATGAAAAAGATTTGGCCTTGCTAAATAGGGTATACATGATCCAGGCATGGATGGCCACTCATGGACTATGCCTGAATGATGATAAAACAGAGCTCATCATCCTAGGCACCACATCCAACCTAAAGAAACTGGGCCCGGCATACAACTCCTTCATGATTGATGGGAATAACATCACAGTCGGACAGGAGGTCAAAACACTGGGATTCTACTTGGATTCTAATTTCTCCTTTAAAAGACAAGTGAGCTCCTTAGCATCTTCCACGGCATACACATGCAAATCTGCGCAGCCAAACCATTCCTTTCGGACAATAGCTGCCTTACACTTGCCAGAGCCCTCATATTGTCCCGCCTTGACTACTGCAAAGCCCTATACTTGGGATCATCCAAGGCCACTACCAGTAAGATACAAATTCTCAAAAGCAACGCTCTTAGAGCAGCTCTGGGCATCTCTAGAAGAGAACACATAACAGGATTCAGCCAACAGAACAAATGGCTCTCCACTAATGACAACATCCTCTTAAAATGGCATCACTCACCCACAAAGCGCTCAACAATGCTGCCCCAACCTACCTGGTCAATAGATTTCACAGACAATCTTCCTTAAGACCCGTAAGAGCGGCATATAACGACTGCCTATTTGTTCCCACCTACAAACGTGCCACCATAGGGGGAAACAGCTTCCCGGTAAAAGCTGCCAAGTTGTGGAACTCCTTGCCTGCAAACATCAGAATGGACCTGCCTTACCAAAACTTCCGCTCCAAGGTAGTTTCATGGCTGCAAACAGAGGCCCACTAGAAAAAACAAATGCTGCAACACCTGCACACACTTTAACCATGTGTGCTTACCTGTCTACTTGTATCTAATGCCTGTCTGTCTACCTCACTGCTGCTTTGTATATAACTTTGGTTTACCTTATTGTCCTACGTATATGTACATGTTATGATGACTGCAACTAAGCCTCGAAAATTCTTGTAAATGATGCGCCCTGATACCTCCGGGGTACCCTTGCGCATTATAAATAATAAAAACAAACAAACATCAGTGTTTCCCTCCCCAGGTGAGGGCTCATCAGATTCTGCAGATGGTGCACAAGTTTGAACATGCCCAGAGTCTCCCGGCGTTAGAGTTCTTGAGGTTACTCGGCCTCATGGCATCCTGCATTTTCTGGTGCCAGAGGCCAGGTTGCGGATGAGATCTCTGCAATGGGCTCTCAAGCTCCAGTGGTCGCAGTCCTCCAGCAGGATGTCGTACCCCGTTCAGGTGCCGACCTCGGTCGCCCAGGATCTCCTGTGGTGGGCCATAGAAGGCAATCTGATGAGGGGGGGCTCCATTTTGGCTACCCTGGCCGGAGGTGACGATCGTGTCCCTCACGGGATGGGGAGCTCATGCCAACGAGTTGACAGTCAGCGGTCGTTGGTCTCCGTCGGAGTCCAGACTCCATATCAATCTGTTGGAGCTGCGGGCCATCAGGCTAGCCCTGAAGGCTTTTCTGCTGACTGTGCGAGGGAACAATGTCCTGATTCTGACGGACAACACAGTGGCCATGCACTACCTCAACAAAAAGGGGGGGGGCAGGGTCACTTCCTCTGTGCAGAGAGGCGATGCAGCTCTGGTTCTGGGCCATCCAGCAGGAAATGTTGAACTCAGCAGTTCATCTGGCCCGAGACGAAAACGAGGTGGCGGACGCTCTGAGCAGGCAGAGCACGGTCTCTCACGTGGGAGCTGGCTCAGGAGATTCTCCTGGAGATCTTCGCCCTTTGGGGGACCCCTCAAATTGATCTCTTCACCACCAGTGTCAACCGGAAGTGCGAAAGGTTCTGCTCACAGGAATTTCCTCCAAGAGGAGCCTTAGGGGACGCGTTCGTAGTGGAGTGGTCCTTCCCACTGCTGTACGCGTTTCCTCCAGTCCCCGTCATTCCGCAAGTGCTATGGTGGTTACGGAGGTTCGGTTCCCGGATGATCCTCATTGCTCCGGCATGGGCCAGGAGAACGTGGTAACTGGACCTTCTAGACATGTCCATCTGCCCTCTACACGGTCTTCCCTACTGAGACGATCTGCTCACACAGGAGGGGGGGTCAGGTTCTCCATCCAGAGGTCAAGTCCCTCAACCTTCATGCTTGGCTTCTGAAAGGTTGAGGTATAAGGATTGGGACCTCCCTGAAGACTTAATGGAGGTGTTGCTTTCGGCCAGAAGGCCCGCAACAAAGTCCTTGTACCGTTGCCGTTGGAGAAAGTTCTGCGACTGGTGCAGGGTTAAGAATGTGGATCCTTTTTCATGTGCCATTCCTGTAGTTCTGTCTTTTTTGCTTTCGTTAGCCCACAACGGCCTGCAAGTGGGTACCATTAAGGGTTACCTGGCAGCGCTGTCCATCTTTAAGCGCTCGTCTGAGGAGGGTTCTTATTTTAAAATTCCTTTGATTTCTCAGTTTCTCAAAGGGCTCACTAATGTGTTCCCACCATCACCTTTCAAGGTGCCCGGTTGGGATTTGAACCTGGTTCTAAAATTCCTAATGGGAGCTCCGTTTGAGCCTTTACATTCTTGTCCTTTGAGACTGCTGACCTTAAACTGTATTTTTAGTTGCGGTCACTTCCACTCGCAGAGTGAGTTGCAGGCACTTTCAGTTAAGCCACCCTTCACAGTGTTCCATAAGGACAGGGTTGTTCTTTTCTCCCGAAAGTTGTCTCAGAATTTTGTTTAAGCCAGAAGGTTGTTCTTCCGGCGTTCTATCCTCCTCCGCATCCTGGCAAGGAAGAGGAGAGGCGCTCCATAGGTTGGATCCTAGAAGAGCTTTAAGTTTCTACATCTCACGCATGTCCCGTGTCAGAGTGGACGATCAGCTCTTTTTAGGATACGCTGGAAGGCGTTTGGGACAAGCTGTTACTAAGCAGACTTTGTCTAGATGGATTATCTTGACTATTTCTGAATATTACCGCTTTGCGGGTAAGGACCCATTCTACTAGATGTGTGGCTGCCTCTACTGCTCTGCAGAGGGGTGTTCCCATTCTTAACATTTGTGAAGCAGCCACATGGTCCTCTGGCCATACTTTTGTAAAACACTACTCCCTGGATTCGGTCCATGGGCAAGACCTGGCCTTTGGTAAGGCGGTCCTCTACTCTGCAATTTAATTGGGCATGCTAAAATTCTAAATTCCTTTCCCACCTCCATACGTTGGTACTGCTTTGGGAGTCTGTCATAGATGTGGAATACGTCGGAGGACCCAATCCCTTCGAAGAACAAGTTACTTTCTTACCTGGTAACATTCTTTCGATGGGATGGTCCGATGACATATTCCACATAGCTCCCTCCCTCCCTACCTGCCCCTCTACAGAATTTCTTATGCAATTGCAGCTTTCGTTTCCGCAAGGCTTTCTGTAGTCAATCTGGCAGAAGGTTGTTGCCACACGTTCTGGGAAAAAACTACAACTCAGGGTACGGGCGTTGTGTGTCCTACTTATAACATCCGGTGACGTCGGCTCGATGGAGGTCCTCGAGGACAGCTCATCGACGCAGGACGCAGAAAATTTTCCAAAGCAGCACAGCTGTGGTGATTACCTGTCATAGATGTGGAATACGTCATCGGACCATCCCATCGAAAGAACGTTACCAATAGAAAGTAACTTGTTCATCTCTTCCCTCAGCCTACCCAGGGCTGGACTGCCCCACCGGGACACCCCCCGGTAGGCCCCTGGCCATAGGGTCTCTTTGAAGCGGAAGGATACACATGCAGCACATCGTGATTCCGCCTCTGCCTGGGTGGTTTGCCTTGAATTGGCTGCCTGTCGGCTGCCACCCGACTGAGGCAGATGCTGCACTTTTTTTGGTTCCATGTAATAATGTCGCCACAGAAATCTCACCATGCAAAAATATCGCTGAAAAATGGCCGTTTTTTGTGGAGACATTATTGCATGGAACATGCGGGGGGACACCCCCGCAACCCCCAAACTTTATTTTCTTGGTCACCCAAATAATATTGCCACAACATTTTCCCGGCGATATTATTTACGGCGACCATATATATGGGGATATTATTACCTAAGACCCTTTTTTTTTCTTCTTCCCAGCATGGCTGGGCCCGCGCCTGCACATGAGGGCCTCCTGGGCACCGGAACCGCACGTACCCTGCACAGTGCAGTGCACATTGCCAGCGAGGTCAGCAGGGCAGGCTGCAGCAGCCAGCCGGGGCTGCGTGAGGCCTTCGGCTGGCAACTTCGATGTCAACTAAGGTAAGCTGAACAGTGATATCACTATACGACACCTGGGTGCACAAAGTCGCTTTTGGTTCCTGCACTGGCAATTTGAAGCAGCATTTAATGGAAAAGTAATCAGCAGCCCGAGCGCCCCTCCTAGATGTAGTTGCTTCCGTAGCACACTGGAAGACAGTTCAACTGAGAAACATTTGTTTATGAAAGGTACCAGATCAAGAAGTAACATTCATACAGCAACGCCGCTCCGAACACGAAACGCAGTTTTACCTTTACCCTTTCTCGTGAGGGTCACCGTGTGTATTCGTCTAATCAATCTAATCACGGGTGATAAATGCAAGAATGTTTTCATTTTTTATTTTAAGTTTATCGAGGAACATGCAGTCTTCGGGAGCTGGGGTTGCCACGGTGCAGCAAGAACTGTTCGCATTCACTATAGCATCTGCCCGTTTTGTAGTTTTTCTCGTTTAAAAGCAATTGCACTCCTGCTGAGTGATGCACAGTAAAGAGAAAGCTTACCTGTTTTTAATCTTCTGCTTCAAACAAAAAAGCGAGAAGCTCAAGAAAGGTTGGGCTTAGAATATCAAAGTGCTCCCCCCCCCACCATTGCCTCACTAATTATTCAACGTTCTCAGATAAAGCGAGGTATACGCATTTGAACTTTGTTCACTTTATATTGGAGACACAATGTATTATTACCATGTAGAAGACATTAAAGTAAAGGTATAAGAGAGGAGCCCAGAATAAGTCATTTTAGATCCACAGCTTCTTCTTACCATGACTATATGCATGAAGCCCAGGTGTGCCATGTTTGCAGACATGCAAACTAGGTGGTACGCTGGTACTGAAGTTGCCAATTGCGCTTACAGGAGAGAGGGTTTCCAGTCCCTGCTTAACCACATGATCAAATTGTGTGATGCCGGACAAAGCTCTTAATATCTTTGTATAAATAGTGCTTCATATGAAATGAGGCTGAAAAACAGTGATCGATGCCGTCAGCCATACTTCACACACAAAGAAATCTGCAATAAAATTGGACATGGCCCACTCAGATTTTCAAATACAATTTATCCAGTCAGCTGGCTAATCCAGAGGTCGTGCATATTCGTTTTACCTGCATGGAAGCAAGGCACAATGACACACTCATGCTCACCAGTGCTGCTCCCACGCATGACACAATCCACACCGAGACACTCCTGATGTGTGCCAAAAGTCACGTGGCACACACAAATTACAAGCCATTGTGATGGAGATGTACAGTAGCCCGCTAATGTAAAACCCAAGTAATGGTTTAGATGTGCCCCCATGCTGCTGCTTCCAGGTAATGTGTGTTTGTATAACGCAGCAGAAGATCTCCTTCTGCAATCTCGGCGGCTGTTTTGCCTGCATTGAAACCAGTTCCTTATTGCCATGTGTAACAAATGGGCAGGCGAGCGTGTGCTGATTGCTTAAGGTGAGGTGACCCCATGGGGGATGGGGAGCAGCCACGGGGTCGCTTTTGGTGACGTTTCTGGCCATTCTGAACGGCTCTCACCCTTTCTACTGGGGATGTTTTTTTCTGCAGAATAGTTTAAATGTACCCCTGGGTGGGGGTGACTGTGGGCATCTTGCTAGGTGCATTTAGAAGTAGAGGGGTAGATGGACTTAAATAACGTGTCGGAGAGGGCATGCACCATAGAGCAGATCCCTTAGTGAATGTGGTTTTCGCTCAGGTAGGCGCCTTCAAATCTCCTGTCAGGCCGATAGCATACACATTGTATGCATGTTGATGTTGCCTGGGACGATCATGTGACTGCCACTTTTCGGACACTGTCCTCTCAGGCCGATAATATACATTTTGTACATGTTACCACTGCCAGTGATATGGCACTCTCCTGTAAGGCTCAAAGCATGCATGTAGAGCACGTTGTCAAAAACTATTAAGTTATTTGCAAGTCCATTTTCACATTGCACAAAATGTTTGGTTTTCCCACTTCAACCTTTTTTGAATCAGGCCAGGTGTGCTTATGTTATGCTACTGCTGAATCACCATTGTAGTCATGCCAAAGCACCATATGATGAATTCAGTGCTGGCAGATGTAAAAAGATCTCTGGTAATAATAAACACCTTAAATGTACCCCTGGGTGGGGGCAACTCTGAGCCTGTTGCTAGGTGCATTTAGAAGCGTGCCCCTCTACTCCTACTGGACCTGCTGCCTCGCGCTGTTTCTTGTGCTTGACGATGAGTTATATCACTGAAGTCCTGTTAAAAACGAGCATTGGCAAAGCCAACAGTTTAAATGTGTGTATCCATGTTAGGCATTCACCAGGCACTGCTGTCATATGCCCAGGTACTCACCATTTTGCAGCTGCTACAATCCTGTTAATACCACTACAGCAGTGCCTGGCAAATGCTGGTCCCATGCCTACACAAAAGCCCAAACTGTTGCCATTGCTCATTTGAGAATGCCTGGAGCACGATGAATTGGATTAGGGATGCATGTTGTCTGGTCACCTTTAATACTGCATGAATTCACTTCTCTCATCTGCAAAATGTGGAACGTCCCAGATCCCTCTATAAAACCTATTTAAAACATGACTTTTTAATCCATATATTTTTAAAACATGCTTTAAATGCACTTGTGACTTATTGTATTCAACATTTTCTTGGGGGGGATACTCGCAATCCCCTCAGAGGGTTGGGCTCACGCGCTGTACTCGCTTTCTCAGCAAAATATGGGGCCACTTTAAACCAAATGTTCCAGGGCCTAGTTTAGTTGCCAGTCCGGCCCTGAGCCTATCTTCGATTAATGACCGTTCCCTCTTCTTCCCCGCCCCTTCCCTGATCAGAATCCCTCTCCAGGTAGCCTTCCCAGCTTCCCACACCACACCCTTCTCGATTTCCCCAGTGTGATTTGTCTTAAAGTATTACTCAATTTCCTTACTCATCTCCAAGTGGAATATGGGGTCTCTCCACAGTGATTTGTTACACCTCTATTACATCCCTCTGGGGGGTCAGACCCATTTAGTGTAACTGTCGCCATTTTATTGTCGGAACAGGAAATCGGAATGATAGCCAAGCCCTGTGCTTCTCCCCACATGTCTTTGGAAATATAGATGTAGTCTATTCTTGTGTATGTGCCGTGTGGGGGTGAGTAGAAGGTGTATCCCTATCCGTGTGGGCGGAAGTGTCGCCATGTGTCTCTGATCCCGTACCCCTCCAGTGACTCCTGAAGCTCACAATACCCATGTGTAGGAGAGTCCAGCTCCCTGTCGTGTAGCGCTAGTCTGTCTAGTTCACTATATGCCCATATGTTAAAGTCCCCTCCTGTGATAAGGTGTCCCGTGCTTTCTACCAATATTTTTGCAAGTGTCTTTCAGGAATCTTAGCTGGGCCTGGTTTGAGGCGTAGACCGTGGTAAACGTGAAACACACCTTCCTTATGATGCCCAATACCAACAGAGCCCTCCCCTCTACATCAGACCAGACCTTGGTTAGTTCCATGTTGAGCACTTTATTGACCAGAATACCCACTCCCGCTTTTCTTAGAGGACCAGAGCCCCAGTATTCTCGGCTGATTACCCCACTTGGGATCCTTCTTTCTTCCCCCTTAGTGAATCTGGTTTCTTGCAGAAACAAGATGTCTAGTTCCGACCTGCCGAATTCCCTTGCCACCAGCGAACTTTTCATGGGGGAGTTCAGTCCTTTCACATTCAGGGTGCCCACCTGCAGGAGGTCCCCCGGGATCCCCTGTCAACTGTAGCCATCACGTTATCCCCATCAGGAAGCTCAACTCATGCCACTTAGGAAGTTTGTGTGCCAGTATGAACTGCGCCATAGAAGGCAGACAATATGGAGTGAGCCCGTACCAAGGTCTCCTTCCCTCCCCCCTCACCCACTCGCCCTCAGAACCACCTACGGCACCGTTCAGTCGGACCCCCCAAACCGCCCGCACAGCTTCTCAGTGCCCCGAGTTTCTCGTTTCCCTCAGCACACCATTAACAAAATGACCACCCAACCGGCTTTCAAGCAAACTGCAACTGAGAGCCCCCAGCGTGGGTGTCTCTTAATTTTGATCTCCATCTTGCGAGTGATGGTTGCAGAGACGTGGCCCAGTATTTGGTCAGTCCCCCACCCCCGGTGGGGTGTTCAACTTCCTGAACGTCTGGGATCCCGGACTACGTCTCCTTCTTGAGCTCATCTTTTGCCACTGTTCCTCCTCTCCTCCTTTTCTTTTGAGGTGTGTGGAGTCTCTGCGTCCCCCGTGATCTGCCTGGTGACCCTGTGAATGTCGTCCTCCGTGGTCAACCTGTATTTGTACCCTTCCAGTTCAAAAGTGATGGAGAACGGGAACCCCCACCTGTATCTAACCCCTTTCTCGTTCAACCACTTGCTGAGGGGTGAGCAAAGCCCCATCTTGTGAGGGTGAGCAACGACAGATCCTGAAGGACTGTGACCTTCGTTGAACCATATCGCACCAGGCCCTTTTTCCTTGCTCTTTCAAGGATCTTGAGTTTGTCTCCATAGTTGTGAAAAGGGGCGAGGTCCAGCCTGGGGCCGGCGGCTGTGCCTCCCGCCCTTTGAATCCTCTCAATCTGCACCTCATCTATTGTGTCGTTGTCGAAGATGAGTTTTGTAATTTCGTAGAGGGTTCTCCTCAGATCATTCTCATTGTCTCCCACTTTGTCTGGGATCCTGAAAATTCTGAGTTTGTTACGCCTTTCACGATTTTCACGGTCCTATATTTTGAGCGGACTCTCATCCTCTCTCCTCTCCACCTCTGAGAGACGCACATCCATTTGGGCCAGGGAGGACTGGTTGTGCTCCACCTCCTCCAATCTTTCCTCCATCTTGTCGATCCGTTGGGTAATTTTATCGACCCTTCCGCCAATGTCAGCTCTCATGTTCCTAATCTCCTCCATCAGTGCCGCTGCATCTTTTTTGGTTGCAGCTGATTCCTCCTCGGCCCGAGACATGGTGCTCCACTCGGCTTGCCCAACTTCATTTATTCTTGGGGTGTATACAAAGTTAGCTAATTAGGCTCTTAAATCCATGTGCCACCTCTCTCCTCAGCACGTCGGCTTGAGCTTGGGTAGCATCCCTGCTTGCGTTAACTTGCATCTGTATCCACCTGGATCCCTGTCTTGGGTTTGATCTGCGGTTTCCTTTTGGCTTGTCAATCTGGACCGATCACCTAATCCCACTTTGCCCAGATTGTAGGGTGCCACTTCAGTTCATGTTGTGGGGCCTGGAACTTCTGTTCAGGCATAGTCTACGAGACCCCCCCCCAGCGCTCCTCCAGGTGGGGAGGCAGGCACAAGCCCCTGAGTAGGGGGCTCACAACTCACTGTTCCTCCTGTGGATCTGCAACCCTGATGGTCCTCCTGGTTTTGCCGAAACCCCCCCTGTCTCCCTTTTCTGTTTGCTGGGCTCTTCGCTTGGCTATGGGCCCCCAGACTGTGGGGCCACAATCCTTTTCAGCGTCACTCAGCATCACTCCGCCTGGCACAGTGGGCCAAGGTACAATGCTGCTTCCCAGGTGTCTCTAGCTTCAGGCCCTCCCATGCAGCAGATTCCAGGGAATTGCCTCTCAAACTTCTGCCGGGGCCTGAGGGTCCTGTGAGGGGCCCCGGAATCCAGTCTCCCCAGTCCCTCGTACAGTCAGTGAGTCCCAATGGGCCTCGGGCGACCCCGGGGTCCCGAGTGCTCAGCTCTGGTCCGAGGTGCGGCTCTGGGCGGAGCTAGGGCCCGGGCCGGGGAGATGAGGGGGGGCACTCACTCCCCTCTTTGCAGCCATGCCGCTCTAATCAATGCTTCTATGGGGCTCAGGTAGGTCCAGGGTCCCGGGTGCCTCCGCCAGTGTTTAGGCGCAGGCTGCGGGTGTTGCGAGTGCCCGGGATGGGCAGCAGCGGGAGGGCGCACTCCCACCTCCTTGCAGCTGGTCGCTCCACCGGGTCCTTAGGGCTCTCTGCGTGATGGGCGGCCTCTCCCCCTCACTGCGCTCTACCTCTGTTTGGGTGCAGGTCCCAAGGCGTTCAGGGGCCCGGGATGGGCAGCAACCAAAACGGGGGTGGAGGGGGTCTCCCTCACCTCTCTCCGCTGATCAGTGATCCATCTTCTCAGGCCTGTACGCGGGTTGGGCGGCCTCTCCTGTTCACTGTGCTCCATGTCCCAGGTGGGGCGGAGCACTTTCACTTTCGCCCCTCACTTCGTCACGGTCGTACTCTGTAATTACTCTGCGGTTTTACACCGCTGTTTCAGGTTGAGGGGACTTCGGATTTCCCCTTTTTGAAACTATACCGTCACAGGTGAAAATAGGCAAGCTCAAATGGAGTGCTGAGTTGGGCTAGATGAGAGAGGGGTCTCCCGCTTGTATTTCTAAAATAATAAGAAACACAAATATATTGTTGAAGCAAAGAAATTTGTGAACAGAATTCGTTTTTTTGGTTTAAAAACGGTTTTATTTCAGGTACTAAGAATCTGTAAAATCGCAATACCAACTCATAAAATAAAGATAATAGATTAAAAATAATGGGCTTAGTGGGTAAAATCCCAACATATTTGGTGTTACAAATGTGATGGTGTGGGATCATGAAAAACCTTAAGACTCTGGTTAACGTTGAACACCATCACTGTGCACCAAGGAGGCTCATAACATACCTAACTAGAGATTTGGAAATGGGAGACGTTTGCAGGCGATGCTTTACTTTACTTTTACTTTAGATTATTTATAATGCGCATCCATAAACCCGTAGGTGTGAGGGCGTAGACAAGACAGACAAGACAAATAACAAGTAGGATCCAGGAGTAAGGGGGAAAAAATTCCTCCACCGGAAAAAAAGACTGAAAGGCAGGAAAGGTAGGAATGTAGGGAAAACGGAGGCAATAGAGGCACCAGGTCAAGGCAACATATGGCAGTAAGTAGACTGAAGGGAAAGGCACATGTGAAAGTTAATAAATAAGGAATAGAAAAGGGGGAACACTTTTACACAGGACAAACCATGATGGGTCCGCAGGAAACCGACAGTGGATGATGCCTGAGAAACCTCAAAACCCCACACAGTTACAAGGACACTTAGAAAGACAAGACAGGGATATGAGCAGAGTTTCACCCATCAACTCGACTTAAGTACTGGGGCAGCCAACATACCACAGTAACCCAAACCCTTGCAACACAAGAGGAATACAAAGACAGACAGCAAAGAGAAGACCGACTTCAGGCAAATAGGTGAACAGAGCAGGATGCAAGGTATATAGGAAGTCCTCCAAGGGAATGGCAAACAACTAACGCACTGATTCGAAAGCTTTAGGCACTCTGATTGAGAAATAAAACATTCTACTGGACTTGCAGTTAGTCTAGTATAGCATATCCCCAGAGCCCTATGCTTCTGTGATTGCCTTGTCTTTAGACCGCATATATTCACAGCAACAGCTCTAAAGGATAGCGTTTAAAAACTCTTCCAAAACAAAAGATTCCACCAATAGACAGTATGATATTGTGCAACTGCTTAAGACAGTGGTTGTTACCCGATAAGGATGAAGGGAAAGTCCTGGTCAGGTAATTATAAGCCTACATCACTTCCAATTTGTGGCCCTTGGTGAAGAAAGATGGAGAGATAGCTCAGCTTCCACAATAATTGTTCTGACAGATCGTTACTACTGACTTCAAGGCATCAATTTTCAGATCTAAATCCTTTATAAAGTCTAGTCATGTGCCAGGCAACAGCTGTAGTGCTTGAGGTGTTACCTCAGTTAGTACTGTGTTGTCAGCATAGACGAGAATTGGGATAGAAAGTTTCTCAAAATCTGGTACATCTGCCTTTCTCTCAATCAGTTTTGCCATTAGTTTGTTAAGCTACAGGAAGACAATACTGGTGCCAGTACAGACCCCTGCCGGGCTGCTGATTACACCAGGAACAAGGATGTTCAGTGCCTGCCATTGCCTGAACAAACACAGGCCCTGGTGTTATAGCGAATGGAAATGAGCAGATGAACTAAGTCCTCTGGGCAAAACACAGCCATAGTTTTCTTCTGTCGACTTTGTCAAAAACAGTTATTACATCCATGAAAGCCAAATATATTCTCTCCTTCAGGCCCAAAGAATTAGCAACATTTAAGTAGAAGTTCAATGACTGCTCAGTAGTCCCTAGTCCCTCTCTGAATCCCAGTTGGAACTTCAGAAAGGATGCTCTCCATCCATGATTGAAGTCTTGCTAACACTAGCCTTCCACATACTTTGAACTGGGAATCCAGAAGAGAGATTGGTCTATATAAGCAGGGCACATTTCTAGGCCCTTTTGTAAATATAGGATACATTACTGTGGTCTGCCATGACTATGGACGACCATTCAGTTCCACAAAAGTATTCAAACATATTGTCAGAACAGCAGCCCAAAAATCTGCAGCTATCCCATCTGGCCCAGGTCTCTTACCCAGTCTCTATTTCTGCAATGCCAGATTGACTTCTTCAATTGTGACCCTTATGTTTAAAGCTGGAGAATTAGAGTGGGTAGTAAGAGTGACACTGGGAACGACCAGAGCAGCCCGATCAAGGTTGGAAAAATTAGCCACCCAATCGGTGTGTGCCACAGTCACCATGGTATTGTTTGAATTTGCTCAACGAGCCAGACCATGGTTTACTAATTCCCCCAAAAGATCTTGAATTGGACAATGTTCTAGCTTTTGCGAAGTCTTCTCATGCCTCAGAATTGAATGCTGTCTTCCTCTTTGCTACTGCTACCTTGTAGTCTTTTTGTGCATTTGCTGTTCTACTTTGTTTTTACTAAAAAGAGATTTCAGGAGAGATATCAGTCTAGATTTAGCTGCTTGGCAGTGTGAATTGAACCAAGAGAGGTTCAGCATTTTAGTTGTATGTTCCGTGTCTACTTCAAAAAACATTCTCAAGATCATTAACATAACGTCAGAATAAAGCTTAATACATTGAGAAGAGTTAGTTAAGGGTTCTATAATGACCATCAGTGAGGGAAGGCTGCTTTTTATTATATCCTTTGGAACAGTTGCGCCCAGCACAACTTTCCTTCTGATTACCCAAATATGCGGGATAACCACAGACAGAACATGAGTACTTGGCCACATTATTTGCAAAAGTAGGGCGAAATGATCGCTATTAAGATTCAATAGTACTTTAAAATCTACAATTAGATCCCTCTTGGATATTGAGAGGCAAAAATAATGGATAGCAATGGCTTTGGTGGCCTTGAAAGGTATAGTTACCAGGTCTTATTGTTGTTCAACCTCCCATTGAGCGTCCTCATACCCCAGTCAAATAAACATTTAAAGTCCATGCCGACATATTCTGGGATCCAACATCCCAGGTGGAGAATATTAGAAGCCAAAGCCTCCTTTTGGTCATACAGATCAGGATCTGGTCCATTGGCAATTTTAAATTAAAATCACCCCCTAATCCAATCAGGGTGGTCAGTCAGTGGATGTTAGAGAATATCCAGAGTAGTTTTTTTTTACTTGATTTTATTAGCATTTATAAAGAGAATCAGACATTTTCAATATAACAAACAATTACAAGTGTAAGCCACTTTGGCAAAAACAGTCTAGATCACCCAACCCCCTCTCCCCCTCCACCATTCCCAACCCCTTGTCTAACTCAACGTTTGTTCAATGTTGCAAGTTTCCTCTGTCATTGTCTCAGATCCGAAGGTCCTCATGCTATCCGTATGTAGCCCTTATCGGCTCCTTTCCAGGGCCCTCCACTAGCCCCTCACCATCCCACTCTTCCCCATTCCAATCCGCCACCACCCATTGGATTAGTCTACTTGGCTACTTTCCTCCAGCCCCCATTTGAAGAGTAGGGCAGACCAATTGGCATGAAATTCTTCCATTCTATCATTCACCACAGCAGTGAGCTTTTCCATAACCATCATGGTTTGCACTTTTCCTTTCCATACTACTTTCATGGAGAGCGTTTCCTTTTTCCGCCATTGGGTTATGGCCAATCTCCACGCTCTTAGCATGGCTTCCCACATCTTCGGAAGTCTCTGTTCTTCCCTATCTTTTTGCGGGCGCCCTAGTAGCAACTGCAGTGGGTCTAGGTCTAATCCTATCACTGTTAAAGGGATGGTCTAGTAAAAATTTTTATTTAAAAAATAGATAGGCCACATAAAAAAAAAAATACTAGCATCCTCCGTTTTAAAACTTCCTATGTAAAATTTTGAGCTATTCAAGCTCAAAATTCGAAAAAGCAAGCACAGGGGCGCAGCCATTTTGTGAAATGGAGGCCCTCCTGTGCTGGCTTTTGCTTTTGCGGCACTAATGAAGGAAAAGCCAGCCAGCTGTAGTAAACAAAGTCTACCACTGGGTGGCTTTCCCTTCATTAGTGCCGGGACTCGGAGGACGCGGACCAGAGACCAGAGCAGGAAAGCTGCAGCTGAATCTCGGTAAGTGCTATTTTTTTTTTTTTTTTACAAAAAATAAGCACTAGCTGTGGTTTTTTTGCTAAGTTTTCCGGGCTGGAGGAGCCCGGAAAACTTAGCAAAAAAACCACAGCTTTAAAAACGTATTTATGTTTGCAGTCGCTTTTGAAGTGACCGCAAACATAAATACAACGTTATTGTGTTGGAAAACGCTGCTGTTTTAAAACCGCAGCATTTTCCAACACAACCGCGTGTGTTTCTGCCTGCTGTGGCTATCACTTTGGGTCTCCGGTTATATTTACATGCCGCGTAGTGTTTCTACCTGCAGCTGATTTCCCATTTGGGGCTCTCGGGCTCCCCGTGGGGAGCCCTAGAGCCCCAAATGGGAAAGCAGATTCAGGCAGACACAACACGGTTGTTTTCCGCAATGCCGCGTTGTGTCTGCCTGAATCTGCTTTTCCATTTGGGGCTCTCGGGCTCCCCAGGGGATAAAATAAAAAATTTTACTAGACCATCCCTTTAACTCTTCCATCCAGCTCAGCACCTCTTTTCAAAACACTTGTACCTTGGGGCATCGCCACCACATGTGGGCCAGGGTCCCCCGTTTAACGCATCCCCTAGGGCAAAGTGGAGATACTCCCGCCAACATTTTAGACAATTTCACCGGGTCCCTGTGCCATCCCATTAACAGTTTGAAGTTGTGTTCTATCATGGAGGTGAACAACCCTTCCTAGTAGACCACTCTGTATATTTGTGGCAATTCCTCCTCAGGGATCTCTTCACCCAATAACTTCACCCAATATCTCTGGAATGTTTGCCTCCCCTATAGGCATGTTTCATTCATCGCCTTGTATAGCTTGGACAGTATACCCTTCCTTGACACACTGACTGGTCCAGGACCTTTTCCACTGGTGTTAGTTCTCTAGTCACCCCCCCACATCCCCCACTTTGAGTCACTCAGGATAACCTTAATGCAGAGATATTCAAATATTGAAATTGAGTCCCCTCCCAGTATGTCCCGCACCTTACCCCATTCCTGGAAGCCCCCACCCTCAAATAATTGTCCCACCCTCTCAAGTCCTGCATCGGACCACTTCTGCAAATAGGTGAATCCCTGGCGCCCCAGCTGGAATGGTGGCCCCTACAGAGTAGTTTTAAGAGTGTTAAAAGCAGAAATCGGGCTCAATTTAGAAGGGCAATCCTAAAAGTTGCCCATATAAAGCAATGGAGACCCCTTGTTATCTGTAAAAGCTGCAAATTGTGCACATGAGGCACTCAACCTTTTACATTCAATACCAACTTCGACTTGACAACGATGGCAAGCCCACCACTGTTTCTACCTCGAGACTTTTTAGTAGCCATTACTTGAAAATTGACAAACCCGGGTATATGAATATCTTCACACGCCCATGTACTCTTGCGTCCTGTCCCCTTTCCTCCATACTACATGGGCATCCCTTCCAAGGGACGGGTGACGGAACCTTTTTCACCAGAAAAAAACCTTCTTCCCCTTTAAATTTAGAGGCACGCCGAGGTGTGGCCTTGGGAGCATGCGCTACCCTGACTCCGCCCACCAGCGCCACTCCCCAGTCCCCTTTTCCGCGTCGACGGGAATGGGACGATTTCACCAACGCTCCTGGGTTTGGCTTCGGCCATGTAATACCACACTCTCTTCCCTGAATTCTTCTATCTTTTTGTCTTCTCTTTATCATTCAGGTACTCAGTCCTCCGGCGTCACGCTCCTCCCCGGCGCATGTCGACTTCAGCGGGCTTCAGCAGGTGTGATCTCCCCTATGTCTGACCCCCATGCTCTTTGCCTTTGCTGCCTTGGCCCTGACCACGGCTGGCAAGGTTGTACTGCGTGTGACGCACTGACACCACGCGCACTGAACAACAGGCTAGCTAAGTGGAGGGAGCTCTTCGAAGGATCGCCTCCAGAGGACTTGAAAAACTTTGTCAAGCAGCGATCGAGACCCAAAGGAGGGCTGCTATTTTCTTTCACACCTCGCAAGGGCGACTCCTTCCCGAGGAAACGCCCAAGCGGGAGGAACCTCTCGGGTTCTAGTACCAGCACACGCACTGAGGCTAGTCCAGCTACTGGCCTCATGGCAGAGGGGTCATCGGAACATCAGTGTTGAGGGACCGCAAGGTTCTTTTACCAGGAGTGCACCCAAGGGGCAACGCAGCACTACCGGCGACAATGCCGAGGGCAATACACCTTACAGGCCTAGACCTGAGGTGCAGGGTAGGACTCCTGCTCCACCACCAATAGTCTTGGAGGAGGCCGGGACCAGGGAGCAATGCACCGCGACTTTGGCACGTGGCACGCTGTTTGACCTAGACACAGTGCGCTCCGGCCCCTGCAGCCCCCAGCCACTCCGTCAACATCTCCTGCAACCGCTTCTGCCTCCGAAGACAGGTTCTTCGAAAGGTTCCTGGTGCTGATGCGAACCCCCCAGATGGGGGCTATCCTATGGGATGCAGTCAGGGACTTGCTTCCCCGGTCACTCCAGCAGCGCCCATAGTCATTCCTCTCATGGCTCCGGCACCACAGGCCCCAGCGCAGCCCCCGCTGACCCTGCCGGCTCCTTCGCTTCCGGCTACCCTGCCTCCCACCGCTCAGGCGGTCCAGCAGCGGCCTCCGGTCTCCACGCCGCAGCCCACGGCACCCAGCACCCCTCCTCCTGCTCCGGACCAGCCAGACAGTCCGGTGGATACAGACGAGGAGGAGGACCCTGACACACTGTCGTCAGCAAAGGCCTTCCACGACAGGCTTGCAGGTTTGGCAGAATATCTGGGCCCGTACACCTCCAAGATCTTCTCCTCCTTGCCTAGCAGCCGAGGAGGGGGTCTTGGCAGAAGTCCTCACCCTAAGACCGCCTACCAAGACAGGTATCCCGATGCAGAAGGACGTTGTGGCTCTTACCAAGAAGGGGTGGCTCAAGCCACACTCGGCCCAACCTGTCAATCGGCGCCTCAATGCCAAGTATAAGACAGATGGAAGGGGATACACTCTTGTCAACTGACCCCCAGCTGCATTCTTCGGTGATCGCTGCAACATCACTCTACTCTAAGCCTCAGTCGTCCTCGGCCACCTCCTCCTCGGCGCTGCTAGGCAGGGAGGAGAAGATCTTGGAGGCGTACGGGAAGAAGCTGTACTCAAACGCCTCCATGCAACTGCATCAAGCCAACGTGGATGCCATGATGGCAGCCGCTAACCAGTAGAGGTTGTCCCGTCCCCTTTCCTCCATACTACCCAGTGTCAACTGGTTATTAAAATCTCTCTAGGGCAGTGGTCATCAAACATTTTTGGCCTGGGCCCCCCTGAACAAAATGTGGGCAGGCCGAACCCACCCAAAAATGCCAAATGGACAGTAAGTCCAAATAGCTATGAACTATTGCGCGCTGTCATCGCACCCTACTCCCAGTATAGTGTCTGACCTCCCACCTGCTCCCATCACAATCTCTGGGCTCCCTCATCCCACTTCTAGCCCAGTCCCTGGGCTACCATCACCCCACCACAGACCCTGGGCTCTTCCCTACCCTGCTCCCACCAATGTCCCTTGGCTCTCCTCACCCTGCTCCCACCACTATGCATGACAGCCCGAGAGCCCCAAATGGGAAAGCAGATTCAGGCAGAAACAACGCAGCATTGCGGAAAGCAACCGCGTTGTTCCCCTGGGAGCACCGGAGACCCAAAGTGATAGCCACAGCAGGCAGAAACACAACACGGTTGTGTTGGAAAACGCTGCGGTTTTTCTTTCCGAGTTTCTCAGGCTCCTCCGAGCCGGAGGAGCCTGAGAAACATGGAAAGAAAAACCGCAGCGTTTTCAAAAACAACTTTGTATTTATGTTTGAGGTCGCTTCAAAAGCGACCGCAAACATAAATACAACGTTTTTAAAGCTGCGGTTTTATTTCTAAGTTTTCCGGGCTCCTCCAGTCCGGAAAACTTAAAAAAAAAAACGCAGCTAGTGCTTATTTTTTTTTTTAAATAAATAGCACTTACTGAGATTCAGCTGCAGCTTTCCTGCTCTGGTCTCCGGTCCCCGTCCTCCGCGTACAGCACTAATGAAGGGAAAGCCACCCAGCGGTAGCTTTTGTTTACTACAGCTGGCTGGCTTTTCCTTCATTAGTGCCGCAAAAGCAAAAGCCAGCACAGGCGGGCATCCATTTCACAAAATGGATGCGCCCATGTGCTTGCTTTTGCGAATTCTGAGCTTGAATAGCTCAAAATTTTACATAGGAAGTTTTAAAAAAGAGAATGCTAGTATTTTTTTTTATGTTGCCTATCTATTTTTTAAATAAAATTTTTTACTAGACCATGCCTTTAAGATAGCATCAACATATCACACATGATGTACAAAAAGTTTAAATAAAACATTTGAGTAAAAAAAGATTTTATTTTTAAAACTAAAAATGAATGAATAAGGTTCAAGAGTCGAGGTACTAATTATAAGCACAATTAGTAACTGTAAGACTTTCATAAAAAATCAGGATTCCTCCTCTAAACACAAACTGTTTAAGAAGCCCATCACAGCTAAAGCGAGCAAGACTGAGGTTCCACTAAGACAATTATTCCCCCAAAATTGTTTTTCTATCCTCTAAATGGATATTAATGTAAGCCATACACTTGGATTCCAGTTGTTCACCACCTAAGATCAAGTGCTCTAAGGTTTCCACAATATCACAAGCAACACAAAACCGACAATTGGGAGTGACTAGACCGATTAACTTATACCTTATAAAAATGTCCTGAGTTCTATATTGATTTCAGCGAAACCTTGTAAAATCGCGCAGAGTTTTGGGAAGGCAAACCTCCTCGGATGGGCAAACCTCCAAGTTAATGCCGAAGGTGGTCTAGACATTCGTAACTGTGGAATGTGTCCATCGTGTAACACCAGTCCACTTGAAAAAGCACTTTCTGGACTCTATCGGGGTTATCCATCAATTCTTAGTCTTACCAATTTCTTGCAGAATTACATTACAGAAATCAATAAAATCATTCAATACTTTTTCTTTCCTTGTAACCATAAACACATTCAAATTTGCATGCAGCGAGTAAGAACAAGGGAACATAAGTTTATAATAAAAAGACCTTTTCCACTGGGAGTTCTTTAGTGAACTTAAACCTAGATTTTTTTGGATAACATTTTTTTTATTGTTTTAAGCGACAATCACAAAAACAAAAGCAAAATAAAGACATGCATTTCCATCAATAGACAAAAAACATTGAATTTGGCATCATTCACAAGGAATCCTTCACATAATCACATCCATATGCTGCTCAAAGTCTCCCATTACATGCCAGGAGCCACTAAATCTCTCTCTTCCCACTAACCCCATATTTTAGAAGCTTTGGCAGGGCAGACGTTGCATTATTACCCCTTCGCTCCACCATGGCACATGTGTCCATATCTGTTGCTCATTGATCCAGTGTCAGGGGTTCTGGGGCTCCCCATTTTTGTGCAATGTTACGTTTTATCAGCCCCATTGCTGTGGTTAGAAACAGCTTTTCCCACTTAGTAGCATTGCTCTCGTCGGGTATGCCCAGGAGTAGCAACCTCGGATCCAACTGTATGGTGCGGGCCAAAACCTTAGCTAGTTCATTGCAGCATACATTCCAAAAGCTTTGGATACGGGGGCATCCCCACACCGGAGACAGTTCTGGTTTGAGGCCTGTTTCCAACCATATAAGATCATCCTAGGATAATATATTCGGTGCAAGATTTTCATTTGTATCAAGCGGAGTCTAGAAGAGATGGCAATCTCCCAAGGATGCATTAGCACCTGAATCCATTCCTCTGGGTTTATCATTCCCGCATCTGTTTCCCATTTAGCTTTAAGACTATTTAGCTCAGGAGTGGCAAAGGAGGACATAGCGTTATACAGAATGGAGGTGCATCTAATGGGGATGTATGCTGGAAGCATGTTACGTTCTATGTGTGTATAGTCGGGGACAGTAGTGCCTGCTGGTACGTGTGTTCCCAGGGCGTGAGCCAGTTGTATTGCTTGGTACTTGGGATCTGAAATTTCAATCGCAGGGCATCGAACAAGGCCATTTTCCCATCTACAAGGACGTCCCCAATTTTCGTAATCCCAGCCCCTACCCACCTAGGCCAAGGTTTGAGTTTCCCAGTCTCGGTCAGACTGCTATTATGCCACAAGGGTTGTGCAGCGGTTATTTTGTTCTTCCATCTTACGAAAGTGTGTGCCTGCCTCCAGATGGTAATATGTGCTGCAGAAAGATCAGTCTAGTTGCACCCTTTGCTGTTCTGACAGGCATGGCAGTGTGATATCATCTAGGAGGGAGGGGTCCAATGGGGATGTTTGGGAACGATACCAATCAGTGTAAAAATCAGCAAAGATTTCCGCTATTGCGGAATCCGACTGGCACTTCTCATTTTGTGGTGTTATAATTTCCCTGGCGTTGACCCTCCTCCCTTTTTTTCGTACCAGGCCAACATTTTGCCCGCTTTGTCCCCATATACGTATATCCTCGCCCTGGAGTTCCAGTGGGCATGTTTGGCATTGTCCAGCATCATGTTCCGAAGGCGCTCTCTGGCGCGCTTAAGGAGTCCATGGATCTCAGGGGTCGGATCGAGAATATATTTGGTTTCCCAATCGCTCATCTCCCCTTCAGCCTCCAATATTTTTTGAAGTCGCTCTTTTCTATTGTTTGCCATCCAGGAGATTATTTCCCCTCTCGGCACCGTTTTATAGGCCTCCCATATCGTCACAGGGCTGTCCACTGCAGCTTCATTGATCTCGAAGTATTTGTTGGTTACTTCAGTAAGGCAGTCAACAAAGTCAGGGAACCCAAGGTGATAGTTATTCAATCTCCATGTTCTCGGGGGGGGGGGTTATAACATGCATGCGCAATTCCACCATCATTGGTGAGTGGTCCGAGATGCCACGGAGAAACAGCTCTCCGGTCATTGCCCTGTGTAGTTCGGTGTTTGGGTGGAAGAGGTAGTCCAGCCTGGATAGGGAGCCATGGGCTCCCGAATGGAACGAATATCCTTTAATTCCCGGATGGAGTTCCCGCCATACTTCACGAAGTCCCAGGGCAGATATAAATTTAGCCAGCTTCGTGGGGGTGTCCGGGTTGCGATGCCTAATTTGGGGGCGATCAATGGTGTTACACATGACACCGTCGAAATCACCCCCTAGAATCCACATGTCGGGTTGATGCTTTGCCATAAGAGTGGTCAATTCATCTAATAATTCTTCCCCCAATCCCGGTGGGGAGTACACCTAAGCAATGGCCAGCGTCTCTCCCCAAAGCGTACCCAGGATTAGCACATAGCGACCCCTAGGGTCTTGCTCCACGACCTGTGGAACAAACGGAACACGCTTATGTATCAGGATCAGAGTGCCCCTGGATCCCATTGTGTATCCCGCGTGTAATGCAGAACGATAGTTGGTTCTCTGAAAGAAGGTGCACTTTATTCCTGCTAGATGTGTCTCGGTTATCAGGGCCATATCAAGGGAGTGTCTATTCAAAAGTTGCGTAACAAGGCATCTTAGAGCCCATTCCGTTCACATTCCATGTAAGAAGTTTAAGGGACCTAGGACAATTAACAGATGGCATTTGGGATTTTGCGGGCGTCATTTAGAGAATGTAGTGGTGGATCTGCAGGATGTTGTGATCAGAGAGAAGGGACAGTGTCCAGCTAGTGATTATTATGGGGATGCAGTGCCAGTGCGAGGTAGCATGAGATAGCGCATAGAAAGTGGTGTGATTGATTCGCCGTGCAAGTATGTGGTAGCCTAAAAACACCAGAAAACAGTGCAAACTCCACCCATCCCTCCTCACTATACTCCACCCCAACACAAAGTACCTGTCGCCCGAACATTGCTGACACTTGAAAAGAAAAAAACGAGGGTGTCGGCTTAACACCACAACAAAAACTATACTTAACCAAAGAGTTACTGCCTCTCTTGGAGGCGTAGGGTCCTGGGTTATGGCCCTGGTGACCGCCCTCATTGCGGTGTCATTTGACGGAAGTTGAGTATGAGCAGGTTTTCTTGGCTACCGGGTGGGTGCGCCGTCTTTGTCCGCTTCTATGTCCTCCATGCTCCCTTGTCCACCACTTCCAGATTGTTTATCTCAGGAGTTTATTTCTTGGTTCGAGTTATTCTGTTCCAGTGGTGGGGGATGTTGCGCAGGGCGGTCTCGATTCCTGGAGGGTCGGGGTCAACCCCGGGAATCCGGGTCACTGGGGTCCCAGTTTCCGTTAATATGGGTTTCCGCCCATTTCCAGGCCTACCGCGGGTCGGTAAAGTGCACCGTCGTGCCATTATGCTGAATCTTCAACTGGGCCGGGAAGAGCAGTCCATACTTGACATTCATGGAGTGAAGTTTCCTTTTCAGGTGTTCTAAAAGGATTGCCTAGTCTGCACTTCCCGGGGATAGACCGGGAAGAAGGCGATTCTGGACCCATTGTGCGTAATCAACCCTTTTGCGCGAGCCATCTGTAGAATTGCATCTCTATCCCAGTAATTTAAAAGTTTAGCTATGACAGTTTGTGGGGAAGCACCCGGGATCCGCCTTCCTGCTGGTATCCGATGAGCTTTTTCTATTGGGAAGAAGTTGGAGGAGGATTTTGGTGCAAAGAGATTTGCCAACCATTGTTCCAAAAAGAGTTCCATGCTGGGTCCCTCTGCGTTTTCTGGAAGGCCAAGAATACGAATATTGTTACGGCGCGATCTTCCTTCGCCCTCTTCCACTCGGGCTTCCAGGGTCTTCAAACGTGTAATTGTCTGTGAGAGCTGTTGGTGTACCCCACTGAGGTCGTCCTCCACTCCCGAGACGCAGTGTTCCACCTCTCCGGTACGGGAGGATAGTTTTTGGAGGTCGTTGCGGAGAAAGGATACCTCTGCCGAGATGCCGTCCATCTTTTTCTCCATGGAGGAGCGGGAGTTGGCCATGGCGGCCATCACGTCCTTCAGTGTGAGGTCCTCGACGGCGGAGGTCGCCGGTGGCTCGGTGTCCATCATTGTAGTGGAAGCTTTGGTTGCCTATTGGTCCATGGTGCTTTGTGTGGACGCTTTTTGTTTTATTCTTGCCCATGTATCAGTTCGGGAGCCTGGAGGAGCAATAGGCTGCAGGCACTGACCGTGGCCCGAGTTGTTTGCCTCTGTGTTAGCACGGGTGTATCGACTTGTCGTAAAGGCAGGAGATGCAACCTCCACTGGGTAAGGCAGGGGGAAGAGTCGGATGCAGCTCTAGGGTATAGTGTGGATATCACCCTGCATGGTTTTTGTGGGTGGGAGCCGATCACCACCGTCCCTTCCAGCTGATGCAGTAATCGTGGGTATTTGTCTGCTACAGGTTGGTAAGTGGTCCCCCCGGGCAGCTCGCAACACTATACCCCGCCGGGTGATCCCCACGTTTCAATATCTTGGGTGTATTGGACTATAAATATAGGTATCAGCCGGGGACCAGCCACTTCCTGCAGGTCTGGCACTAATTTCCCTTGTGCCTCTAATGCTTTTATGGAGACCCCGTGTCTGCTTACCAGGTCTAACCATTCACTTTCAAGAGAAGGGGGCAATTGGGCTTTCTGCCTTCCGTGATTGGATACAGGTGTTCCCAGGATGCTCGGGGTCGCCTCTCTTGTAGTGTGGGTCCTGTCCGGTGTTCTTGCCGTGCCGCCAACCTGTTTTGATTTCTCCTTGTTTCTTGAGCAAGGCGGGCTGGGAGGGAGTTCCTCAGCAGAGCTGATTCTACCGTTGCATTATAGATGGGTCCGGCCCCACAAGCAGGGAGAGGCCAAGTGTCCAGTAGCACACAACTGCGCCGTTGTTCCTGCCCGTGGTACGTAGGGTTGTCTGTGGGTTTCACTCATGGAGCCAGTGTGCTTGGAGCTGGGCCGTCATCAGTGCCCTCAATTCAATCAGAGCTGCCTAAGAGACCACCCTCTCCCCAGGAGGTCCATAGCCAGGTGTGCAGACTGCGGGGAGTGCAGTGTCGGAACAGGTGGGGGGAGGTATGAGCGCCGGCACTAGGAGGGCCGCCCAATATGGCCATCAGGGTGTGGTGTCGGTCTATGCCTCAGGCGGCACAGGTGGATGCGGTTTGCAGCCCAGCCAGCCAGGTCTCTTTCCAGACCTCCTGGGGCCCCTCACGGCAAGTCGAGTTTGTTTCGACGCCGCCACCACTACCACAAGTTCCCGGATTCAAAGACCTGAGTGAGGGGGTGGGTCCGCCCTCCCAAGGGTGCCCTTGGTACTTTTACGATGGAGGGGCTTGGCCCAGGAGAGTTCGACTGACCTGATTCCACTGCTTCCACGTTGCTGTGATGAGTCTCGAGCTGGAGCCTATTGTTGTGGGATTACCGGTCTTGACGAACTGCTCCCCGGACTGGAGGGTCCTGATCTGTTCTCCGGGTCGATGCAGCGCGGGACAGACGCCGCCTGTCTGAGCGTGGCCGCCTGTCGTCTTGGGGTTTCAATCCACCCCATATGTCCCACTCTGTTCCTTGAGGTCCGTCTTTTGGTTATGCCTGCCCACTGTCCATATGTTCCAGGGTGCGGGGGGCAAATCAGGCATCCTCTGCACCCCCAAGTAGCGTATCTCTGGTCTTTGTGGAGAATCCGGTAGAGGGAGTCTGGGGAGGAAGGGGGGGGGTACCAGTGAACTTACCCCAGTCAGGACTCGAAGGGCTGGTCAGTCCGGGATCCGGGCCGCGGCCGCCGCTCTGTCTTCCTTTTCCTTGCCGGCGTGGGACTGTAGTGCCCGCCGTACATTCACCCTCGGATCTGCCCGTCCTGCGCTGTGCCTGCGGTCGCGGCCCGGCCAGCAGCTTTCGGCCGACCCCGGAGGTGCCCCCGCAATCAGGGCTGTGCGGCTCCCCCAGCGCCAGCACCCCTCGTAGTACTTGATGTAAATCATCTGCGAAATCAAGGGCTCCGTCAATTGCCCAAAATAATTACTGACATTCAGCTTACTTTGGTTTACTCGAAATATAGAAGCCCAAATAAATCACATCCTTGACTGTCTCTAAACCGATCCTACTCAAAGCCCCATTGGGTTTATTCTACTTTTTTCTGGTCTTAAAAGATAAAACCTTTGTCTTAATAGTGTTGATTTTTTTTTTATAAATTGACATTTGCATAACCCTCAAATGCAGTCAACAGACGTAATCCCACAATGGTACAGTACAAGATAAAATAATCAGCGTATTTTTAAACCGGGGGGCTTTAAAAATCCCATTTTGGAAGGGATACAGGCAACAGTTTCAATCACTTTGCCCTCATCTGACACGTAGAGGTTGAAAAGACAGTGGGCAAGAATGCACAGCTGTCTTAAACCATTATTTGTAAAAGAATCTTGTGGAACAATGTGCCTGACTTATTAAGCTTCACCTGCACATAGGTAGGTTAATGCAGCCTGATAATTAATTTTAAAAGCCCAATCGGACCCCATCTTAAGAGTTTTTTTTGCCATAGGAGGTTCCTGCTTACGAGGTCAAAAGCTAATGAAAGATCTATGGTAGCTTCATGAATTGAGTTGAGCTTCCTGGTTTGTCTTCCCTCCTCCCGACCCGCCCAGCGCCACTCTCAGCCTTTATCACTGGACTTCCCAGGGAAGCCGTCTGCCTGTGCATCCCTGCGGCTAAGGGCACAAGGCCAAGGTCGGCTCCAGGAAGTGTCAGCAGGGGAAGCCAGCCGTCAACCATCAACTACAAGGACCAGTAAGGTAGGAGTGGCCTGGGTTAGGAGTAGATCCAACACTCTACCCTATAATCCTGGCCCCTTAACAAACCGATATAAAAGTGTTATTAGCTCCCATTGCCTCTCTCTCCCACACCCTGAAGAAATACGGTACTCATCTGACCAGCTGGCCGTGGACCCCTCACCCACTATACAGGTCTCCCAAATTTAGCAGGTGTTCTCTTTCCAAATTGTATTGTATGATATGCATATTGCATTGATAGGCCTCTCCCACTATATAGGTCTCCCAAATTTAGCAGGGGATCTGTCCCCAAATTGCATTGTGTGATATTCAGATTGCATTCTTAGGCCTCTCTTCCAAAATACAGGTCTCCCAAATGTAGCCGGGGCCCTATTCCCAAATTGTATTGTGTGATATTCAGATTGCATTGATGGGCCTCTCTCCCACTATACATGTCTCCCAAATTTAGCAGGGGTTCCGCTCCCAAAATTTGCATTGTAAGGATTACAATACTCCTTAGAGTCCCTCCTACCATTCAAGACTCTAGAACATAGTTAGACTTAGTCTCAAGCACAAACTTAGCTTAACCACCTTAACATACTCTAGTGAGGACCAGACCGTGATAATATAATTCTACAGCTCTCACCTTTTTCCGAGAGACCTACATAGACGGCACTGAACTTTGAACTGCACCCCCGACAACTGTACGCCCAACACCACAACCCCATCGGACAGCGCTCTGAGGATACACAAACCAACCCACCCAAAGAACAGACATCACAAAAAAGCACCCAAGCCTACCAACACAAGAGGAAATACCAGCACTGCCATCACAAGAACAGCAGCCAACCACTCAACCGGCACCTCTGCACTGAGCACCAAAATGCCCCGGACCAGGAAGGGACGCCGAGAAAGGGCACAAGATAAGGCCGCACTGGACACAGACACACAAATCAAACATACCACCGAAGCAACAACCACAAATAGAGGAAACACAACGGCAAAAACCAAAACGACCAGAACAAACTTCCAATGGGAAAAATCCTTATCTCACACCATACCTCGCAACAACCCCAGAACCAGGATACCCCTACGACACAGACATCCAGACACACAAAGAACAGCCCGAGACAACCAGGAAAAAGACGGGAGCACCCAAGAAGAACGTGGATTGAGTCTGACCCCATACATCACAAGAACAGAAGGACAGCCTCAACACCCGCACCACACCGGACATAACTACGACGAAGATCTTATAACCAGCAACCCAAACATCAACCTAACTGACCAATTCAACGAAAATGACTTCACGGACCTCCACCTAACCGGCACAAACGGAGAAGCAACACTAATGAACAGCCAATCTTTCAATCTAGCAGACCGCTACCATTAAGATGCAGCCTTCGCTGATCCTCATACACCCTCCTACAATGAAGATGCAGCTTTCGGTGATCCTCATCCACCCCCAATCAACGCCAATAACGATGCACCGCAACCAACCAACCAACCACAAACCAAAACAAAGAACAAATAACAAGCAAAACCACACCAAAACGATCCACTGCAACCTCATTAATGCAAGGTCAATAGCCAAACATGCCAATGAGATATACGATCTGCTCTGCAATGGAGGGATCGACATCCTGTTTGTAACAAACTTGGCTAGACGACAACTACAAGATCGCCCTCAACAAATGCCTGCCTGAATACTTCAAATGCGTCCAAGCAAACAGAAAAATCAAAAGTGTGGGAGGACTGGCAATCATTGTCCAGGAACACCTGGATATCAAATTAGAAGATCCACTAAACATCGATAAATGCGAATCCCTAATCGTACGTCTAGCGGTAAGCCCCAAACAAACTTGAAATTCATACTAATATATAGACCACCAACCTACGATGCAACCTTCGTAGACGCCTTCACAGAAGCAATCACCGTACTAGCCATCAAACACAATCACCTGATAGTCCTCGGAGACTTCAACATCTGGTTCGAAGGAGAAACCACAACCATACAAAAATCGCTAACCAGCCAACTAGCAGCAATGAACCTACAACAACTAGTCAAAGGAGCAACCCACTCGGCAGGGCATACACTTGACGCAATCTTCGCGAACAAACTACTCCTTACCACAGCACCCCCAATACAAATACCCTGGAGCGACCACCTTATCATCCCCTTCGTAATCAAAATGACCACCCCAACAAACCAACCGGACAAAACAACGAACACCATGAAAAGAAATTGGCGAACCATCAAAAGCTCCAACCTGAGTGAACTTATGGAGCTAAGCAAACCACACCCAACATTCATGGAAGATGATGACCTGGGCAAAAAAGTAACCCTGCTGTATTCCTGGATTACAACTACTATAGACAACATCGCCAAAGAAAAACCCTTCACTTCTTCTCATAAACGGGCAATTGCAAAATGTTTCTCCCCACTACTTAGCACCAGGAAAAGGAAAAACCGAAGACTAGAACATGATTGGAGAAAACAAAACGACGCAGCGAACAAACTGAAATTCATACAACACAACTGGGCATACAAAAAGGAAATAGAAAAAGCAAAGAGGAAACACTACGACAACCGAATCTTCGAAGCACCAAACACCCAGAAAGAACTCTTGAAAATCATAAACGAAATCAAAAACCCTCTGGGATGTAACACACCAACTCCGTCCTCGAAACTTTGCAATGACCTCGCAGACCACTTCAAAAACAAAATCACCAACATCCAACAAACCATACAAAGCAGACTGTCTGATCAGACCACGACCCCTACCTACACCCAGGAGGAACACCCAAACAAACTACCAAGCTTTCCACAAATATCAGTGGAGACATTGATTAAACTGGTGAATGAAAGTAATAACTCAGGGTCCCCCGAAGACCCCCTGCCCAATTCATCCCTTGGCCAAGGGAACTCGGGACAACCCCAGCACCCTCGCCGATTCTAAAAAAAAAAAAAAAAAAAAAAAAACCTGGGGGTCCTGATAGACAGTAATCTCACGCTAGAGCCACAAGTAAACGCTCTCCTCAAGAAATGCTTCTTCCTCCTGCGAGCGGCAAAGAGGATCTTACCGTCCCTATCGTTCGCCAACAAAACAACCACCATCATCGCCCTTGTCATGTCCAAAGTAGGCTACGCCAATAGCCTATACCTAGGCATGCCTTAACGACTCTTAAAAAAACAACGCATTCAAAACGCGGCAGCCAGATAACTCCTGAAACTACCCCGAAGAGAACACACTGCACCAACGCTGAAAACACTACATTGGCTACCAATAAAACAACAAATAAAATTCAAAACAATGTGCATTACGCACAGAGCAGTACACATTGAAGGCGCTGAGTTCCTAAGAGACAAACTCCGCCTACATCAACCAACAAGAACGCTCAGATCAAGCATGGACATCTGCCTGGAATCGAAACCCTACAACAAAAGAAAACTTGGAGGATCCTCCTTCTCTCACCAAGCCCCGAAAACCTGGAATGACCTTCCAAAATACATATGTAACACAAGAAACCACCTATTCAGGAAATTACTCAAAACCTGGCTCTTCACATCATAACTAGAAAGACCGGCCACAGGGGCACACACGCAACTAAAACATCAATGAACGTAGAGAGACCCTGATACACACTGATCAATGGGGGAAAAACCCAAGGTAAATATACCACGACATACTAAACGACCGAACGGGAGACAGCCGCAATACGACCAAAGGCCATAAACATAGCAAGGCAAAGACAGAAACCCTAGGACAAATCATCAAGAGGACCATGACCTTAAATTATAACCATCCCCAACAGCGCTAAGGACAAAATATAGAGAGGGAAAGGAAGCACTGCACCACGAGCCCCAATCCAGTGGTTGAGAAACAGAATGTTTCATCACTACACACTGTCCACCAATACACAGCAGGAAGCACAATGCCCCACCACACAAAAAACAACAACTAAACAATAGCCCCAAGGATGTTCACCCCACTGAAACCAAAGAACCAACGGAAAGACAGGACAGAAGGAAACTAACAACTGAATACACAAGCTCACCAAGAAGGATGCACTAGGACGCCACATCAACACCACTCCGACCCTGAACCATTCAAAGCCTTGACCAACCAGTGTCTCACTACATAACCTGAGAATAGGTATTACCTACCCAGTCTCACACCCGAAGATTAGGTTCCGATGCACCTACCAATCGAAACAATACTCGCTATGATACAGCTGGATCAGCGCAGCACCAACAAAGCGATTCGGCCCACGAGGAACCAGCAACAACCCAACCCACAGATATACAACTCTGACAGAACCATAAGTACTTGAATCAGGATACAGACCCCACTAACCCAACCCTCAATGCTCTGCATACTTAACCCACACAAAGCCACACAACCATCTCTCTCCCAGCAATCCGCACGCACTTTACCACACCGCATCAACAGCACATAAACATCACCCACAGGACTCGAGGCCTTGCCCGATCCGATACTAGCACCAAAGCCCAGCACTCGGTGTATACCGAGCTGAAGCTGCCAACAGCACACCACTTCTCCCACTCTCCGTCTCCCCTTCTCCTGACTATTCCTACCCGTCCTTCCTGTTTACAGTTCTGCCACAGCGCCTGGGGACCAATTCCATTGGTGACGGTGTGCTATACAACTACCTTTAACATAACATAACATATCGCCACTTATAACTAAGTCGTGGCACCACTTCAAAACAAATCTGTTATGGCTCATACTATGTTGCTTGCAGAACCCAGTTTGACATTTGCTCAGTCTGCTAACTTTCGTAGCCCATGTTTCAAGATGTCTTAATAGGATTGACGTATTGATTTTACTGTCTGCATCAAGGATAGTTATCGAGCCATAATTCTTGAGGTCCGAACACAGACCTCTTATAAATAGAGAAAATATAAGATATATATTCTATGAAGCTAGATAACAACCGTGTTTTTCTATATCAGAAAACAGCAATGACAGAATGGTTGCCCTTAAATAATTAGTTTGACAAGTAATTCGGGCCAGGAGCCCTCGATTGACTAGCCCCAAGAACAGTATCAAATTGGGTTCATAATCATCAATGTATCAATATTAGACTCCTCCAAGGATCTCGACAAAATAGTGTCCATTTTGTCCCCTGCATATAATGTTTCAAAGTGGGAAACCCACAAGGACTCAGAGACCTCATTCACTTTTGATTCGATGTACCCCCTTTCTGAAGAATTTACAATCTCCAAAAATTATACGTATCTTTAGATTTCAAAGTATCTAACAGAATTTCGGTATTCATCTGGATTAGTCGCGCTCTATACCTCTTAACCCAGTTCTTAAAACTTAATTTGATTTTAGCAATTGGCATCCTTTCAGTTTCACCTCCAATTTGTTTTATTTTTAATGGCCCTTACGGACGCTCTTGTTGCTCTTTTCCTGCTGACATCAGTAGGGTCATAAATATGGGAATACCTCTTACTTCTAATTTTGATTATGTTTTTATGGGCATCCCTAATCAGAACAGACTTTACCTTTTTTGACAGCACCTTATCAAAATTGGCTATAGTGAACATATGCAATTTCCATTGAAGACTAGTTGTTAATCCTATCATTAAATCTAGTTATCATATTCATACTCCACACGGTTCTGTTTCCACTGGGGGTTCACACTGATTTCATGCAAATATTATTCCTTACGAACATTCAGTTGTACCTCCAACAAGCAGCTCAACCTGCAGTGGTCACTCAGTGAAGTGGAAATCACTTGAAATTAGTGAACAAGAACTGGTCCATAATTACAAGTTATGTCCCGCTTCCCTTCACAGCTCAAGTTGATTTGATGCAAGCCTAGTGTACACATATTGGTGAGCCACTTAGCCCCATAACAGGTCTTCTTCGAGGAGGCACCATCAAATAAGGCTGTGCAATTAATGGAATTATCATTAGGGAATGTGTGGCAAGTGGAATTCAGGTCCCCCAGAACTGTCACATGCCCCAAATGACTCCTGCTCAGCCAGCCTTCAATATAACATCTCAGGGACCCCAACAATGTGTCAATTTCTCTAACCTATATTGAGTGTATCAATATAGCAAACTCCACAAAAAACACACCCATCTGGAGCTTCAGTTCTCTTATTTCCAAAATACCACAACCTGATTTAAAAAGTGCCACAAGGCTGTCGATTGGGCAATCTAAATTGCCATTTCGAAGGGATTGTGTCCTCCGACGTATTCCTCATCTTAGATATCTCCTTCCAGCTCTGCTGGCCTCGGAAATTTTTTTCTCTAGAGGGCGCTGCGCGTCGACGTCCTCCGAGTCGATGTCCTTCTACAGCCGCCGTGTCGACGTCATCCTGCCTATAAAGGCCGCGCGCAGCGTCTGTTGCTCAGTTCCGTTTTTCCGCGCTTACTCACTGCCTCGGAATACCGTTGCTCAGTTCTTAGTCAGATTAATCCTATTTACCTCGAGTTATTCGATCCGTACTCGATGGCTTCCTCGTCGGAACCGACAACTCCTCGATCCGGCTTCAAGAAATGTCGAGATTGTGGGAAAAAGATGTCATTGACCGATCCTCACAGAGTTTGTCTGTGGTGTTTGGGAGCTGAACACCATTGTTCGGAATGCGAGGACTGTATGTCCATGACAGCTAAGGCCCTGAAGGAGCGTAGGGGGAAGCTGGAGAAAGGTAAGACTTTTAAAGCTTCTTCTTCGTCGACGAAGTCGAGACATTCGTCTCCTCGTCACCATTCGCGCTCCAGGTCTTGGAGTGGGTCTCATCACTCCTCGAGATCGAAGCACTCGAAGAGGAGACGTCGAAGATCCCCTTCTCCGTCTTCCTCTTCCTCTGTTTCGCCAAAAAGAATCCCTGGCCCCACGAAACATAGTTCCCGGGCTGAATGGGAGGAATTCCGAAAAAATATGATGAGCGTCTTCGAGAAAGCGGCCTCGACCCCCTCGAAGACTGCCGAGAGCGATGCTCTGGTCGAAAGACCCGAAGGTCAAAAACGCAGCGAGTCGCAGTACCCGGCGAAGGAAACCTCTCGAGCGCGTTCCGAACCCTCGAGTAATACTATGACCTCCAAACCTTCCTCGAAGGTTCCGTCGACGAGGGTATCGTCGGGGTCGATGTCTTCGACGCCGTTGTCGAAGGGACCTTCGACACATGGGTCTGTCGACTCGACGCCAGCTTCGACACCGGCGTCGACGCCAAGAAAAGTCACGGTTACCACACATCCAGTGACTATCCCCAGGTCCTCGACGTCGATGGCTTCGAGATTGTCGAGTAGAATTCCAATTCTGTCAAGGTCTTCGAGGCCTCCGCCTTTGTTTTCGACGCCACGCTCGAAGCCTTCGACGTCGACGACATCGACGTTTTCGAGGCCAATAATGACAAGTTCGGCACCCTCTGCCTTGGAAATGGGATTTACTCCCTTTATGAGTTCAGAACAATTGAGAACTATATCCTCAATTTTAGAAGAGGGTGAATTGTCTAAACAGGAAGACACATTTGAGTTACAGGGACCTGTAACCCCAGTTAGAGAGGAATTTTCCTCTGAAGAGCGCAGGTTTAAAGGATCTTCATGATTCTTTACATGAGGCAAGTGGGTTAGACACTTCCCCTGAGGTGGAGTTTGCTAAGCCAGACCCAGGGGAGCATGCTGAAACCCCCTACAGAGCCTTAATAGCCTGGATTACAGAGTTCATGGGGTGGTCTGCACCTTCACAATCTTTCCAACAAGATGACCTCACGGATATTCTTGACAAAGGCCCACAGGAGGATCCTGTGGTGCCTTTTCATAAAGCTCTTCAGAGAAAGATCATGACAAACTGGGAAACCCCAGATGTAGTACCAGCAGTAAATAAAAAACTGTCTACAAAGTACAGGGTATCTTCTACAGACCCAGAGTTTTTGTCTAAACACCCATCCCCAGAAAGTCTGGTGGTACAGGCAGCATCCTCTACCGATGTCAAGACGGCTTATCCTACCGTCCCACAGGACAGGGACGATAAAAAATATGATGCTATGGCAAAGAAAGTCTTTTCAGCATGTAGCATGGCGTTAAAATCTGTTAATGCTACTTGCACCCTTGCTAGGTTCAGCCATACACTTTGGGAGTGTGCTTCTACAGCGGCTGACTGCATCCCGGAGGGAGAAGAAAGGGATGTGTTCCTGAATATTATACAGGACGGTAAAGACGCTATGTGCGAATCCCTCCAGACGGGCATTGATTCGGCTGACAGTATCAGCAGAGCAATGGCGGCAAGTACATCAACCAGGAGATTCGCTTGGTTGAGAAAGTCTGGTTTTGCCCCAGATGTGCAAGCCAGGCTCTTGAACATGCCATTCGATGGCTCTTCTTTGTTCGGGAAAAAGGCGGATGACAGTTTAGAAAAACTGCAAACTTCAAAAGCAGCAGCAAAATCCCTAGGAACTGCAATCCGTCAGTCTCCTTTTCGTCCCACAGGAACCTCTGCGAGGGGCAAGTCCTTTCGCTTCTACTCCGCATTCGGAAGAGGTAGAGGACGACCAGCTCAAAGGGGTCAAAGAAGAACTACCCGAGGTGGACGGGGTAGATATTCAAAAGCCACAGCAACAGCAGGTGCCTCTTTACCATCGGCATCTGCATCAGCCGCCCCCAAAACCACTCTGAGGACTTCCCTCACAGGACACCTGTAGGAGGCAGGTTGACTCAACATCTGGCGGTATGGCAGGCTATCACGTCAGATGCTTGGGCATTGGAAACAGTTGCCCAAGGTTACTGCCTGCCTTTCCTACGTATACCTCAGAGTCATCCACCGGGGATCAGCTCTCAGAAAGCTCCTGATCCGCTCCTCTTGCAGGAAATTTGGGACCTGCTAGAGAAAGGTGCCATAGAACGGTTACCTGTAGCGGAGAGGAACAAGGACTGGTACTCCCCTTACTTTCTCATTCCAAAGAAAGACGGAGGACTGAGACCCATCTTGGACTTGCGAGAATTGAACAAATTCCTCAGAAAAGACAAATTCAAGATGGTCACTCTTTCTCAGATCCTCCAGGCCCTTCAGTTCCAGGACTGGTTGGTATCTCTGGGCCTTCAGGACGCTTATTTCCATGTGCTTATCCATCTCAAACACAGGAAATACCTGAGGTTCGCAATTGGCAACTCTCACTATCAATTTCGAGTGCTGCCATTTGGGCTGACCTCCGCCCCGAGGGTCTTCACCAAGTTAATGTCGGTAGTGGCTGCAAGTCTAAGGAGGGAAGGGATTCACGTTTACCCCTACCTGGACGATTGGTTGATCAGGGCTGTTTCTCCGGAACAAGCTCAGATCCAGCTAAATCACGTGTGCCACTTCCTTCAGACTGGGCTTCTCCCTCAATTTAAAGAAGTCACAAATGATACCATCGCAGAGACTCCAGTTCATAGGAGCGATCCTAGATACTTCCCTGGGAAAAGCCTCGCCACCAGAGGTGAGGGCTCAAGATATTCTACAGATGGTTACCAAGTTCCAGCATGCCCAACGTCTCCCAGCCTTCGACTTTTTGAGGTTGCTAGGCCTCATGGCATCCTGCATTTTCCTAGTGCCAGAGGCTCGCCTGAGAATGAGATCCCTCCAGTGGGCACTGAGGACTCAGTGGTCACAATTCTCAGGGAGAATGACAGATCTTCTTCAGGATCCCGGCAGGGTGGCTCGAGACCTTCAGTGGTGGGCCTGTCAGGAGAACATTCTGAAAGGAGAACATTTTTGGCAACCCTGGCCGGAGATAACAGTAGTCACGGATGCCTCACTCACGGGGTGGGGAGCCCACGCCAACGACTTGACCATCAGCGGTCGTTGGTCTCCATCGGAGTCCAGTCTACACATCAACCTGTTAGAGCTGAGAGCCATCAGACTTGCGCTGAAGGCGTTCCTGCCAGCTGTACAAGGGAAGAACGTCCTGATAATGACGGACAACACGGTGGCCATGCATTACCTCAACAAAAGAGGAGGCATAGGATCACTACCCCTGTGCAGAGAGGCGATGCAGCTCTGGTTTTGGGCAATCCAAGAAGGAATCTCTCTATCGGCAGTTCACCTAACCGGAGAGAAGAACTTGACAGCGGACGCTCTGAGCAGGCAGAACACAGTCTCCCATGAGTGGGAGCTAGCTCAGGAAGTCCTTCAAGAGATCTTCGCCCTTTGGGGAACCCCTCAGGTAGATCTGTTCGCCACCAGCCTAAACAGGAAATGCAACCTGTTCTGCTCAAGGGAATTTCCCCCGAGAGGAGCTCTGGGAGACGCGTTCATAGTGGACTGGGAGTTTCCGCTTCTGTACGCGTTCCCACCGGTCCCTGTCATTCCTCAAATGATCAGGAGGTTGAGAAGATTCCGGCGAACCATGATCCTAATTGCCCCGGATTGGGCCAGGAGAACGTGGTACCCGGACCTTCTAGACTTGTCCATCTGCCCTCCAATTCGACTTCCACTCAGAGAGAACCTACTCTCACAGAAAGGAGGTCAGGTTCTCCATCCAGACATCACAACCCTCAACCTTCACGCTTGGCTTCTGAAAGGTTGAGGTACAAGGATTGGGACCTCCCTGGTGATGTTATGGAGGTGTTGCTTTCGGCAAGGAGGCCAGCAACAAAGTCTTTATACCGCTGCCGTTGGAACAGATTTTGCAGCTGGTGTAGAGAACAGAATATCAACCCTTTTTCATGTGGTACACCAATGGTTTTGTCCTTCCTACTATATTTGGCAAATTCAGGCCTTCAAGTTGGCACCATTACGGGCTATCTCGCAGCGCTATCCATCTTTAAGCGTACTGCGGAAGAACCATCCTATTTCAAATTACCCTTGGTAATACAGTTTCTAAAGGGGTTAACCAATGTTTATCCCCCAAGACCATTCCAAGTTCCCCTATGGGATTTAAACTTAGTACTAACTTTCCTGATGGGTACACCTTTCGAACCTCTCCATTCTTGTTTAAGATTCCTTACCCTTAAAACTGTTTTATTAATAGCACTTACATCTGCTAGAAGGGTGAGCGAATTACAAGCTCTTTCTTGTAAACCCCCTCCTACAATATTTCACAAAGACAAAGTTGTCCTGCAAGTGAAGCCTAATTTCCTCCCAAAGGTGGTTTCTGAATTCCATATCACTCAGAAGATTACCCTACCATCTTTCTATCCTCCTCCTCACCCGGGGAAAGAGGAAGAGCGGTTACACAGGCTAGACCCTAGGAGGGCTTTAAGTTTTTACATTAGTAGACTAGCCAGGCAGACCAGCTGTTTGTAGATTACACAGGTCACAAGCTGGGGTTACCAATAACTAAGCAGACCATTTCCAGATGGATCATTCTAGCCATTCTGGAATGTTATAAACTGGCAGGGAAAGAGCCCCCTCAAAACCTTAGGGCTCATTCGACCAGAGGTATTGCAGCTTCATCGGCCCTCAAAAGAGGCGTGCCGGTTAAAGACATATGTGCGGCCGCTACATGGTCGTCTGTCCATACCTTTACACGTTTTTACAATCTGGATTCCTCCTCCAGTCAAGAGACTAGGTTTGGAAGGGCTGTACTGCATTCTATTCATCAATAGAAGACAGCGTGAAGTCAGTACTCCCTCCTCCGATAATAGAATACTGCTATGGGAGCCTATCTAAGATGAGGAATATGTCGGAGGACACAATCCCTTCGAAGAACAAGTTACTTCTTACCTTGTAACGTTCTTTCGACGGGATGTTCCTCTGACGTATTCCTCATCGACCCTCCCATCCATCCCCGCAGTTCTACTTCCCTTGTTGTTGCAGCTTACACTCCTTCAGGGTGATTAGTTAGTCCAGAAAGTATTATTGTGGGCTACAAAACGGAACTGAGCAACGGACGCTGCGCGCGGCCTTTATAGGCAGGATGACGTCGACGTCGATACGGCGGCTGTCGAAGGACATCGACTCGGAGGACGTCGACGCGCAGCGCCCTCTAGAGAAAAAACTTTCCGAGGCCAGCAGAGCTGGAAGGAGATATCTAAGATGAGGAATACGTCGGAGGAACATCCCGTCGAAAGAACGTTACAAGGTAAGAAATAACTTGTTCTTCTAGCAGCCTGTAAGCAAGTCTGGTACCCATTCAAACTCGGATGTATTGTCAGCCAATGTTCCTGTATGCACATTATATTGTGCTTTCCTAACATTACTCCCAGCTGTGGGTTAATAAAGAGAGAGTTGTGCCCTCTCGAATTCCAAGACAATAAAGCTAAAGGAATCTCTGCAAATAAAGCAGCTTAGTATGAGCAGGATTGCCCCTGGGAACTGTCAACGTTCTTGTTAGTCGGGACCAGTCCTGCTCCACAAAATTTGCAGAAATGCAAGATTCCACAAATTTGACTGCTCTTCTCTGTGTCCCTATGTAGAACGGTGATCTTTATTACCCTTTCCCCTTCGAAAGACCTCTGTACTCCCATATCACAATTCCCCTTCAGGGGTGAAAAAGTGAGTTAAACAATAATGAAACCCAGCGTTTTCAGAGTAGGGATTTCACCTTGAGTAACATCCGCAGCAATATTGCACTCAGTGTGCAAAATTACATTAGTACGCAAGGAATCATTGAACTCCACTCTTAATGTCTTTTGTTGAAATTGTGTGCAGTTTGGGAATCTCATTGAACAGGGAAAGAATTGTCGTCCTATTCAATACCAACCGTTTATCATTAAACACACTTTCGACGAGGAATCTGTGGACTGAAGATCTCATCGGGGTCGCAACTGGCCGATCGCCTCTTCCTCCTTGGGGGCCTATCAAACAAGGCGTATACTCAGAACCATTGATCTCATCTTTTGACCCCCTGGTGCCCCTTAAAATACTAGACACGTTATTCTGTTCACCCTTCGAGGATTCCTTAGGTTTATTACTCTGAATAGTCAAATGCTCTTGTAATTGTAAATGTTATCAGTCCGCCTTGTAACTGTTCGAGGAGGAATAATCTACACGATCCGAATCAGGGAAATGCATTGCAATCTGCCCAACGGCTGTAACGTCTTCAGATTTCTTAGATGAGTAACCTGTAGCCATTCTCAGACGAGCATGTAGTTGTTCAACCTTATTAGCGGAATGTCTGTGATGCTCATACCAGTTTTGGCCAATTCCCTTATGAAGTCCCGATCCCCAAGTGAGCTGCCGTCTGTGTGATACATATCGCCTGAAATAATAGTTTGCGGAGCAATGAAATCAGTTTGTACTGATGCACACACTCAACTGTTTATGGAGGTGATCTCATCAGTTAATTGTAGTGTCAAAGGAAATTCACATTGCATGGCGGTGGCTTTCGTCTTTGTCCGAGGAAGGGCAGACTCAAATAGGACCACGTTGTCCAATAGGCCGATCGCAGATGCATAATTATAGGCGCCGACATCGTCGGCTTCCTTTTCAGAAAAGCTGTCGATAATCACCTAGTCACAGGCTTGACCTTAGTTGTTGTAGCTACCGATAAGGTCTTTTTTATTTCTGGCCAAGAATTCCTGAATAGTTAGATCCTCCACAAATTCTTTAGATGTTATATTATTATTCTGCACTTTACTATTTTTAGGTTTCTTACCTTGAGACTTTGCTATATTTTTCTGCTTCTGCATGGCCTTTTTTTGTGGATGCATTTGAACATTCGGAAGAACCACGCTCTGTTGTGATGGAGAAGAGGAGATGCATACTTGGGACTGTTAAGTGGCACAGTCCGCTACCACAACTATGGTAGAAGGGTTGAGTGTCTTAGTGCAAACAGGAGAACAATGCAAAGATTTGCCAGGCAGGTGTGAACTGCCTGGAACGATCAGAAGAATCTGACTGGCCTGTGTAAGGTCAGACGGCTCTGGGCATTGTTGAGTCGTTTAGCCTAAAAATGTGCCTTTTACTCGTCTTCATTGAAGGCACTCTCCAATTTCTTTTTGTATAGTGCTGTGTGCATTTGAACCTCCCACTAGATTCCTTCGTAAAAAGGGAAACAAACAAGGAAAGCACATTATTTAAAGCCATCAAAGCTTTTTGTAGACCGGGGCAGACTTCTACTTCGATCTGTAAAGTTGTTGCAGAGTGCCATTTAAGATGTTTGGACAAGGAATAGAGGCATATGACGTAATCGTTATGTCAGAATCCTCTCCATTACCTTATATATCAGAATAGGAGGAGGAGAGTGAGAGCAATTACCAATTGTAGAACCTTGTAGGTTTTCTTGCGCATCCAAAATGTCTGCCATTTCCATGTCCGATTCCTGAAAGTTATAGGGAACATCAATGGCACCCCCAGCTGCCACTCCTGTTAGTCGCTTTAGGGTTAGCAGCCATAGAATCGGGTAACATGTTTTTTCTAGCTTTTGCCTCACCTTGCATTCTAGTGCCCAACACTGATCTGAGGTAGTCAGAACTATCTTCACCAGGTGAAACGGGCAGGGCAAGCTCCCTTGCCATCTCGAACATTTGTTCAGCAATGGACTTAACAAATGTTTCGAAAGGATCTGCAAAAGTACATTATAACTTGTTGGCAGGGGAAGTCAAATGCAAAACTTACGGTCTCAATCCTTCGCACTCAGTAGGCGGAGCAGACAATGGCATGTTCACTTGTCAGCATGAACACCCGATAAAGAGATGTAAGAACCCAAGCTGCTAAACAGCAGTGCCCAAAAAGGGGGTGTGGTAGCTGAAACACCATGTAAAATCAGATAGCATGTGGTGAGAACAGTGTTCTCTGCTAAACTGCTTCTCACACTTCTGCGCTTAAGTCAGATTTGAACTGTCTGCCATTTCTCTTTTCTATCATATCCGCTTGCAGCCCAACTCTTAAAAACGTTTTTTTACCATTTCCTCCTCAAAATTCACAGTATCAGTATAGAAGCAGAATCACTGGTTTGGGATTGAAAGGTGGCAGGTCTTATGGCAGAATTCAAACCCTCCAAAAGGGTTGATGGACTATTGCTCTGATTAGCACTTGTGTGTAATATATCCCCTTGCTTCTCCAGACCATCACTATTGCGAGTTTTGAGAGACAACAGGATGTGCCCCTGCCTCCATATCCTCTTATCACCTCTTCTGCCTCTGGGATTTTCTCATGTAGTTTTCCAGATATATCCTCAAAGTAAGCATCAAGCGAGGCATTCTTTCGTTTAATAAAATTGGCACAGTTAAAACAGGTCTTCTTGTCTGTCCTATGTGTGATGAATCCTGCAGAGTCATCACCAAACCCCAGCCTAAAGTCTCCCCCCCCCATTTGGCCAGGGGAAGGCATTCCGCTACCTGAGCATAACCCTGGGGGTGGTAACATGAGGGAAGATCACATGGAAGGGGACTTGTGTCAATGGGAGTGGGAGATCTCTCTAAATGATTCCCCTAATGTTCCTAACGCCGTTTCTGACATAAAAAACATAATGGACTTCAGGTCCCATAATGCTTGTGGTACTGGGACGCAGAAGAGGGCTTCAGAGGAGACACAGTATAATGAGTGGTTTAGTTGTTGTGGCAGAAAGCACCTGAGTGGGAACTTTAAATGTATAAATGAGTTTCAGGTGCAGGTAGAGGGAGGAGAAGGAGAAGCTGATTGTGCAGTAGTGGCAGCAGTAGGACTAAGGTGGGAGGCGCTGTGGAAGCAGAGGAAGCTTGGCTGTGCAGAGAATGCACAGCGGGAAGTGACTCTAAAGAAGCTACGCCATGTGGGAGACGAGCTCCTGACACACCGTGAAGTGCTCCGGTACAGCAATTACACTGGAGATCACACAGAGCTGTCGGAGCTCCTTTGAAGGGCTGCGTGTACCGTGGCAATCAAACCAGAGTGTGCCCGAGCGTAGAAGGAGCCGAAGGGCTCTGCAACAACACCCGCGAGTCAGAAGGAGACACCAAGGCATACCAGTGAGTTATCCTAAAGCAGGTGACCCCAGTGTGCTACAAAAGAGACCGCTAGGTGAATTTAATGATTTTCTAATACCGAACACATGAAATAAGGCAGACTGGGCACAACTTGACTTACAAGGGGTAGCAATTAGAGGCCAAATGTAACCCGCATTGCCAAAGGCGTAGAAGAAACATAAGGCAAACTGGGCGCTGCTCTCCTAATGAAGGATACCTGTTGGGAGACCATTGTAAACTACATTGCCAGCTGCCAAGAGGTTGCAAAAGCATAAAACAAAGGCTGAATGAGAAAAACGCTCCTTGTAAGAGAGCTCGAGGGGGAGAAAACTGTAAACTGCATTGCGCACAGCGAAGCAATAAAATATTACAGAGACAGCAAGGAAGCAGCTTCCCTTTTATGGAATACCAATTTGGGAAGAGCTGCAAACCACTTTGTTAAAAGTCAAGATACTATAAAAAAAGCAGTTATTGTTCAAACCTCCTCGCTCAGAATCCAGGTGTGGAGAGTTTGGGAGCAAGTATTACCACCAAGTACAATTGAAGTTTTATCCTGGCAGGCGAGTGAACCAGGAAAGGGACCATTAGTACTTAATCCTGGCAGGCGACTATAACAGAAAGAAAGAAGACAATGATTTAAAGTACTGTGGTTGTGATAAAAAGGTATGTTGCAAAATAATTGTTGACTCCATCACCTTATCTTAATGAACTATTTTATTCCAGGAGGTATTTCCTTTTGAAGAAGTATGGTATGCCAACAATTGCTTGGTATTTGAGGAAAAGAACAATTGTCCTGAATTATGAACTTATGTTTTGAGGAAACTACTTTAGTTTTGCCAAGCAAGAGACTGTGGAGCATTAACAGTTGTTTTGATTTCTGCAAGTCTGAGGAAGAGGGATATTCACTTTGCTAATCAAAAGGAAACATTTAAAGGAAAATACCTCTTGTGCTAACTTGAATAGAACTTTGTTATTGCACAGAACTTTCCTGAATTTGAACTTTGCTCAAAGTTTTCCTGCATTGATCCAAGGGAAGCGAGTCCAACCCTGGTCACATGGAGTACTTTCTAAAGCTTTCGAGTTTGAATTGATATGTTATTTTGAGGAACTTAAGACAGCCAAACAAACCTTATATAATGTTGATGTGTATATAAGTGTGTGAGTCGGATACCTTTTGGACACTAGGTCAGTTTTCTTTAGTCTTAGTTTGTTAGCCAGGGACACCCTTATTAGGCTGGGGAAAGATAGGCGTTTGTCTCACCCCTTTTTATTTAATAAAATGGCATCTTGTGAGAAAACTTTACCTTAGTGTCTGTCTTGCATTTCTGGCCCCTCACATATGTCTGACTTCCCACAGGGCCCACAAGGTAACCTACCGGCTTGGGTTGGCCACCCCTTTGTGAAATCAGCACAGGTGTGTTATGTTTTAGATCCTGGTGGGGCTCATACAGCTTTTTTGTCTTCTGTAAGTGTGATTGAAAAGTCCCCCCGAAGGAAGCAGAGTCCCCCCCAAGACTGTTAAGCATGTAGTAGTATGTGGGAGCCACTTGCAAGTGAGGTTGACGAGCCCCAGAAAGTTGGACTCACTCAACACATGGTTGTGGTTTACTATGCTGTCCTCGAACCACCACAACCCCAAGTTTGCAGGCATCATGAGTTCTATAATCTGAGCAAGGGTCTGTGATGGAACCATTCCATTGTTAGGCAACCGCCATGACAGGGCCCTTGACTCTAAGGTGGCATCATGGGTCTTTATGTACTTGACCCACAGGGAGATTGGGAGGAGGCTGGAAAGATGATCGAGATGAAAATCAGAGGCAGGGAGAGATTGCAGATATGTTGGGAGGAGGGGAAAGGTGGAGGAAGGAAGTGGAGAGGAGAAAGAGATGGATCAAATGCAGGTGGAAGAGACGAGTTTGAAGGAAAAGAGTAGAGAGAAAAACATTGGCTGTGGAGAAAAGAGGGACTGAGGACGTTGGAGGAGAGAATAAAAGGAAAGTGGGCAGATACTAATGTTGTGAGACAGAGATGGCTGTATGGTTTAAAAAAGCTCTTGGGTGGGAGAAAGCTAGAGGGGGGCAGAGAAACACAAAGGCATCCAACTTTGTCCAGGTCAGGAGGGCCAAAAAGATGATGAGGAGACTGGAGGTGATGGGAGGAGCCAGTAGGACCCAAGGTGGACCAGGGTCATTATAGTTGGAAGCAGGCTTTAAGCAGCTTTTGTCAAGTGGGGTAGGAGCTGGTGTGGTCCAAACCTAATCACCCCAATGTAACCCCCTTCCACCACTCTGTTTCTTGTTCCTTGAAAACGAAAATAAAGATACCCCAGTATCAGTACTTCTATACCAATGGTTAGGCATGCTAATCTCTCAGCAATGCCCTAAAACAATACTTGTAGTCCTACATTTATACATCGATGGTTAACAATATAAGTGCAATTAATGAATGCAAGATTACATGAGTTTGTAACCAAGATCAGCAGTACATCTTTTGTGAGTTTTTTCTCTAAATCTACTTTACAAAAAGTGTTTAATGGCCAAAGAGTGTCTTTGGGTTTGAAAGTTGTGTAATAGTTGGTCCTCATTGGTGGGCTTTAGTATCCTCCTCGGTATTTACTTTGAATGCAGATTACTATTGTTTGACAGAATAGAAAACATGTAATGCTGCCATGCTATGGAAGTGAATTTGTCACAGGGGAACATGTACATTTCACTTTTACTAAGGAGGACTAGCATTGCTTGCTGTGCAGTCAGACTGCAGCTTTCTCACCTCTGTTCCCAAGCCAACTATCAGGCATCACCCAATGGGAGCCTTCCAGATGGTCCCAGGGGCTTAGGCACAGGTCTAGGAGGGCTGACGAGCTGACTCCATTAGCAGAGAATCACAGTTCTCCCATCTGATGCTTATACTGCAGTGGGTACCTTCTTTTATCCCCTGCCTATTTAATATTTGTGCTTCTACATATTTACTATTAAACAGGGTTAAGTCTATAAAAAGGGGCCGGATAATCAGTTTGGTGCATGTACAGTCTCCCCATGCGGGTTATTCGGGTGCATTTTGGAATACGGAATGGTGTACATATCTATCAAAGTTCTTCACATGTTGGGAACAACATTAAGTGACTGTTTAAAATGTGCACATTAAAGTGCTTTCCAGTGTTGCGCCTCATAAGTGGGCATATACAGCCCAAAAACAGCCAGGCAGAATAACAGGTGCCAGGCCTGGAGTGTTGAAAAAAGTGGTGTGGGGACCCTGGTCTGTGGAGGCCCATGTTATAAGCAACATCATTTAGAGTTGAAGCAGATAGAACAAGTGAGCGAGAGGAACTCATCAACCAAATCCATATGACGTTCGACTAAGTGACTATGCACAATTTTTTATGGCAGTGGTTCCCGCCTATAGGAATTCCCAGGGCCCCCTCTCGGCTAGGCAGAGAGGTTGACCCACACTATCCTTCTCATCTCACCTTGAAATGTATAGGTCTACCACTTCTGGAAAGCCCACCTGGACAGTCGTGTTCTGGGGCTTATCCCGAACACGAGCCTCTGGAGGCAATTTGGTACTCAGATGGGGCTGATGACAAATGACTTAGCTGAAGACGTTTTGAGAGGGAAATGGAGAGAGTAGCCTGCTAGTCGCACTGCTTAGGTGTTTTCAGCAAACCCAAAATGAATGGAGGTGGAATAATGACTGAAGTCATTTGAACCCTGCAAATGTATTCCACGGGCAAGGCTGTTCAGGAGTCTCCATAGCGCTCAGAATGCAGCTTAGCCTGATCCCCCGTCCTGACTGTATAAACTCTAGGTTGCTTTGTCCTCCTGCAGAGGTCTGTGTGCAATCTATTTCCCCATCCTGACCAGGGGGAATATCTCCCACTAAGATTCAAATGATTATTTAGGCTGAATGCATGTGCTCCTCGTGTGTTTATATTGGCCTCGCCCTGAGCATCAAACATTGGTGGAATAAATTGTGTAATTCATGTGAAGGGGGAACGGTTCAGCAAACTCTAGGCTTTCACATAACGCAGTAGACAATAAAGCTTCCTGTGAAATTGTTGGAGTCTGAGTCCTTCATGAATCAAAGCGTATATAAATGTAAACAATAAAATTGAGATATTAACTACTAGGTCCCTGTCCACCTCGATAGGACCAGTAGTTGAGATCCTGGAGGACAATGCTTCAGTGAGTGTGTCCCATTCTTCAGCATTTGGGAAGTAACACATTAGTAACATTGCATCCTCAGAGGTGCAGTGTTCCCACCGCATTCCGCACATTTTGATGAAATTACTACTTTGATATACAGGACAAGGCTGTAACTGTATCCCCACCATTGCTGAAGAAAGACAAATCAGAGGGAGGAGGGGGCACTCTATCCTTCCCCATGTGGTCTCACAAGGGTTTTGTGCACTCAGGGCTTTTAAGGCTGTCCTGTGTCAATGGGCTCGTGGGGTGGGGGCAATCTAAACCCCTAAGCCTGGTCTGCAGTGATTGTCCCTTGACATGTGATGGGGATTAAAGTGGGGGACCATTCCCCATACCATCCCCAAGCCCAGCATCGACTGGCTTGGGGTGGCAGTTGGCCCCCTGAGTCACTGCCTTGCTGGATGCCAGAAACGGGCATTGGACCCCATTACAGATTATACAGATAGTGCTAGAAAAACTGAAGGAGTTTGCACATTCACTTGGTTGGCCCGAAACCAGCAGAAAGCCTAAATACATCACTGTCGCTACTTAGCATCAGAAGTCTGCTCCTTTGGCATTCCTGCTAATGTATGTTTAATATATACACATAATTTTGTGTTTACTGTATTTGTATGTGGGTTATATATAGCACAAACCTAGGTATGACGCTACAGAGCGCTATACATTATGTTGGCAGTGACATATGAGGGAAGGATGAAGGGGTTACAATATGTGGCACTGTGTAGTATTTATCACCCATATGCTACATGGTTGTGACCAACGTTTTTGGCACAACCAACTCTTGTACAGTTCAGTAAGCTAAAATTGAAAAGGGGCCAGGTTGTACAATTTCTTAAAGGGCTCTAAGAAACCCACCTCACTAAATTACATGCTACTTGTGAGGTGCCTACTGAATAGTGTCCCACACCTGCAGTGCGGTGCCAGGAGGGGGCTAAATCACCCCAGTACTCACATTAGGTTACATAGTTTCATAGTAGGCATGCGCACCTTCCAAGATCCTCCGTCCGCGTAAGTGGTGCAGACAGTTGGTAGATGATGCTAGTAGTCCAGCTTCCCAAATTGCTCAGCTCATTGCACAAATATAGTGTGAACGTCTCCAAACTAAATGCTCTAGAATTGAACAGCCCTCCCCTGTGTAGCCTGCCTCCCTGTAACATTGCATCCAAAGGTATTTATTAGGGGTGCATGTTACTGTGTATTTGATGTACACCTCTAATTTGAAACATGACTCTCTTATCTACACGCTTGTTAGCCAATGTGTATGCCTGTCCAATGGCGCTTCTTAATCTCTCTTCTAATGTCTTTATCCATCAGGGCCGTTTGTAGAGCGTGGGCTGATAAGCAGTGCAACAAGTGAAGCCTTGCGGTTTAATTTGGAACAATTTCTTCCACAGCTCGGAGAAGAGAAAACTGGCAGTGAAGTTGAACTGTGAAATTATTCTCACCAGTGTGATTTGTTAAACGTACACTTTATGATGAATAAATTGTATGGAGTATTTTGTAAGATTGTCTGGTTTCTTTTTATTTTTCATTTTAGGATTTGCTATTTTGCACATTCCCTACATTTATAAATAATAATCTGCAGTAGTACCTTTTATGGGGTCCACATTGTGAAAATAATTACTACTGTGCATGTCTCTATATGCCAACAAGTAGTTCCAGTAGTCATGGTAGCTGCCTCCATTCAAGGCAATTGTTTTTGTAAATGGAATTATTAAAAGGACCCACTGGTCGTTGAGTAAAGATATTTTCCCCTGCGTCCCTCACCAAATTGTTGACATGACCATATGTTCTTACAATTATTATATAAATCACCAAATATTGTGGAGTATAGTGTGCAAGCTATCTAAAACTTACCTGGAAATATAAAGGGAGTGTATGAGAGCTTGGAGTGACTCCCACAAGAAACGTAGTCCGTTGTATATGAAATACATCAAATGTAAATGGTTCTAGGCAGATCCAACATTTCTAGCAGTCCTTGAGGGTTGGGTAGAGTCTGGGGGTACAAGTCATAGGCTTACGTCCCGTCCCCTTTCCTTCATACTGCATGGGCGTCCCTCGCTAGGGACGGGAGACGGAACCTTTTTCACCAAAAAAAACCTTCTTCCCCTTTAAATTTAGAGGCGTTCGTGGGTGCGGCCCTGGGAACATGTCTGACCCTGACTCTGCCCACCGGCACCACTCCCCAGTCCCCTTTTCTGCATCGACGGGAACGGGCCGATTTCACTAGCGCTCCTGGGTTTGGCTTCGGCCATGTAATACCACGTGCTCTTCCCCGGATACTTTTTTCTGTCTTTTTGTCTTCTTTTATCAATCAGGTACTCTGTCCTCTGGCGCCACACTCCTCCCCGGCGCATGTCTGCTTCAGCAGGCGTCCAGCCCGCAAGGGGCTCTTCCCTACATCAGATCCCCACGCTCTTTGCCTCTGCTGCCTTGGTCCCGACCACGGATGGGAAGGTTGTAATGCGTATGACGCACTTTCTTTGCATGCTCTGAAGAACAGACTAGCTAGGTGGAGGGAGCTCTTTGAGAAGTCGCCTCCAGAGGACTTGAAGGACTTCGTCAGACAGAAGTCAAGGCCCAAGGGATGACCGCTCTTTTCCAACGCACCCCGCAAGGGTGATTCCTTCCCAAGGAAACGCCAGAGCGGGAGGAACCTCTCAGGTTCTCAGACCAGCACAGGTACCGAGGCTCGTTCAGCTACCAGCCGCCAGTCCGAGGGGTCCATAGATCCATCCGGAGACAATTCTGAAGGACCACTAGGTTCTTTTACCGGGTGTACACCCGAGTGGCTACGCCCTTGTATCGGCAACATGGCCGAGGGGGCGCCTGCACGCAGCACTACCGGTGACTCTGCCGAGGGTGACTCGCCTACCAGGTCGATGTCATGATTACATCCAGGGTTTCTGGTTTAAACTCAGGAGTTCAGGCCAGGTGGGATTCTTTGTATAGATCTGTAGGCTTTAGTTGGGTGTTAACTTGGCAAGCATTGCATATTCTCAGTTCACAGTATTAAGTTAACCATAGACTTCCATAGGGACTCAAAAGTATACCAGTACCCCTAAGATGGCAGCACTGTGGATCACTGATAAGTTATAGTAGAGAACTAGACATTGGCCATTGAAGGCTACTTAAGCTCCTCCTCCGCAGTAATGCATGCTTTGCGTTTGGTCCGCTAACAGCAGTGTAGCGCTACCGGAGCTCGGCTCAAAGAACCTGCAGAAGGAAAGAAAAGTAATGTTAATAACTTGAAAAGTTCACAGAATATTTCACAGACCACAGAGTTGAATTACCTGACTAAAGTTTCCGCCGGTGCATTTTTCAAACAGAAGAATTTCTTCCGTCATAGTTCCAGTTCAGTCATCAGCCTTAGTTTTCAGCGGCAGCAACATTCCAAGGTTTTTTCTGACTTCCGAAGACATGCAATACAAGGTACCATAGTTCTAGAACAAACATTACAGAATTAAAAGTGAAAGATAATTCCTACGCGCATACTTACCTGAAGCTCCCATGAGTTTTCCTCAGTTAAAAGCTGCGCTTCACAGAAGAAAGCTACAGTTTTAGAAAACAAACTTTCGTTGTGCAATGTTCTTTTCCCTGATACGCGTGCATACTTACCACAATCAAAAAACCCTGTCCGGTTTATGAAGACATTCCGTTTTTGCACGCTTCAACCCTAGCAAGCTCGCCAATTTACCTCAAGAAAAGGTTTTTTATATGTTTTCCTTTATAACTCAAAATTCTTCAGTTTAGGTTTATTTCTTCAGAGAACCTGCAAAAGGAAAGAAGAATTAATAGTCATCAAGAGATATCTCTACAACTTTAGAACATTTTACCTCGGAGACATCAGCCTTTCCCCTTGGTTCAGTCAGAGACTATTATTATGTTTTTAAGACACTTGCCTTCAGAGGCTTACCAGAGTTCAAAACCATTTTAGTCTTCAGAACCTCAACATCTACTCCAAAAACACAAAACACAGGTGAGGAGAGTATGGGGTCTTAGAATTAAAAGGGGAGTTTATTTAGGGTGCAAGGCAGAAGAGGGCCCTAGAAGAACTGTATCATTCTTATCAATTACAGTACCTCCCTCCTTGGAAAAAAACCTTTAAGAACCAGATTAGCAGATCTACTGGGCTCTTCGATCATTACGCTCCTGTGGAGACCAGGTAAGCGTTATAGTCAAGTCCAGTGAGCCAAGCACCACGACTTCGGCACGTGGCATGCAGCTCGACAACATGGCCGATGTGCCAAACAAGATGGCCGCTCGTCCGATACCACCCTGAGGAACTGAGCAGGTGGGAGAACGAGTTAGGTGGGACTGGTGTCAACCAGGTACGTGGCCTACAGCTCATTCATCAGCAGCACAGGGCAGATTTCCAATGCAACCAGCTAGACAGAATAAGCACCGGCACCAGGAACCACCCGCTATCCCATCAATATCACCAGCCTGCGAGGACAGGTTCTTTGAAAAGTTCCTCACACTCATGAGATCTCCTCAAATGGGGGCCATCCTTAAGGATGTAATCAGGAACATGGTCCCTCTGGCCCCACCACCCGCGCCCATAGTCATTCCATCTATGGCTCCAGCGCCGCAGGCCCCGGTGCAGCCCCTGCTGGCTCAGTTGATTCCGGCTGCCCTGCCTCCCACAATTCTGGCAGTTCGATACCAGCCTCCACTGCAGCCTCAGGCTCCGGTCTCCACAGCTCAGCCCTCAGCGCGCAGCCCTCTCCCCCTGCGCCAGACCAGCCAGATGCACAGGTGGACACAGACAAGGAAGAAGACCCCTGACACGCCATCGTCGGCCAAAGCTTTCCACGAACGACTTGCAGCGCTGGCAGAGTACTTGGGCCTTCCTCAACCCGAAGTCGAACAACCGGAGGTAGGAGTACTTGCCGAAGTCCTCACTCTACGCCCACGGCTAGAATGGGGATTCCGATGCAGAAGGACGTAGTCCCCTTGGCCAAGAAGGGGTGGCTCAAACCCCACTCTGTCCAGCCGGTCAATCGACTCCTGGATGCCAAATATAGGCAAATGGAGTGGGATACACTCTTGCTGTCGGCCCACCCTCAACCACACTTTTCGGTGATTGCTGCGGCATCACTCTACGCAAAGCGTCAGTGGTCCTCGGCCACCTCGTCCTCGGTGCTGCTAGGCAAGAAGATGATCTTGGAGGCGTACGGGAAGAATCTTTATTCCAACGCTTCGCTGCATCTTCGCTAAGCCAACACAGATGCCATGCTGGCAGCAGTGAACCAGAGGCTTTGGCAGGAAATAGCTGACTTCCTTCCAGAACTTCCGGTGCAGAGCCAGTCACGCTTCAAGGCGGGACTGGCAGAGGCTAAAATGGTGGCGCAAGACATCATGGAGTCCACCGTGGCCCACATCAACACCTCTGGCCGGGCCATATGCATCGCCACGGACATGAGAAGGACTGCCTGTCTTTGGGCTACTAAATTCAACCTAGACGTCCAGGAATGCATATTGGACCTTCCACATTCGAGAGTGGCAACCTCTTTCACTCCACCACCGATGAGGAGCTAGATAAAAAGAAAAACAGTTTGCAAACTGCAAAGTCTTTATCCTTACGAAGACCACGCCCAAGGCATACACCCAGTCACATCAGCGCTCCGGCAAGGGGCGGATGTTCGGAGGGTTCCGTGGCCTCCAAGAGCAGAGGTCCAGGCAGCCTGACCGTTCACTGAGTCAACACAGGCGTAAGCAATGAGGGGGGGGGTAAGTTCTTTGTCCAACCTCCCTCCTCTGCAACAGCTTCAGAGGGAAAGAAGGCATAGTTTCGGGAGGATAGCTCAGCAGCAACATGCTTGCCTTGGAAGCAAGACGACACGGAGCACCACAGGTTCGATTCCCGGGTCAGCGCTTAGAAACCTCTGGGTATTAAGCGCGTTATAAATAACCTATCAGATCCTGACGTGTCCCTTCGGTTCCACATGTCTTCGGTGGAGGGCAGGCTTGCCCTTCACCCACAGTTTTGGTGTCGGAGGTTCGCAGAACCCTGGATCCTCTAGGTAGTATCCACGGGGTACCTCTTACCGATCCCTTCCTCTCGTCCCTCCTCTCCCCCACTCCTACAGATTGGGACAGCACCTCCGTTGGCAGAGATTCGGTCACTCGTCGAGAGCTTCCAGCGAGGATTGGGCTTCTACTCCAGGATTTTCGCCATACAGAAGAAGAACCAGGCTGGCCTGAGAGTTGTGTTGGACCTTTCCACCCTCAACCTCTGCCTCCCTCTTCAAAAATTCAAGATGGTTATGCCAGCACTCAGAGCAGAGACATTGTGCAGGGGAGACTGGATGTGCTCTCTGGATCTGAAGGACACTTATCTACACGTCCTGATTTGGCAGCCACATCGTTCCTTCCTGCGGTCAGGATCATGGGCTGCCATTTCCAATACAAGGTGCTACCCTTCGGCCTCAACTCGGCTCCCAGGGTGTTTATCAGACTCATGAATCCTGCAGCCCTCCTCAGGACCCAGGACCACCATCTCTACCCGTAGCTGGACGACTGGCTCGTCCGGGCGAAATCTCCAGAGCCGGTGCACCACACTTCATCTGCCTTTATGAGCACACTCCACGAATTGGGATTTTCGCTCAACCCCAAGAAGTCTCAGCTGCAGCCTACGCAGAGACGGACTTTCCTGGGCCTCATCTGGGACACAAGTTCCAAGAGACTTTTTCCCTAGGAGGACAAGATCACGTCCATCAAGAGGGCAACTACTCACTTCCTCACCCGAGAAGTGACATCGGCCTGGTGGTACCAGCATTTATTAGGTCTCATGGCAGCAGTCCTGCTGGCCGTACCCCACACGAGACTCAGGATGAGGAGATTACAGATGCACTTCGCAGCATCATGGAATCAGGCGCACGACTCCCTAGCGTTGCTTGTCAACGTTCCTCCTTCTCTCCACTCTGACCGCACATGGTGGTCCAGGGAATGCAACATGCGGACGGGCAAGCCTTTCCGGCAGCCAGCTTTGCAGGTCGCCATCACTATGGACTACTCTATCGAGGGCTGGGGGGCCACTCTGGACAGCCACAGTGTCCATGGAGTCTGGTCCTGGCAGGAACATGAGTCCCATATCAACTGGCTGGAGCTGAAGGCCACCTGGCTAGCGCTCAGAGCTTTCCTCCCTCTCATTGGGGGCAAGGTCATCCTCATCCAGACTGACAACTCCACCAGCATGTACTATGTCAACAAGCAGGGGGGTACCAGGTCCCCTCCACTGTGTAGTCTAGCTGTCAGCATGTGCTAATGGGCAATTGAGAACAACATCTACCTCGCGGCCGTCCACCTTCCGGGGGAGTCCAACTTGGAGGTGGACAGGCTCAGCAGACTGGGAGTGGACAATTACGAGTGGCAATTCAACAACCAGTTGCTGCTGGAGATCTTCAGCAGATAGGGGCATCCTCAGGTGAACCTTTATGCCTCCTGGGACAGCAAGAAGTGCTAGCAGTTCCCGTCCTGGCAGGGACAGGGCCCCAGCTCCCTGGGCGACGCATTCCAGATTCAGTGGAACGGCATGACAGCATATGCCTTCCCACCCACAACCCTTGAACACAGGGTGATCTGCAAGATAAAGGAATCGTGTTACCTCATCATCATTCTGATAGCTCCGTGGTGGCCGGCTAGACCATGGTTCTCAGAGCTTCTCAGCCTCTTGGAGAGGCCACCCATTCACCTTCCGACGGGTCCTGCTCATCTTCTGGAGTGCCAGGGGGACAGGGCCATTCACCCTGTGCCACTGAAATAAGCCCTTGCAGCGTGGTTCCTGAGCAGGTCATGCTGAAGAACCTCAGCCTCACACAGGCTAACTTAGAGATCATTCAGGATGCTAGGAGCAAGGCTTCAAGGTGCCAGTACAAGAGTAAGTGGACTAGGTTCTGTCACTGGGCAGACTGCAAGGAGATCAACCCCCTTACCTGCATGTTGGATGATGTGCTCTCCTTCTCTGCTCATCTGGCTCACTCAGGCGTGCCGGTGGACACATGCCGCACGTATTTGGCAGCCATAGGAGCTTACAGAAATTCAGAGGAGGAGGTCTTCTCCTCTTTCAACCCGATAGTCAAGAGACATTTGGCGGGCCTCTCCAGACTCTACCTGGCCATCAAAAGCAACACCCCATGTCGGACCTCAATGTAGTTTTGGGCGCCTTGGCGCACAAGCCGTTCGAGCCAATGGCGTCCACGGACATCAGACTGGTCACCATTAAAACAGCCCTGTTAGTGGGTCTAACCTCTGCTCGCAGAGTCAGCGAGATCCAGGCGTTGGTGGCTTCAGAGCCTTATACTACTTTTCACAAGGATAAGGTGGTCCTGGGGACACACCCAGCGTTCCATCTAATCAAGGAAATAGTCTTACCCACGTTTTTTGCCAACCCTAAGGAGGAGGCTGAGGATTTTGCACTGTCTGGATGTCAGACGCGCTCTCAAATACTATCTGGACAGGACCAAGTGCTTTTTGGCACCTTCGGGGGGGTCAAGACCCGGATATCGGGCATCCAAGGCCTCCATAGCACGGTGGATGGTTTTGGCCATGAAAGAGGCCTATGAAGGGCAGCACAAGCCACGTCCAGCTAACATGCACACCCACGCTGTGAGAGCCAAGGCCGCGGCCTATGCATTCCAAAGGCAGGTCCTGTGGTAGGTCATCAGCAGGGCGGTAACCTGGGCTACCCCTTTGGCTTTCTGTAAGCATTACTGTTTGGACGCCGGCTCTAAGTCAGATGCGGCATTCGGACAGGTGGTTCTAAGGAATCTGTTTTCTTAAGGAGGGTCTCCTCTCCACCCTATGGCTATAGTCAGTTGCAATCGCCCATGCAGTATGGAGGAAAGGGGACGAGACTGAAGAGTAATGAATAGTTAGTCACCGTAGTGACTAACATTAGTCCATAGCCTTTTTCCTCCATTCGTCCCACCATCCTCCCCCCTAATAATATTGGGGGTCATTAGGCAATGTTAAATATTGACGCGTCAATGCGGACTGAGTGGCGACGGTAGGCGGAGTCAGGGCTGCGCGCCTCTAAATTTAAAGGGGAAGAAAGTTTTTTTTCTTGTAAAAAAGTTCTGTCTCCCGTCCCTAGCGAGGGACGACCATGCAGTACGGAGGAAAGGGGACTAAGAGTACGTTAGTCACAACAGTGAGTAACTATTCATTTTTGAATAAATGTTATAATAGATTTTGGAAATTATCTTTTTTTAGAGCTTTTACTGTTTTCCTTTTAATTTTTCACAGGAAATATTTAACATCTAATTGTGATTATGTTCAGTTAAATCTTTTTAATTGTCCATTTTATCATTACCATAAACTATATGCTGCCGGTTTTGTCAGGCAAGATCCTTAGATTCAGAGAAACAGCTGCTTAAAATAGGCCCCAAGGTATCCATTTCACCTTCCTTAGTATGTTGGTTTCAAAAGCAGAGAGCTGCCTTAAGTCTCACTCTAACTCCTCTCATAGTGCACACAGCCAGCACAAGAGTAGTGATGTGTGACATTCATTTCAGTATGCCTGATGAGTGTGAGTGAGTCGACAAACATCTTAATTTTCATGTCAATATAGTATCACGGTCCTTGTTAATTCTTACTTTATCCCATAATGTGAAGATTGCACATTCAAACACCATCGTCTAGTGACACTTCAGCCTATGGGTAGTTTAGAGGCCCCGCTCCCCCACGTTTTAAGACATACTTTTGTGCAGAGTCAAACAATATAGTCAACAGAAAACAAAATTAGCAAAATGATTGGTTATGGTTCTGCACTGGCCTAGCCTGAAGAACCTTCACTCTTCTTCAGAATGTTATATTAAGCGATATTCGAAGGAATGGCATTATAATATGTGCACATTGATAGCCAATCAAATGCAAAAAGACTACACTTGCGTTCTCAATGTCACTGGGCCTAATAAGTTTGTTGTTTTGTCCTCCCTTAGTCCCCTACATTGCCCCGTCACACTCAAACGTGTGTATAAGCACAATACAAATAAAATATCAATACACAAGTTGATTTCAGGTACAGCACATATGGCCTCATTACGCAGTCATCAGTGCAAGAAAAATTGGCAGGAATTCAGCTGTAATTCCGTTACTGTCGCATTCCTGCACCACTGAACTATGAAATTGGTGGCGGGTGGATGATTAACCTCCAGCACATAGCTGAATCTGCCACCCTACCGCCAATTCTTCAGTGAAATTACTGCAGTGGAACTACCGCCAAAAACGGTGGACTCCATAAATGGAGACTAACACTGCCATGCCACCACTTGTAATCCAGTGGTAATTCCGCCAGACTAAGTGGCGGTAACAGAATTTGGTGAATTTACCACCAAACTCGTAATGAGGCCCATTATTTATTATATACATTAAACAGAAAGACATTGTAGGGAAGGACATAGCTCTCATTGGAACTAAAAGCTGTTAAAAATGTAACAAAAGGGGCATGGCCAAGATGGCAGCCACTATCTGATCCTGACCCTGAGGGCGGCATTATGAGGGAGGATCATATGGGAGAAGAGGTGGCTGTCAGGGAGGTGTGATGACTTCTGTAAGTGAGATGCAGCATTCTACTCAAGAGGAAGATCCCATAACCCCTAAATTCCTGATAGCATGTTGTCATTTTGCAAATCCTTCCCATGCTGAAACCCAAACCACTTTGTATGAAAAATCCCCCCAGCGGAATAACATTTACCCTTCAGATATACATGGTTTTCATTCAACTACCCTTGATTGGAAAGAGCTTTACCTGGATAAGAGGTCTAAGCAAAACATCACTACACATAATGTTCACATAGTATCTCCTGGTTCTAAGAATCTCTATTCCAACAAAGATTTAAAAACATCGCCTTGAGAAGTCAAAAACATACATGGACTCCAATTCCCATAACAACTGGGGTACTGAGACGAAGAAGTCGCCAAAGGGGAGGAAATGTGATTTTGAACTTGAAGATGTCTACTCGTTCCAAGCTAACTCCGCTGTGCAGGACATTTAAACCCAGAGGTTGCCTGCAGCTGGAGGATTGAGAAGGCAGCAAGGAGAGAGGTTGCATGGTATGCTGAGCGGGAAGCAAGACAGGTGGCAGAGGCAGTCCGTAACAGAAGAGCCATTAGGAAGCCAGTGAAAGTTTGCCTGCAGGAGGTTGGTAACATTCTAAACCTGAGAAGAGAGACTGCAGTAGAGAAACTTTGAGCAAAGTGCAGCAGGGGCAGGGAAGACTAAGCCCTGCAGAGCCGCGCAAGTTCCGGTGGCAAAGGAAGCAAACATTGATGCAGGAACCAAATGAATTTCTGCTCATACAGGGAAGCCGGCCCCACAATACTCTTGCAGCAACAGCACAGTAAAGCGGCGAGTCCGCCTGAGAGTGAAAGTCGCCCGGGACATGCAGAATTGTAGAAGATTATTTGAAGGATATTTTTTAATATCGAACTAAGTGAAGTAAAAAGAGAAGGCAAACGTGGTACAATTCTCCTGACATGAAATGTCAGTTGGGGTAAACTTGGAACCAGCACTGCCATAAGCCAAAAGACATTGGAAGAGAAATGGAGACAAAGGTAGTACAGTACTCCTGACATGAGATGTCCATTAGGGGAAATCTGGAACAAGCCTTGCTAAGAGCCAAGGAAGATTGAAAGGCAGAGCTTGTTCAAACCCTCATAAATGAGATGTCTGCATGGGGGAAGTTGGTGCAAGTAACCACTTAAGTCAGCAAGGTGTATTATTGAAGAGATATGAGTGTGTAATAATTAAAGTGGAAGAAAGCTTACAGAAAGACCCGATGAGAGTATCGGGTAGAAAATCCTTTTGGAAGAGATACGTGGCAGGATAGCACACCAGCAGATCTATCTGAGTCAAGAAGGAGATATTACTGGCCGGAGAGTACACCAGGATATCAAAAGTTGTTTTGAGTTGAGAATCTCCTGGCAGGGGAGTATACCAGGAGAAGAATATTTGTGCATAAGAGACATCTTATTGTTATAAACTGTGTTTTATGAAAGAGACATTTACTTTGCCATCCTGAGAAAATGTTATATAAAAGAGACATTTGGTTGTGTCATCCCAAGAAAAGTGTTCTATGGCAAAGAGATGTGTTTTTCTATCTTGACAACCATATTCTATGGATTAGACACTTTTGCTTTGTTAAACCAAGGAAGACATTTATTTTCTGTGACAGACATTTCATCTGGACAGAACATTGTTGGAACAACATATTTCCAATATGCATCCTGAATTGGTGCAGGGGAAGGGTGCCAACTTGTGGATATAAGGATTGCTTTGTTGGAATTACCTCTTTGAACCATCACACTCTATTTGTTAAGATAGAACCAGAGAGATTCATCCTACACATTATTTTTGTATATGTTAGTGTGAGGGTCATATATAGTTTGGACGCAAAGGTCAACTTGCTTTAGTTTTAGTTTTGTAGGTAATGGCATTCTCGTTAGGATAGACACAGATGGGTCTTTATCCCACCCTTTTTGTTTTAATAAACCTAGCAAATGTTAAGAACCCTATAACTTTGCGAGTCCGTCTCTCATTTCTGACTCCTCACAACGCCATGTGACTGAGATCCCTCGCCTACCACCCTAAGCCAATGGTACGTGGGAGAGATGCAGGAGGAGGAGGAGTAGTGGTGACAGGATGTCTGACCTCTCATGGTCAAATAGGGAAGTCGCTCAGGAAGTCAAACTGAGGTGGGGAGGCCTGCCAGTGGGTGCTGACCCCCTCAACCACTGGTAAAGTACAATAAAAGTTGAGGAGAAACATGGGAGTGGGGGGGGGGAGAGGAGCCTGCTCCTCTACCTGCGCAGCTCCGAGCGGCTGGTAAGATATAGGGTAGGCTCCAGAATTGAGAATGCACCTGCAAGCGCTATGAAAGTGCCCAAAGGCTGTGTGGATGAAGGTAAAGTAAGAAGGCATTAGGAGCAATGGTGATTACAAAGCATCGTTCCCCAACTGAGGTTTTGTTCGGGGCCACTAAGTGAGGAGCCGCACCCCAAGTGCACATGTCAATTAAAAAGGATAAACTAGCTGGAGGCTAGAGCATAAAACAACTGCTCAAGAAATCCAGGATCTTCTCGTAAATGGGGAAGTATGGCCCAAGGACCAGGTGAGCAACACCACCTACAAGTGGTAGAAAGCAAAACACAGACATGTTCTTGTTGATGAGAGAGCACTTTGAGACTTCAATGTCAGACCTTAAGAAGGATCTCAAACAATTATTAAAAGGAAAAAATGTCCTTCTTAAAGGAAGAGCTTGCTGCAATGATCCAAGAGGACTAAAAAAAACAGTATCAAGGGGGCAAGGGTGGCAGACTGTGAGTCAGACATTTCTTATCTCAAGAGAAAGCGGAGAGCACAATTGTAGACCTGTAAACAGTAAAAGCTCTACAGGATAAATGTGAGCGCATGGAGGACCAATCAAGAAGGGAGAATGTATGGATTAAAGCTCTAAAATAGGGCAGAAAATGCCTCTCACAACTATTCACAACACTCCTGGGTGACCAGTTAGATACAGAATAGTAAGTGGACCAAGCCCATCTTAAAATCTGAACGGAGATGGAGGCCTAGAGATATTGTAGCTAAAATGCACAGCTTTCAGATCAAATAGAGGATCCTGCACGCTGCAAGAAATAAACATGCACGTTCTTACATGAGCTGCCAGGTTCAAATCTATAGTGACCTGTTGACGGCCACTTTGGCACAAAGAAAAGAAATGAAAGAAGTGACAGATCAACTACGTGAACAAGTAAGATACAGATGTACCTATCCATTTCGTTGTCAATTCCGCCAGGGCTACAGAATGGTGACTGTCTGCACAATCGAGGAATGTCTCAAGACTCTTAAGGGGTGGGGGGGGCACTGCTGGCCAGAAATGACAGAGGAGGAATGGGAGTGGCCCACACTGAATTGTCACAGGTCTGTTATTCACGGTGATTGGTCAACACTGAGCCTGTCAGCTCTTGATGGTGAGTATAACGCAATACGAGACCTAGATATAAAAGAGGCATATAACCTGAAGCAGTAAGAAAAGTCGTGGTGAACCGCATTGGAACAGGGCACAAATAGTAGCACACTAAAAGAACCGAGGCATACTGGGACCTGTGGTGGTCAAAAGGAGGGCACATTGATGACATTTCGAGAAAGGTTTATTACATAACTAGCAGGCATACCCATCCTTTGCACAGTAATTCCTACTTCAATCCTAGTTTAAAGTGTATTTAATTAACTAAATCAACGCTTCTTTGTAGACAATATTGCTAGTCTTTCCTGTAGGAGCTAGTATGAACACATTGTATTTGTTTCCAACTCTGGAGCAAGCCACATAAATCTGACTGAGAAAAGCATGAATCCCGTAAATTGGTTCCAGCTCCTTTGAGTTGGAGCGTTGCGATTGCACAGCAACATTATTCGTGTGCCGATTAACGGCCGAGGGAGCAGCAAACTCAACATAAGTGACGTACATCTACGGCTGAAGCGTGTAAGCTTGAAGGGCCCTACCCATACGTGTATGGCTGAAGCATGTAAGCTTTGTACTGTTGTGATGGCATATATTAATCCGTAGGAAAATAAGTTTCTGTAATTGACTAGACATGCATGTTTCCCGTCACCCGCATTACTACAAAAGCACCGTATTATGCCACCTGCATGACTTCAAAAGTGTGTGCTGCTAATGTCAGCTAGAATGCTGATAGAGTGAGGAACAATGAACAGCTGAAGTTTTCATGAACAATAAACATTAGGACCGCAACAAAATAAAAACAGAATACGGTACCTGTTACATTGTCCACCCATGGAACCTACGCAAGTACCAAATTCAGGTTTGTAGCATGTAAGAAAGTATGCTGAACATTTTGAATAGTTGATCAGACACACACAGACATATCCAAGCATTGCAGACTGCTTAAAAAAAAACTTTTAAAAAAAATTCAAAAAATTGAGTATGGGACCATGCCGGTGTAATTTGTCCCCAGCCATAACTCGGAAGGTGTTTTATGAACAGAAGCATGTCTGCATTTATGTGCACTGATGTCATTTTGTCCACCCACTATGAGAGCATGAATTTCCAAAACATACTCTGCTTTCATGCAAATGGCATTTCTTTGACCGCCATTGGCAATATAATTTTCTTGTACACTGTGCACGAAGCGTTGCCCTTAATTCGGTAAAAAATTGAGGAGAAGCAAACAGAAAGTCATATAAAGAGAAAAAAAAAGTGGTTTCCAAGCACGTAATAAACACAAAAACAAAGAAAAAATAACACCTTTTCAGAGGGAGCACTAAAGACCCAATTGCCTACCCTGTTTCCCAATCCCCCCCCCCAAATCCCCCCTTCCTAGCATGAAACTCTGCAGATTACGCTGTACTTTCAGGATTACACGTGCTACGTCCTGCCATTTTCAGGATGGGAGCCATGGAAATGGGACTGTGGAGCGAAAGACACTCCTCAATAAGGTTTGTGGTGTGTACACAAAAAGTGTAGTCTAAGGTCTCTTTGTACAAAGAAGTGAAGAAGCTATGGTGGAAGTGGGCAAGGTAATGGCCAGGCATCCCGTCTGTATGCATGAACTGTATGTACTTAAGTTTGTAACATGAATGCAGTGCTGTTTGAGCTATAATTTTTGAAAAGTGTGCTAGAAGTGGGGTTCTGCTGAAAAAAAAAACACCTGTGCAGTGTACAAGGTAAGTGGCTGGCATCCTACTGTTATGCATGCATTTTGTGTGTGATATCATATGATGTGCAATTGTATGCTATGGCATGCGTAATGCGTCTATACACACGTTTAGCAAAGCGCAACAAGACGAGAGATGGGGAAATGGAGGGGAGAGAGACAATGAACCTACTAGGCCAGGTGTAACTTACATCACCCGAGTGCATGGGTGGGGGGAGGGGAAGGGAAGGTGCAGTACATGGGTAGAAGAAGAAATTACAATAAGTAAAAATACGGGCCGATTATGCCAAGTGCAAGGATAAGTGCACACATCAGGTGGTGCAGGAACTGTTAGGGATACAGAAAACAGTCCCCAAGTGTGGGGTATGCTAGAAAGGCAGTGCAGGGGTTGGCATGGTGGGGGAAGGTGGCATGGGCCCGACATCAGTCGCCAGGTAAGCAGTGCTGAATCAGTTTATGCCAGGCAGTCAGACTGGGAGAGGAGAAGAAGCAGACGCAAAGAGAAAGGCTTTGAGGTGATTCTGGAACCAGCAATGGTTCTCAAGTTTCAGGGAGATAGGGAGGCTGTTGCAGAAGGATGCCCCAGCTGAAAAAAAAACATCTACCACCAACTGGTTGCTTGCAGAAGCGATTGACCCTGAGGGAGTCGGAGGCGGATGAGGGAAGAGCTTGAGCATGGAGATATATAGTAAGTGAGAGTTGAAGGTATTGAGGTCCAAGGGCCCAGAAGGTCTTGTGAATAATGCAGAGGGTTTTCACCTTATTTCTCGCAGCCACTGGTAGCTATTGAAGACATTTCGGTGCAGAGGAGATACCATCCCAAGTCGCGCAGTCCTCTTCTGAATGCATTGCAGAGGGCGGAGAGTAGAAGCAGGCAGATTTAAAAAGAGCCTGTTGCAATAGTGCAGCCTAGACAGAAGCACAGCTGTGCAGACAGTGACCTTTTAGAAACTTGCTTTAGGTTGGTAAGATACATGCAGTGCTGCTTTTGGTAGCATATCTTTATGATTTATGTAGGAGATGGGTTAGTGGGGAAAACATTTCGTAGCATTGCCAGAAGGAACGTGGAGAGCTCCTGTTTTGATATTACAATGTATGATATGGGTAAATGAAAACATTGCAAGCACATACCACTGAAGTGCCACTTGATGGTAAGGGATGGGAAAAAGTGACAGTATGCTTTTAAAGAACGTAATGGATGCTTAGTGGCAGATACTGTGCTCAGAGGCACTTATAACACACAGTGGTAAACATATTGCAGAAAAAGTTTTCATACCTCCATTTTATGATGATGAGTACGCATATGGAGGCATGTGGATGCACACATCTTGCAATCTTTTACTGAACTTTCTACTGCACATGCTTTTGAGTGACGGGACACTTGCAGGCTGATTTTCTAACGGTACCTAGGAAGTGTTGTGCAGAACTGACAGTGTTAGATGCTAACATCTTGAATGGCATTGGTGGAATCGTGTGTGCCTATTTACCCGTACCCAATGAGGTAGTGGTGGACAAAAGATAGCGGAAAGGGAAGGAGGACTGCTCCTGCTTTACTGGGGTGCGGCCCTCGTGGTATTTTGTGAAGCGCACGTGCCACAATCTGTGCTTCTCACCATGCTGGCCAATGGACATGGGACTTTGGGGATTATCGAATCAGGTGAGGCTGGCTGACATGGCGAAACGCATTGTCTTGACTTTGGGTGATGCCTTTGTGATAGATCTGCACAAGTATGCCCTGGAAAGACACTTTTGCATGCATGCACTTTGCAAAGAGCTGGCCACTTTTGCTACTGCCAATGTCATCTTCCACTACGGCAGCCTGCATATGGGTTACGTGTCTTGTTTAGGTTTGTTCCGTCGACTGAAGAGGTTGCTAAATGTAGTGAAGAGGCTTTTTCCCAATGCCAAGCTGCTTTTCTCATCCATAACACCACAAAGAGTATGGGACAATGCTCCTGGATGTTGTTCCGAGCCAGTGGCAGGAAGGTGTCTCATCAACAGAAGCATGTATACTTTTTTGTCCGCTGTTCTTCTGCAACAATGACCTCATTAGTTGTGGAAATGCAGGGTATTTTGAGGATGGAGGCCATGGAAACGGGACTGTGGGGATTGTCCAATCAGGTGCTCAGGGTGTGTGTCACAGGAAAGGGCGACAATATTTTTTTTCATTACTTTGTGTAGTGAGGGTGGCAGGCAGAGATGGAGAGACACACTGTCTTGATAGTCAGTGATATTCAGTCGAAAAAGGCTTTTATGGCAACTTCAATTTGGAGGGAGTGGAGGCTTTGTGGTGCTGTGGCGATGTGTGCAGTTTCAGTGCTGTGCTTGCAGTATGTCACTTAAGCTACTGTACATGGTGTGGTTGTGCACTATGGAGCGTTCCATGGTTTGTTCCCGTGTGTACCATCAACTGAATAAGTTGATGAAAGCAGTGAAGCGCATTTTTCCCACTGCCAAGGTGTATTTCTCATGTATACCACCGAGAATAGTATGGGACTATTCGAATGATTCCTGTCGCCAGCCAGAGGTCGGAAGGGGACTCATCGATAGAAGCATGTGTGACTTCTTGAGTGCTGCTGGGATGTTCTCCTGCGAGAATGAGAACATTGGTTCTCGATATATACACCTTTTCCAAGCAAATGGGATCACCTTTAGAAAGAAAAAAAAAAGGATCTTTTCAGAGCCGCCACAACTAATGACGTCCCCTACCTTGGTTGAAATGTATTCCCCCCCACTCCACGAAAAATCTGCGGACATCGCGATAATTGCAGGGTTGCACGTGTTACATACGCCCCTTTTGCAGATGATGGCCATAGAAATGGGCCTGTAGAAGCTACGGGATTGGTCAATAAGGTTTCTGGGTGTGGTTTGTACCCACAGACTCTGGTACACAGTGTATTTGTCGACAGAAATGCAGAGGGTGCGGTTATGGCTGTGCGTTTCACGAGCCACAGCATACAGGTTTTGGGGGAGTTCTAAATACATTGATTTAAAGTGAATGGAAAACACTGCAGTAGCTGCCCATTTTGGATTCTATCATGTGGATGTGTACTGCTATAGAGTACCTACAATGAAGTGACTGATTTTGGTTTGTCTGTGTGACACTTTGGTGACGCGCAATCATGCCGACATTGTTCTTCATTGTGGAGGGAAAATTGCACAGCATGTTATACGAGTTTCAGTGCCGTTTGCGATGAAGGAGGCACTTGCCCAGGTCATGCGTCCGTTTCCGATCTCCTGCATACATTTCTATCGCATTACGCAGACACCGATGTGGCTGCGTTATTTTTCATTTGGTCGGCAAATGGAGAAAGTGCGGTACATTCTGAAGAAGCTATTTGTGCCTTTCTATGACATGTGCCAATGGCGTACTTCACACATGGCAATATGACGTTTCACAGCACAAAGTTTTCCCCACCAACAACGTTCATCATATTATTCCTTATCAATGACATTTGTGATGTCATCTTTGATGTCATGGGTCTTAGCAGTGCACAGTGGTGGCGTGAGTTATGGTTGCCTAGCTTACCATAACTGGCGAATTTCTGGGGTTTTCGGTTTTACTTGTAATCATAGTATGGATAGGTTGTTGTTAGTGCAAAGTAACTAACGTTCCTGTAACAAAGGTTTTTGCACTGAAGTTGCTAGGTTGTTCTTAGGGCAACTGAAACATAACGTCCCTTCATCAACATTTTTTCACTGAATTTGATAGGTTTTTAGTAGGCCACAGTAACCAGACCCTCCCTTTAGCATAGTTTTTTCAGTAAAGGGGATGGGTTTGTAGTAGTGGAGCTTAACCATAACGTCCCTTTAACAATGTTTTTTGTTAGTGAATATATAAAAAATGTCCAAGAAATGAAGATTTCCAGAGAGCAGCTAGCAAAATGGGGGCATGTTTTTTGGCAAGAAGGCTATACTAGATCAAATATTACCAAAGCCTATAGCCAGACAGTCCTTAGAGATCTTTTAAAAAAGAAAATCGGGTTGGATGAAAAAGATTTGATCAGATTTATTACCAAGTACAACTCTCAGGCTAATGAAATCAGAAAAATTCTGGGCAAACATTGGTCAATATTACAGGCAGACAAGGATATAGCATCTTATATAGGTGACAGGCCACATATCACATTTGCAAAAGCTAAATTATTGAAAGATCTAATTTCCCCAAGTATGCCTAATGTTCATCATAAAGTTAACAACTGGCTGAAAGAGAGAAGTATACGCAGTGGTTTTGAGAAATGCAACAACTGTAAAATGTGTACTTATGCCATGAAAAAAGACAGTGCAATTCGGTAGTATGGCCAAACAAATGTGGATGATCAAACAAAAGATACATTGTTTGACAAAATGTGTAGTTATGGTATTACATGTCCTTGTGAATTGATGTACATTGGTTCTACTATTTTTCAACTGAAGGTGCTAATTCTACAACATTATAGAGCGATAATTAATGGGGATAGCAACTATCCTCTAGCTGTTCATTTTGCGGAAAAATATGGCAATGATGTATCATCAATGTGATTTTTTGCATTAGCACATATACCGATTCATAAAAGGAAAGTTAACAGAAAATGCAAATTGCGTAAACTTGAGTCCAAATTGATGATAATGTTCAATACCAAAAAGCCAGGGGTTCACAATACTGGAGAAGAACTAGCCATACATCTTGTAGATGATTATAGGTTCTATGACCAGTACTACTATGTACAATTCTTCCTTTTTATGATTGGAGAAGGATATCTATGAAATGGCCATTAATAACATTGGTCTGGACTACTAGAATCGCATTGTAAATTCATAACCATGATGAAGTTGATTGGTAGCACGTAGTCCCTTTAGGAGGTATAGTAGAAGATTGTTTCATAGAGTATGATTATTATATTTACTTTTTGAAATGTCAGTTTGTATGGCTTAATGAGCTAACTCCAATAGTTGTATTGTAATATGCACATGCCACTTTAAACATAATTGTTAGCGAGCCCGTTATGGCGAGATTGTTATACTGTAGGAGACATGTCTCAAATAAGTGTGATGAAGTATTTTATTTTGATATCTGCACACAAGCACTTTTGATGTCAATGCAGAATACTGATGTATGGTTCTAACTAGGTAATTTGAGCAAATGTAACGATATACACTTTATAATGCACATGTCACTTTAAAAACCGAAGGATAATTGAGCCCACTTTGATAGTGCGGTTCACCTTTCTGCTACAGAGGTGATGGAGTATTATATAGCCATCATTATATGAATGCAGTGCAGCACCTGTCGCTTTAAATATGTTTTGACCACTTGGGCAAGATTGAAATAAAGGCCTAATAATTTGCAGCGTATGAATTGGGTGCCACCGCACAGTAGCTTAGTGTTTATGACATAATAGAGATAAACACCAAGTACATGCAGTACTACACTGTAGTGATTTAATTAAAATATGTGGCTTATAGGTCGAGCAAACCAATATACCAGTACTACACAGTACAATTACGTTTACTCAAATGGGAGCTGCAATTGGTAATAGTCTGTTAGAACAGAGTTATTAGCTCTTTGTACATTTTTATCCATTTGGATTAGTGTAATTATATACGGTCCAAGATGGCCGCTAGCATTTCAGCTAGAGGATTACCTCCAGAACAAGTCACATGACTTTGATCACATGAGTTCCCCAAAACAAAGAGAATACAAGGTTTGCGCTAAACAAATGTATCCACTTCGCCTGAGGAAGTCCCTGCATAGGGGTGGAATGCGTGGCGCAGACAGATGAGTGTTTGACTTTTAATGCCAATTTTTTTAAGTCCATGCTGGTCAACATGTTGATGATTTGTTTTTAACATAATAAAGCTGTTTGCACTGAAATAGTTGGATCGAGTGCTTTGTAAGTTTGGTTTTGCTAGGAAAGCTGTTTTTAATCAAGTTTACAGTGGCAATAAGCAAAACGTTTTTTTGACATTGCAAAGGTTAGCCTTTAACCCTATAACAAAGCACAAAGCAGCGGCTGTTAGCAGGCATTGTGCACCACGGTAAAGGCAATAAGGGTGGGGAGATATATATGATAAAGAAAATGCCGATCTCTCCCCATCGCTATAAGATATTCCTTGCCTATATAAATAACTGCAGTTCTTGTCAGTCTTCAGGAAATGTCCAAACAAAGGAGTCTGATGTCCCAAAACTAATCCTAACTGACCCTACTACTATTCAAACTGACTAAGGGCACAATAATGACTTCCTTCTCCTGATGTAGTGCTCTGCTTTTACATTAAAGTTTCTCTTAATATACTATTTTGAGATGGTCTCTGGTCACCTTCTGTATCAAGGTTTGTGGCTTTTAACTCCTTTACAATGTCTTTTGGTTTTCTCTTATCTTTAGGGGTTGTCCTCCAGGTGTCTTTCTGTGGACTTTCTTGGGCTATTTTGCCTTGTATATTCTTGTGGGGTATGGTTTCCTGGATGGGGTACCCTTTTTTGTGACTACTGTTCCCTCAATTTAGCCTTAACTGATCCTGGTTATCTTTTATATTATCCAGTTCTTTTATCTGGACTTCATACTCTCCTTGCTCTAATATACTCCACTTGGTCACTCTTGAATGCTGGAATATTCTGCTGTCTTCCCAGGTTAGTCATATACACTTTTTAGTAATCGCTTTCTCAGGTTTATTTATAATGTTGGTTTCAGTATTCTTACAGTTCAATTTCATTAACTTTGCATTTCGGTTTTCGTTAATTTCCCTGGGCCAAGTTTCTCTGATTACATAACAAGTCCCATTCCGCCTCTTGTTCTCCCCGTTTGTCAGAATGCACCAAAGTATCAACTGAAAAGGATACAATATTCAAAAGGATACAGGAGGTAGGGTCTTCCGGATCCCTGTTCACCCGACTTGATAGTCGTGAAGTCAACAAAGACCTTCCAAATGATACAACCCTCTGGCTGATAAAACAGGCAGAGCGATGGATCACTGGAAAGGGCGTGGGTAAGGTATAGTAATCCAGCCTAGGACAAATTAAAGTATCATGAATAACTGCTCCAACCTGAGTATGATGAGTTAGAAAATGACAGGAATGATCACACTGACCTGTATCACTGGGTAGAACAATCCAGAAGTCTCTTGATGGATTTGAAATGAAGAACAAAACGACAGGGAAGGGAAAATTAGTAAGGGAGACTTATCCCGGACGGAACGAGGCTCACGCTAGATACGGGTTGAATTCACCACAGGATAGCGTCCAAGTTCAGTTCAAAGTCACTTCCAATAATCCTTGAAAGGCTTCCTTCCCACTTAGGGATCAATCCTTCTGTTAATTCCACAGATGCAGGAGTTAGAAGAAAATAGTGTTTGAAGACAACGTGAGCGTGTGGATTTACACGCGGGCAGGAATCGCGCAGCCTGGGCCAGCCGCGTGTGAAGACAACGTGCGCGTGTGGATTTACACGCGGGCAGGGTTCGCGCAGCCTTGGCCAGCCGCACTTGAAGACGAAGAGCGCGTGTGGATGTTACACGCGGGCAGGATTTACGCAGCCTTGGCCAGCCGCGTATGAAGACAAAGAGCGCGTGTGGCTTTTACACGCGGGCAGGATTCACGCAGCCTGGGCCGGCCGCACTTGAAGACGAAGAGCGCGTGTGGTTTTACACGCGGGCAGGATTCACGCAGCCTGGGCCGGCCGCACTTGAAGACGAAGAGCGCGTGTGGATTTTACACGCGGGCAGGATTCACATAGCCTTGGCCAGCCGCGTATGAAGACCAGGAGCGCGTGTGGATTTTACACGCGGGCCGGATTTACGCAGCCTTGGCCAGCCGCGTATGAAGACAAAGAGCGCGTGTGGATTTTACACGCGGGCAGGATTCACGCAGCCTTGGCCAGCCGCGTATGAAGACAAAGAGCGCGTGTGGATTTTACACGCGGGCAGGATTCACGCAGCCTTGGCCAGCCGCGTATGAAGACAAAGAGCGCGTGTGGATTATCACGCGAAGGGATAGCTCCAGGAATCAGCGTGTGGCGGAACACACGCTATCGAAGGCCCAAAAGTAGCTGTAGGAATAAACCAGGATGTAGATCAGAGGTTCAGCTACACGACGCCAATAGAGACGATCAGAAGCAGCGAGTGAAGTTTCTACGCTGCTTAAATACGTGATATCGTAGTACACGTGACGAAGCAAAAGTCACGTGAAGTTAGCGACGTGAAAAGTGTAAACGTCGTTTTCCTGGTAACGTATCGAATAGCCTCCATTTGGAGTAGAACGGTCTAGCTGTTCTACGAGCGTAGCGTCCAGCATGCATGACAGTGCCATCCCCCAAAGGGACAACCTCTCCCCTTCTTGTGTGGAAGCGCTTCAATAAAGCAGGAGCATGAATGTTGGAAAGAGGTTCCCAGGACCTATCTTCGGGTCCATAGCCCTTCCAGTCCACCAGATAATATGGTCTACCAGAACGGAGTTTCATATCCAGTATGTCTTGTACCTCGTATTCATCAGACCCCCGCACAGAAATAGCAACAGGCCGTACCGGCAGTCTAGTAGTGTCAGAGAAAGGCTTGATGAGCGAGACGTGGAATACAGGATGCACCCGCCATCGTTGTGGCAAAGCCAGACGTACAGCAGCAGGATTAAGAACATGGAGCACAACATACGGACCGATGAATCTAGGCAACAATTTCTTTTTGCCCGGAATTCTTAAGTTCTTAGTGGATAGCCAGACTTTCATCCCAGCCTTATAGACAGGTGCGGACACCCTATGAGCATCGGCATAGAACTTGTCACGTCGTTTGGCCTGCTCCAATTGCTGCTTCACCTTTCTTTGTAAGCTCTTCAGATCACGAAGCGTACGGCCTGCGGCAGGCGTGTCCAGGGATAGACCGGAATCTAGAGGTATTGATCGGGGGTGTTGTCCATAGAGAGCATAGAACGGTGAAGTGCCTATGGCACTATGATAAGAGTTGTTATAGGCGAATTCAGCCGCCGGCAGTACCGTGAGCCAATCCGATTGGTATTGCAAACACAGACACCGCAGATATTGTTCCATAGTACAATTGACCCTTTCAGTCTGTCCGTCGGTTTGAGGATGATAAGCGCTGGACATTCTATCATCAATTAGTAATGCAGATGTTAAGGCTCTCCAAAAGCGTGACGCAAACTGCGAGCCCCTGTCAGTAATGATTACTGATGGTAGACCAAAGAAACGGAATACATGTTGGATGAATAGATCAGCCAGAACAGTAGCAGTTGGTAAACCAATACAAGGGATAAATAGGGCCAATTTAGTGAAATAATCCACTACGACCCATAGGGTATCATATCCTTGATTTGGGGGGAGTTCCACCACAAAGTCCATAGATATCATGTCCCATGGTTTGGTAGGGACAGGCAGGGACTGGAGTAAGCCCACTGGTTTACCAGGAGTATTTTTACATTGGATACATACAGAACAAGAAGATACGTAGTTTATAACGTCTTTTGCCATGGATGGCCACCAGCACCACCTTTTGAGCAGGTCCAGTGTTTTCTTCTGTCCAGGATGGGCTGCAATCAAGGAATCATGATTCCATTTGAGGGCTTTATCCCGCATTGAAGGAGTTGATAGATAAAGCACCCCCTGTGTGAATGGTAAACCGTTATGCACGTCTAGATTCATATCCTGGACTACTTGTGGATTATTTTTTACCCACTCTTGTATTTCGGTTTTTAAGGATGGTTGAACCGAACAACCACAAATCACATGATCTGCCAACAGCTGGATCTGTACTTGTTTTTCTTCCTGCGCCTCTTTACTCATACGGGACAAAGCGTCCGACTTAACATGTTCTCGGGCAGGACGATAGGTGACCTGGAAATCGTATTGGGCAAAAAAGACATGCCATCTGGCCTGACGGGCCGTAAGGCATTTCATGGATTTGAATGCTTGGAGATTTCTATGGTCAGAGTACACCAACACCTGTTGTTTGGCCCCAAGAAGATGATGACGCCATTCTCGGAAGGCATCTTTGATAGCCAGTAGTTCCCGCTCAGTAACGGTGTAGTTCCGTTCATATGAGGTGAGTTTACGAGAGAAGAAAGCCACTGGGTGTTCCTCCTTGGTTTCTGTGCAGACTTGTGAGAGCACTGCGCCAATAGCGACACTGGATGCATCCGCTTCAACGACAAACTGGCGATCAGGATCCGGATGTTGAAGCACGGGTGCAGTGGTAAATGCTTCCTTCAGTTTTTCGAATGCTGCTTGGGCATGTTGGTTCCAACAGAAAGGTACTTTGGAACTAGTTAAAGCCGTCAAAGGAGCTACTGTTTTGGAAAAGGAATGGATGAATCTGCGATAGAAATTCGCAAAGCCCAAGAAAGACTGTAGCGACTTGACGTTATGTGGAATTGGCCAATTCAAGACGGCCTTTACCTTGGAACGACTCATTCGAGCACCTAGATTGGTAATGTCGTAACCAAGGAATTCCACTTCCTGCGAATGAAAGACACATTTTTCGGCTTTCACATAAAGGTGGTTCTCCCTAAGTCTTTGTAGGACTGTAGAAACATGTCTGACGTGTTCCGATAGAGATGAGGAGTAAATCAAAATGTCGTCCAGATAGACAACCACAAATCGGTCCATGATGTCTCTGAATATATCATTCATGAAGAATTGAAATGTGGCGGGAGCATTGCACAGACCAAAAGGCATCACCAAATATTCGTAAAGACCATACCGTGTCTTAAAAGCGGTCTTCCATTCGTCGCCTTCACGAATGCGAACCAAATTGTATGCACCTCGCAAGTCCAGTTTGGTGAAGTAACTGGAAGTGCCTAACTGATCCAAGAGCACGTTTATCAGCGGTAAGGGGTATTGGTTTTTGATGGTGATATCATTAAGTGCCCTGTAATCAATGCAGGGTCTGAGGTCTCCCTCTTTCTTAGGAACAAAGAAAAGAGGAGATGCAGCAGGAGATTGCGAGGTTCGTATAAAGCCCGTGGCTAGCGCCTTGTCAATGTATTCCTTTAACACGACATCTTCTTTAGGTGTTAAAGAATAAACGCGGCCTGTAGGAATTTTGGCACCCGGAATCAGTTCGATAGGACAGTCGTACTGTCGATGAGGAGGTAATTGTTCTGCCTGGCCTTTATCAAAGACATCAGCATAATCAGCGTATTCGCATGGTATGATATTGTCGCATTGATGTACAACGCTGATAGCAGAATCCTCCACCACAGAGGCCAATATGTGTTGTTTATTTGACACCTCCTGACTGGTAAAGCAATGTTCGTTGCAATGAGTCGAAGGATATTGGAGCGATCCCGAAACCCAGTCAACAGTAGGATTGTGAAGGGTTAACCATGCAAGACCAAGTATGATCTCGTACTGCGGAGCAGCAATAACATCGAAGACGATTTCTTCTGAATGGTTATTTGATAACGTCATCCGAACAGGTACCGTCTCCTGGGTTACCATACCAGAAGTTAACACAGAACCGTCCACGGTATTCACCGTTTCAGGTTTTTTTTTGTTTACTAGGGGTAAGGAACGGTTCTTGGCATAGGTGATGTCTATATAATTGCTGGTGGCTCCAGAATCAACCATGGCCTTGGAAACCACTTCTCGCTCATCACAATGTAACGTCACCTGAACTATTACAGGTGCATGTTTAGGAATGTTACTGGAGTCCGATGAAACACTCGACATAGGGACTCCTGCTAATGTCGAGTTTTGGCGTTTCCCGCACGCTTGACGGGTTTTTTAGGACATGTTGCCAATAAATGCTCGGAAGAACCACAATACATACATAAGTGGTTTTTTCTTCGGTTCTCCCGTTCTGTATTGGACAATCGGCCTCTCACGGCGCCTATTTGCATGGGTTCAGGGTCGTTAGAGATGACTGCTGGTGTCTCTGACCGCCCCGAGACTGGCATGAAGGGCTTTTTCTCTCCCTTTCGAGCATTCCTTCGGGCGTCGATTTGTAGAACCAAATCGAGCAGCTCTGGGAAACCCGTAGGAACCACAGGAACAGTAGATAAGGCGTCTTTCAGTTCTTCAGAAAGACCCTTGTAAAAAACAGCCGTTTTCTTGCTGTCAGGCCATTGGGTTTCCGCCGTCAGTTGATTGAACCGGGCGACGTAAGACATAAGGGGTTGGCTGCCTTGTTGTAGGTTAAGCAACTCTAAATCTGTGGCTTGAGTAGAGTAACGCATGTCAAAGACTTTACTCATAGCAGTCAAGAGATCGTCACAATCGTACAACAAAGGGCTATTAGTTTCCAACAAAGGGTTAGCCCAAGCAGCAGCCGTGCCCCCTAAATGGGAAAGCACGAAGGCTGCTTTTGTGGTTAGGTCAGGAAAAGATGTAGGACGGCAAAGGAAATGGAGTCGGCACTGGTTTACAAAGGTTCTGTAGGTTTTGGGATCACCCGTGAACCTTTCTGGAGGGGCCAAGGGAAACTGAGGGGGCATAACCACGTTAATAGTCTCCTGTGGGGGTGCCGTAGTCCCAGATCCGGATGCGGTAGCCATCGGCGCTTGTGTTCCCTGAGGACTACCATGTAGGGCGTCTTGCATAACGTCCATACGGTGCCGTAACATGTCCTGTGCAGTAACCATTTCGTTTCTTAAATCGTGGATCAACTGTGTCAAAACAGTTAAAGGATCCGTACCCTCCATGGCTTCTGATTCTGTCAGAATGCACCAAAGTATCAACTGAAAAGGATACAATATTCAAAAGGATACAGGAGGTAGGGTCTTCCGGATCCCTGTTCACCCGACTTGATAGTCGTGAAGTCAACAAAGACCTTCCAAATGATACAACCCTCTGGCTGATAAAACAGGCAGAGCGATGGATCACTGGAAAGGGCGTGGGTAAGGTATAGTAATCCAGCCTAGGACAAATTAAAGTATCATGAATAACTGCTCCAACCTGAGTATGATGAGTTAGAAAATGACAGGAATGATCACACTGACCTGTATCACTGGGTAGAACAATCCAGAAGTCTCTTGATGGATTTGAAATGAAGAACAAAACGACAGGGAAGGGAAAATTAGTAAGGGAGACTTATCCCGGACGGAACGAGGCTCACGCTAGATACGGGTTGAATTCACCACAGGATAGCGTCCAAGTTCAGTTCAAAGTCACTTCCAATAATCCTTGAAAGGCTTCCTTCCCACTTAGGGATCAATCCTTCTGTTAATTCCACAGATGCAGGAGTTAGAAGAAAATAGTGTTTGAAGACAACGTGAGCGTGTGGATTTACACGCGGGCAGGAATCGCGCAGCCTGGGCCAGCCGCGTGTGAAGACAACGTGCGCGTGTGGATTTACACGCGGGCAGGGTTCGCGCAGCCTTGGCCAGCCGCACTTGAAGACGAAGAGCGCGTGTGGATGTTACACGCGGGCAGGATTTACGCAGCCTTGGCCAGCCGCGTATGAAGACAAAGAGCGCGTGTGGCTTTTACACGCGGGCAGGATTCACGCAGCCTGGGCCGGCCGCACTTGAAGACGAAGAGCGCGTGTGGTTTTACACGCGGGCAGGATTCACGCAGCCTGGGCCGGCCGCACTTGAAGACGAAGAGCGCGTGTGGATTTTACACGCGGGCAGGATTCACATAGCCTTGGCCAGCCGCGTATGAAGACAAGGAGCGCGTGTGGATTTTACACGCGGGCCGGATTTACGCAGCCTTGGCCAGCCGCGTATGAAGACAAAGAGCGCGTGTGGATTTTACACGCGGGCAGGATTCACGCAGCCTTGGCCAGCCGCGTATGAAGACAAAGAGCGCGTGTGGATTTTACACGCGGGCAGGATTCACGCAGCCTTGGCCAGCCGCGTATGAAGACAAAGAGCGCGTGTGGATTATCACGCGAAGGGATAGCTCCAGGAATCAGCGTGTGGCGGAACACACGCTATCGAAGGCCCAAAAGTAGCTGTAGGAATAAACCAGGATGTAGATCAGAGGTTCAGCTACACGACGCCAATAGAGACGATCAGAAGCAGCGAGTGAAGTTTCTACGCTGCTTAAATACGTGATATCGTAGTACACGTGACGAAGCAAAAGTCACGTGAAGTTAGCGACGTGAAAAGTGTAAACGTTGTTTTCCTGGTAACGTATCGAATAGCCTCCATTTGGAGTAGAACGGTCTAGCTGTTCTACGAGCGTAGCGTCCAGCATGCATGACACCGTTACCTCTTTTATCCCCGGGGAACATCTCTTGGGCCTGCACTCGTTCAGGACCTTCTCTCTCGTCTGGTTTCTCTGCCCGTTCGTTCTCACCGGTGTCTCTCTCGCTCTCTCTTAGTTCGGTGTTCCAGTGTCCCTTCGGGCAACTGGTGCAGGGGCTGATACCTTAGCGGGTTGGTGTAGTTAGTTGGGCAGCCTGCTCACCACAACATCTGTGGTCACACCACCAATGGGTTTCGAGCTCCCATACTTTTGGTTTGTCACTGATTTTGCACCTTGGTTCCCCAGCATCTGCAGTTCGCATTGAGAGCAGTTCTGAACTTTGCGGTTTTTGCAGCTCTCGTCCACTTCACCTCTCGCTTGTTACGTTATCAGGGGGCCTCCCCTGCTGGGGTTTGAGTCTCTCTTGGCTTGGCCGCCCCTCTAAATCACCTTGTCGCAGTGAATTGGTGGTTTGTCCTTAAAGAGACAGATTCTGTTCCTTGATCATGATATTTTAACTTTGACTTCAGCTCAATTTCTGGATTTGTTGCGGTTAGGTATCTGACATGTATGCCATCATGGGGAACAGCTTAGGGAGTTCATTGGAGCAACGGGAGTACTTGAGGGAGTCTCTTTCAGTGAGGTCCCACTTGCCCAGACCCCTAGAAAGGGTCTTGCAGAACAGGCTTATCTCCATGTCTATAAGGAGGTGAAACGCTCTTTGAACCACTCGTGCATTGAAACACTTGTGTATGGGCACGATATAAATAAAATGTCATATTATATATCATAAGGGGGAGAGACACATTTGATCCAGTCAGACACAGAAAGGCTATTAATGAGGATCCATCCAACCAGGTTTTTTGCATGTAATAATTCGAAAAGAGCGGGGTAGCTATATTGATGAGAGAGGGACTCATATTTGCGGAAGACTGATTTGAAGCATAAGGAGGCCCATACATCCGACCGGTAGGTAAACTAGGAGTAGAACCAGACAAAATGTCTTACTATGCACTAAGCAGGGTCAAGAAAAAGTTTTGAGGGAATGGCTAAAACAGGTAAAGGAATCCGCCAAAGGTACAATAATCATGGCGGGACGCAAACCTTATAACAGAGCCTGAAATAGATAGTCAATACTAGAATCTTTGAACCAACGGGAGCTATGTCTTATAAGCTAAAGGCTAAAATGGTGGACCTGGGATTAATAGATGGTTGGTGATATAGACACCCGGACAATACGGACTACTCCTCGGAGGTGCACTGCGCATACTCCCGAATAGACATGATACAGCGCCACATTAAATTGGCTAAGCAAATAAGGGGCAGAGATAGGAAGCATCACATGTATGGCTACACCCCTGTAAGGCTAGACTTAGCATTAGGAGTGTGGGGGGATTCATAACAAAGTTCCAATACAGTTTGATGCAACTTCAACTTGCCGACAGAAAGTTCCAACACAGAAGATATAAGGCTCTTCTTCCTTGATGTAAGGAAGGCATGATATCAAGTTAAGACCGACACAAGTGATCACAGTTCAAGGGTGTTTATTGAACTCTTACAAGGGTGTGATAAACGCCTAACTAAACCTAAATCTAAAGATGGGAGCAAGCCACAAACATCAAAGTAAAAATAACACAGTCCTAGTGGAGTCTTGACAACACAAAAAGGCCTATACTAAAAGAAAACGATTGCCAATCCTTACCGCTAATTAAAAAGTGTGTGGGATAATGTTCATGGAAAATAAAGAAGTGTTCACAAAATGATAAATCAGGATGTTCAGGCCGGTGGCCTCCCTTCCCCATGTTTTCAGCACGGGACAAGGCGGTACACTCAAGCATAGCACACTCTCTGGGTTCTTCAGCATGAGGACACAGTTCCATCACCAACATCAGGGCCTTCTGTGCCCAAGTCTCTTATGTTCAAAATCTCTTGATTCAGAGGGCCTGATGTACCAGAACAAACGAAAATTTATTTTCCAAATAGACAAGTCAAGTGAATCACTCCACCCTGGATCCCCCTCAGCCGGGCTCAGAACCTCTTCTCCAATGCTTAGAGAATATCTTCTCTCTGACAACTCATGGCCTTTTCTGGGCTCAGATCCCTTTTATACAACTAATCTCCCTCAGCCGGGCTAGAACCAATTTCAGTTAAATTTGTTTGCATCCCTCAGTCGAGTTCACATTTGCCAAAGTAATATCTTTTCTCGGGTGACTCACGGTTCACCCCGGATCCCCCTTTTCCAGGCTCAGATCCCTTTTATACAACTAGTGTCCCTCAGCTGGGCTCGAAACCAATTTCAGTTTGTATTAGCTATCGAAGACTTTCGAATTTGCAAAGGGTTTGGCTTGACCTGCTGCAGGACTACTTCGATTGTACAGTTCAACAATTTGTGTACGCTCAGTTGGATACCTAACAGAGACCTTCAAATGAACACCCACGTGGCGCTGGACAACTCTGTATACGGTACCTATCTTGGTTTCAAAAAGTTCAATCACTCCTTGGATATTCAATTATGCTTGCGTCGTTCCTCACATACGCCTCATACTTTTCCTTGCAGATTTCTTCATACAATGTTGCCACTCGCAACCTTGGTTCCAACACAGACTGGTCTGCTATCAGTCACCCCGACTCACTGGCTACGCTGACTTTAATGGTGCTACTTTGTTGTGGGATCCAAGGACAGTACCACAGTGGCAACAGCTCCTCCCCGCCTTGGCTATCAATGCGGGAGGGCCCTGTGTACTTTCGACACACTGCACCGTTGTTCAGCTTTAATTCCTGGCCTTAGGTTTCTTTTCCTCAAGGGCTCTTGAAAGTCACGGTTCTTCTCCGAAAAGGTCAAGGGTTGTTCCCTACTTGCAATCCTCTCTGCTATTGCCGTCTTTCTCCTCGTATTAAACTGCCTTCTCTGAACTGTTGCTTCCTCGTTTGTTTTGCCTTGCTCAGAGTGTGCTTTCGTGCTCCACTTTTTTATCTATGTGGGAAAGTGTGATGGAAGTCAGGTGTGTGTAATTATCAGTAATTGCCTGACCCATGTGTTGGGACATGTCAGGTATACAGCTCGAGTGTTGGTCCCTTTTCTCTCACAGTGAGCTGTCTGTGAGAAAGTGCTTGTGTCGGGAAAGTGGGGGGGGGTTGAGTTCCAGTATCCTACCTGGTAGGATGGGAGAAGGTGTTAGAGGAAAGGGGATACAGCGTCTCAATGTCCGGCGTCTCACTGTCACTCCCCAGAGACACCACACCCCCTGGAACTGGATCCAAAAGCGATGGCTGTGTCCTGGCCACCTGGATGACAGATCCCCGGGGACTAGCAGGGTGAGACACCTTCTGGTTTCTCACATTAAACAGGTTCTCATTTCCTCAATAGCAACAAAGATTGTCTTGCTCAGGATGATGTGCCACTCTGACAACTCAAAGAAATACAACTTGTCTGTTACAGCCTTGCACGGCTCTTCCTCTAGCACCACTAACAACGTAAAGTGTCTGTCAGGACCACCTTGTCGCACTCCTTCAACTTCCACCTGGCCTGCTTCCATGCCAGGCCTACAATCTCCAAAGGTTTGCCATCAAGGTATACTCCCCTGTCCGAACAGCGTTTCACAATAAGAAGTGCTTTTGTGGTCAATGTCGACTGTCAAGAGGTTGCAATAGCTTCACAGCATTCAACAAATTGCAGTTTGAAAACATTCAACCACTTTTCAGGGAAAATAAGGTTCACATTGGTGCTGTTGAATACTCTTCTGCACATTATGCTCCTCTCCGGTTTCTCCAGAAGGGCAGCCTTTTTGCCACTTTTGTTTCCCCACTACACAAGCAACCAAAGTCTGACGGGGATAGGGTCTCTTCCTACCTCTCCCCTGTTTTTGGCAATGTGTGTTTATCCCAGCTTGCACTTTAGGTTGAATGCAATATAGGGAACATGTTTTAGAGCTTATAGACCTTGCATTAGCCCTCTTCTGCTGTTGGCAATATTGGCTAGATTTTGTTTGCCTTGGTTTCAGTCTCTCTTGGCTTGGGTAATGCTTATTGACACTAACTCTTAACAAAGTTGCCCCGTCGGATTGCTGGGTTTTACACAGACTCACACTTTTAAGGTTACAGTGATTTTGCTTCAATATAATAGGTTTTTCTGCTTTTCCCTAGTTTAGTATTCGGACTAACCTGGTAATCATTATGAAACACACGCCAGTGCAGCTTCTGCTGCTTTGCAAAAGTTTGTAATTCAAACCCGTTCTCTACACTACTTTTGTGTCTACGTGAGCGTTGCTCACTCACAGAGCGCTCCAGGGTCACTGACAGCTTGTGAACTCACTGGGCACGACATGCGCCTCTGTTCCCCTCACCGCTCAATGGACTTCTGCTGCTTTGCCTCCTCTCGAACCAGCAAACTGCTTTGTTTAGTCCACCTTCATCCATGCCACTTACAATTGGAGCTCCTCTTGCTCCCAATGCTGTCTGGTGCACGCCAACCACCGGAGACAGCATTGAGGCCCTCTGGTGCAAGGCAGCTACCATAGACCGCCTCCTGTACGCTTCCCGCTGCCCAGCCTCTGCAGAACAGGTCACAAGGGGCGGAAGCTTTCCTGCTGCGTGATCTCTGCACTTCAGATTTCTGGGGGCAGAGACCCTCTCAGGACCGGCAGCTGATATCTGCCAAGCAGTGGTCCCGGCGTCTTCTCTCTCCTCCAGCTTCTGTCTGGGCTGCCAGCATGAACCACACTGCTTTTGCTTCTGGCTTCCTCTACCCTTCACCAGCAATACCAGCTCTAGGGCCTGCACTTGAGTACTTTTAAGCCTCTCCATTTCCCTCAGCTGTGGGTCATCTGCATTAATGAACTGACATCTCCTACAACATTGTACCTCTTGAGCCCTCTTCTTTGTCCCAGTACCTAGTGAAGTATGGTACTTGAAGTTCCTAATGGTGAAATTAGGTTTTCTTATATCGGTTTTATTTTTAAACCCCAGTTTGTTCCTTATAGCATTTTCTAAAGGAACACCATAGGGATTAGTCATTAGACTTCATTGAAGAGGGAAAAGCAATTATTTTATGCCAGTGTTATTCACAAATTTCCTTTCACTGCACTTTTGGGTGTTAGGGAGGTTTTCAGCTTTACTCTTCTCCCACATTTAGCAAGGGTTTTGATTTCACCCAAGGCCTAGGAGTGTATGATTGGTTTCACACCTATGTATATGTGTATCTTATGGAACAGCAAGATGGTTATTACAACAAGCCATTACATACTTTGGCATTGTGGAGCCATCCTCCCTAGAGTAAGACTAATACTGTGTCTCATCCCACAGATTTCTCTCACTCCCTTGGCCCTTTTCTCCTCCAAGGTGATCCTCCTGCAGAACACCACCCCCAAGGTCAGGATCAGAAAGTGTCTGCCTTTCCCTGGCTACCCTGGAGGATACTTTATGCAGGGAATTAGTCAGGAATCTGTAGGATTCATCAAATAAGGGATCAGCATGTGTGGAAGGAAGTTGCAACCTCTATTAGGGAGTATTATGCTCTAAACACAATGAAGGTAACTGCCCTGTACACTCTCTGGGATGCCCTGAAGGTGGTCATTCAGCGTGAGCTTATCCGAAAAGTAAAAGAGATAACGACCCGTCGAGCTAAGGCTAAGGCTGAGGAAGAGATGAGGGGGGGGGAACTGAAGGTGGCTGAAACCATATATAAGACCACACCCACCAAAACCAATGAACAAAAAATAAAAGCGATAAGAGAGCTCCAGTCTTTTATAAATAATAATATTGAATCAACCTTCCTGCAAGAAAAACTTAGAGCAAGGGGCCAAATGTAGAAGACTCCTAGCTAGAAGATTGCAAACTCTGAAAAATAAACTTTTAATAAAAAACACTCCGGGGGAGGAGGGGAGATGGCAAGCTAGTCGGTGTGAGGAAAGAAAAAGGGAACTGTTCGCTAAATGGTATGAGACCTTGTATATGCCAGAAGAGTTGACCCCCAAGCGCAAAATAAATATCTGTAGTGGCTTGAGCTTCCTATAATCATGGACGAGCATAAGGACAACTTAGGTTCCTCATTACACAAAAGGAGGAGGCGAAGATCATACAGTCACTGAAAAGCAATACAAGGTCAAACCCAGATTTATTTATTTATATTATTTGTAACGCACTGGTAACGAGCCCGGAGGCATGATAACACCCACAAGACAAAAGATACGCAGAGTCAGATTATTAGACAGAGTTTATTCAAATAGATGGGTTTTCAGTCTTCTCTTGAAAAGCTGCAGGTTGGTACGTGACCTCAATTCTGGCGGAAGCGAGTTCCACAACTGTGGAGCAGCATGTGGAAAGGATCCATGCTCCACATAGGACAGATGCGCTCTCTTCGTCTCTAATAAACCAGTATTGTTTGACTTCAGCGCTCTACGCACCGGTAGGCGTGAAATGCGACTGGCCACATACTTGGGGGCTTGCCCTGAGTTGCAATTATGTGTAATACACATCACACGGTAGGTGATACGGCTACGAATGGGGAGCCAATGTAAAGCTCTCCTAGCCATTGTAATGTGGTCTCTCCTTTGCAGCCCTGCCACGAAACGCAGAGCGTTATTCTGCATCACCTGTGACCGGGTCAAATCCTGCTTGGAAATACCGAGCAATAGACGGGAGCAATAATCAATCTTAGCTCTGATAATGGCACAGGCCACTGTGGCACAAGTCACTGATGACAGAAAGGGCCACAGCTGAGCTGAGAGCTTCAGATGATAACACGTGCTGGAGACAAGATAGTGAACCTGGTTTTTTCATAGCCAATTCCTGATCCAAGAACACACCAGTGTCTTGACCTTATTCTGGGTATTAATATGACAATCTGCAATTTTAAAAGATAGATTTTTTGCATCAAGCTTCTTCAAGTGCATTGCAGTGCCCAGCATCATAAATTCAGTCTTTGAACTATTGAGGGACAGATTATTTTCTTTCATCCATGATTGGAAGATTTCGTAGATGGAGTTAAGTGAGACAGAATCACGCGTGTAATCACCCGTCATGGGCACAAGAGACTGTATCATCTGCGCAGTTTGCATACACCACACCAGGTTTATCATCTAGTTGTTCAAATAATGGGATCATAAAGATGTTGAAAAGGGTGGGAGCCCTATGGGACCCCGCATAAGACAGTGAACTCCTCAGCCATATCATTATCAGAAAATACCCTAGCTCTGCGTTCCTCAAGGAAAGATTTCACCCACTCCATCGATGTTAAAGGATATTTTTACTGTGCACTGTCACCACCGGAGTGGTCCCCGGGCTCTCTGGCGGCTCTGAAAGGAAGGGGGGGCGAGTTCATGGGAATAAGCTGGAAAGGTGCAAGAGAGCAGTAATGTGCTGTTGACGGCTTCAGCCTGGTGGGGTCCGTTGGCTGCGCTTGAGGTGTTTTACGATCGGTAATCCTTGTGTGCTGTTGTATGAGTCTGTGTGGTTTGTTTTGTTGTTGCAGTGTAGTTAGGTTTGTGCGGATTGTTGTGTTGTAGGTTTGTGGTTGTGTTTAGTTCGAGTTTGAGGGGTGTATGCAGAGGGGTGAAATTGTTAGTGGATTGGTTAATTGGCGTTGCTGTCTGAAACTGCGGTGCAGGTAATACAGGGCGCCTGGCTAGGTCCTGATATGCCCAGGAGGGTGAATGTATATTAAAACAAAAAAAAAAAATAAATCAGGATGGGAAACCCACACTTTTGAGATTCAGGATAATTTAATTTAATGTATGAATTTTGGTGATGATACATATAATGTATCAATTGTTAGCATAATAGACAGTCGAACAGTTGTACTTTTGGGTTTATAGTCATAATCTCGAATACAAATATGTCGAAAGTCATAATGTCGAAAAAATAAAGTCGAAAACAAAAATGTCGAATTTCTTTTTTTTTTGTTGATTTTTATTCGAAATGGGGGGGTTCCCCCCCAACCCTCCTTTTTTAATTTTTTTTTTATGTTTTACCCCTTTTTTTTTACCACCGGAACCCCAAAAAAACATGTAAATTAAAAAAAAAAATTCGACATTTTTGTTTTCGACATTATTGTTTTCGACATTATTGTAATTCGACATTTTGTTTTCGAGATAATGACTGGACACCGTACCTTTGATATGTAGGTGTACCACTACGTACCACCCTCAAGAGTGTGGCGGGTGCAAGCCTTCTGATGGTGCAAGATCTCTTCGATACACAGTTAACAAGGGTTTACAACACAAGAGTGAATGCAGCCCAGGACCTCAGTTGGTCCATGGGTATTGTCATAGGGAAAAAACACAACAGGTGTGTACAAGTATGCAAGGGGTGGAGTTGTGTCATAGACCGACACTGTAGTGTTTCGCCCACAGGGTAAAAAGACTGGACGTAGGTGACTGAGATGGCCTTCTTCAGGATGGAGGTGAAGGGATGAAACACTGTCCGAGGGGTATCTGTGGGATTCAATGACAGATAGTTTAGGAGGAGTGGGATCTCTAGCGTTGGTTGGTGATTTGCGTAACTTATTAGTGACCAATTGGTGTCATGACTGGTGCAAAGAGTAAGCACCAGTGAACAGAAGCTTACCGTGAACCGACAAGCGGTGCAGTGATAAGGGCTTCTGAGGGTCTTCAATCATGTGGGAAGTCAGGTGAAGACGGTGGCCCAGTGGCCACTGTTGCTGATGGAATTAGTCCAAAGAACTGTATCTGGAACCAGGGTCTACAGATGGCGGTAGCGTCGGTCAATGGCGCCAGCAACTGGAAGGAAAAGGCAAGAGCTACTGGTCTTGGTCTTGTAACAGAGAAGGTTAACCGGTCAGGGGTGGTACATACCTGATCAGGGGTGAAGGAGCCAGGAAGCCGATTCAACAGAACCACAGCGTGTGTGATGTCTGGTTCGATTGGAGGCTATAATAGCCTATATGTGCTCAAGTTGACTACAAGGCAGGAGCCTCTGTGAGGTGCAATGCGTAGGAGACGCGTGGAGGGAGGCATACATCGTGGTTTGTGGTGCCAGTGTGGTTGAGCTGTGTGGTCAACGTGATCCAGAAACAATGACTGACTGAGGGAGTGCCGGGTGAAGGTGCCTGAAGGTTCCAGCAATAGTCAGGGTCACTGTGCAGAAGAAATAAGAGCAGTGAAATGCCAAAAAGTGACAGGCATGAAGTTGGAGGCTGAGCGAAATCGTGTGAGGGACGTGGTGTGTCCCAGAATAGACTATGGACCAGCGAGTAGTTGAGAAACAATTTGCAATTCTTAAAAACGTACTTGGTTACCGGAGCAGAAGCGTCTAGCTGTAGCGTTGCGGCGTGTGCAAATGAAAGTGAAACTAAATAACTGCAAGTCAAAGGTAGTACCTGCCCCCAGACTGGGCGGTCCAATCGGCTGTCAGCAAGTGGGCCAATGGGAGTGCCATGTGTTGGAGAGGGACCAGCCCTGTCAATCAACGTTGGCTCTGGGCAGAGGATGCTGGGAAATGTAGTCCGGGGGGTGTGTATGGATGTTTACAGTATATTACGGCTACCCTGAAAGTGAACTGGGAGGCTGTATGCTTCCAGTTTTATGCGTGCAGCATTTATAGCCTCTAAAACCTCTGCAATGTCCATGGTAACACGAAATGGCAGGGTCAAGTGCAGGAGGGGCTATTATATGGGGCAGTCAGGCTGTACGTGTATGAATGTAGGCGATTCCTTAGTCCACAATAAAAATGAGCACCCCTGAGAGCACAATGCAGAGAAGTTTGATGATAAATTAAATTACTAGTGCAACTGCTGATGTAACAATTTAAGAGAAAGTTAAATACTTACAGAGATATCAGCCCCACCAACAGAGAGACATAGCGTAACAGGCCTTCCTGGCCTCTCTGTGCACGAACCAGCATAAACTGGTCTGTTAGCGCCAGGCGCGGTCGCACCTGTGACCAGGTATATGTTGAAAACCTTAAACTAGAAGTCCCCTGGGATTAATAGTTCCAGGGGTTCGAGAGATGATTTCATTGCTCTGGTTTACAAAATATTTTCTACTTACCTGACCCCGAAAACTGACTGAATTATTCATCTACTTTCCCACAATGGAAGAAGTTCATATCACAATCACCCCATAACCGGGCAAAGATTTGGAAATCTGCTCATCATACCGACCCATAGCGTTAATCAAGATGGCGAAATGTGCACTAAGTTGTTGGCTAAATGGGTGGGAACGGTGCTAGCAGACATGATTGGCTCCATATCAGGTGGGCTTCGTACCAGAGAGAAGGGGAAGCAATAACACCAGAAGAGTCCTGCACATAGTCGATAAAATCGGTTGCCCCAGAAAGGGAGCGGTTCTCAACATTAGACCAAGTTGACGGGAGTTTTTTTAAAGAGGTCTTAAAGAAATTTGGATTTGAAGAAACACTAATAAGGACGATTGAGGAAAACTACAAAATACTGTTAGCAAGAGTCAGAGAAAACAGAATGTTGTCACAAAACTTTCTGCAGCAAAGTGGTACTAAGCAGGAATGCTCCCTGCCCCCTACTGTTTGCTATGGTTATGGAGCACTTTGCAGCCCAATTTGGAAAAGAACAAAACATCCAGTGGATCAAATGGGTCAAGGGCGAACACTAGATTTCCCTGTTTGCGGACAACGTCCTCCTAACACTAATGCAGCTGAAGGGTTCAATCCCAGGGGTAATTGAGGCAGTTGGGCAATTCACAGGAGGTGTCAACTTGTCCATATCAGAATAACAATCTGTCGCTTCGAAGGGATTGTGTCCTACGACGTATTCCTCATCTTAGATATCTCCTTCCAGCTCTGCTGGCCTTGGAAAAATGTTTCTCTAGAGGGCGCTGCGCGTCGACGTCCTCCGAGTCGATGTCCCTCGACCGCCGCCGTGTCGACGTCATCTTGCCTATAAAGGCCGCGCGCAGCGTCCGTTGCTCAGTTCCGTTTTTCCGCGCTTACTCAGTGCCTCGGAATACCGTTGCTCAGTTCTTGTCAGATTAATCTTATTTACCTCGAGTTATTCGATCCGTACTCGATGGCTTCCTCATCGGAACCGACAACTCCTTGATCCGGCTTCAAAAAAATGCCGAGATTGTGGGAAAAAGATGTCGCTGACTGACCCTCACAGAGTTTGTCTGTGGTGTTTGGGAGCTGAACATCATTGTTCGGAGTGCGAGGACTGTATGTCCATGACAGCTAAAGCCCTGAAGGAGCGTAGGGGGAAGCTGGAGAAAGGTAAGACTTTTAAAGCTTCTTCTTCGTCAACGAAGTCGAGACATTCGTCTCCTTGTCACCATTCGCGCTCCAGGTCTCGGAGTGGGTCCCATCACTCCTCGAGATCGAAGCACTCGAAGAGGAGACGTCGAAGATCCCCTTCTCCGTCTTCATCTTCCTCTGTTTCGCCAAAAAGAATCCCTTGCCCCACGAAACATAGTTCCCGGGCTGAATGGGAGGAATTCCGCAAAAATATGATGAGCGTCTTTGAGAAAGCGGCCTCGACCCCCTCGAAGACTGCCGAGAGCGATGCTCTGGTCGAAAGACCCGAAGGTAAAAAACGCCGCGAGTCGCAGTACCCGGCGAAGGAAACCTCTCGAGCGCGTCTCGAACCCTCGAGTAGGACTATGACCTCCAAACCTTCCTCGAAGGTTCCGTCGACGAGGGTTCCGTCGAGGTCGATGTCTTCGACGCCGTTGTCGAAGGGACCTTCGACACACGGGTCTGTCGACTCGACGCCAGCTTCGACACCGGCGTCGATGCCAAGAAAAGTCACGGTTACCACACATCCAGTGACTATCTCCAGGTCCTCGACGTCGATGGCTTCGAGATTGTCGAGTAGAATTCCAATTCTGTCAAGGTCTTCGAGGCCTCCGCCTTTGTTTTCGACGCCACGCTCGAATCCTTCGACGTCGGCGTCGACGACATCAAGGTTTTCGAGGCCAATAATGACAAGTTCGGCACCCTCTGCCTTGGAAATGGGATTTACTCCCTTTATGAGTTCAGAACAATTGAGAACTATATCCTCAATTTTAGAAGAGGGTGAATTGTCTGAACAGGAAGACACATTTGAGTTACAGGGACCTGCAACCCCAGTTAGAGAGGAATTTTCCTCTGAAGAGCGCAGGTTAAAGGATCTTCATGATTCTTTACATGAGGCAAGTGGGTTAGACACTTCCCCTGAGGTGGAGTTTGCTAAACCAGACCCAGGGGAGCATGCTGAAACCCCCTACATAGCCTTAATGGCCAGGATTACAGAGTTCATGGGGTGGTCTGCACCTTCACAATCTTTCCAACAAGATGACCTCACGGATATTCTTGACAAAGGCCCACAGGAGGATCCTGTGGTGCCTTTTCATAAAGCTCTTCAGAGAAAGATCATGACAAACTGGGAAACCCCAGATGTAGTACCAGCAGTAAATAAAAAACTGTCTACAAAGTACAGGGTATCTTCTACAGACCCAGAGTTTTTGTCTAAACACCCATCCCCAGAAAGTCTGGTGGTACAGGCAGCATCATGTCAAGACGGCTTATCCTACCGTCCCACAGGACAGGGACGATAAAAAATATGATGCTATGGCAAAGAAAGTCTTTTCAGCATGTAGCATGGCGTTAAAATCTGTTAATGCTACTTGCACCCTTGCTAGGTTCAGCCATACACTTTGGGAGTGTGCTTCTACAGTGCCTGACTGCATCCCGGAGAGAGAAGAAAGGGATGCGTTCCTGAATATTATACAGGACGGTAAAGACGCTATGTGCGAATCCCTCCAGACGGGCATTGATTCGGCTGACAGTATCAGCAGAGCAATGGCGGCAAGTACATCAACCAGGAGATTCGCTTGGTTGAGAAAGTCTGGTTTTGCCCCAGATGTGCAAGCCAGGCTCTTGAACATGCCATTCGATGGCTCTTCTTTGTTCGGGAAAAAGGCGGATGACAGTTTAGAAAAACTGCAAACTTCAAAAGCAGCAGCAAAATCCCTAGGAGCTGCAATCCGTCAAACTCCTTTTCGTCCTACAGGAACCTCTGCGAGGGGCAAGTCCTTTCGCTTCTACTCCGCATTCGGAAGAGGTAGAGGACGACTGGCTCAAAGGGGACAAAGAAGAACTACCCGAGGTGGACGGGGTAGATATTCAAAAGCCGCAGCAACAGCAGGTGCCTCTTTACCATCGGCATCTGCATCAGCCGCCCCAAAACCACTCTGAGGACTTCCCTCACAGGACACCTGTAGGAGGCAGGTTGACTCAACATCTGGTGGTATGGCAGGTTATCACGTCAGATGCTTGGGCATTGGAAACAGTTGCCCAAGGTTACTGCCTGCCTTTCCTACGTATACCTCAGAGTCATCCACCGGGGATCAGCTCTCAGAAAGCTCCAGATCCGCTCCTCTTGCAGGAAATTTTGGACCTGCTAGAGAAAGGTGCCATAGAACCGGTACCTGTAGCGGAAAGGAACAAGGGCTGGTACTCCCCTTAGTTTCTCATTCCAAAGAAAGACGGAGGACTGAGACCCATCTTGGACTTGCGAGAATTGAACAAATTCCTCAGAAAAGACAAATTCAAGATGGTCACTCTTTCTCAGATCCTCCAGGCCCTTCAGTTCCAGGACTGGTTGGTATCTCTGGACCTTCAGGACGCTTATTTCCATGTGCCTATCCATCTCAAACACAGGAAATACCTGAGGTTCACAATTGGCAACTCTCACTATCAATTTCGAGTGCTGCCATTTGGGCTGACCTCCGCCCCGAGGGTCTTCACCAAGTTAATGTCGGTAGTGGCAGCAAGTCTAAGGAGGGAAGGGATTCACGTCTACCCCTACCTGGACGATTGGTTGATCAGGGCTGTTTCTTCAGAACAAGCTCAGATCCAACTAAATCACGTGTGCCACTCCCTTCACAGACTGGGCTTCTCCCTCAATTTAAAGAAGTCACAAATGATACCATCGCAGAGACTCCAGTTCATAGGAGCGATCCTGGACACTTCCCTGGGAAAAGCCTCGCCACCAGAGGTGAGGGCTTCAGATATTCTACAGATGGTTACCAAGTTTCGACATGCCCAACGTCTCCCAGCCTTCGACTTTTTGAGGTTGCTAGGCCTCATGGCATCCTGCATTTTGCTAGTGCTAGAGGCTCACCTGAGAATGAGATCCCTCCAGTGGGCACTGAGGACTCAGTGGTCACAATTCTCAGGGAGAATGACAGATCTTCTTCAGGTTCCCGACAGAGTAGCTCGAGACCTTCAGTGGTGGGCCTGTCAGGAGAACATTCTGAAAGGAGAACATTTTTGGCAACCCTGGCCGGAGATAACAGTAGTCACGGATGCCTCACTCACGGGGTGGGGAGCCCACGCCAACGACTTGACCATCAGCGGTCGTTGGTCTCCATCGGAGTCCAGACTACATATCAACCTGTTAGAGCTGAGAGCCATCAGACTTGCGCTGAAGGCGTTCCTGCCAGCTGTACAAGGGAAAAACGTCCTGATAATGACGGACAACACAGTGGCCATGCATTACCTCAACAAAAGAGGAGGCGTAGGATCACTACCCCTGTGCAGAGAGGCGATGCAGCTCTGGTTTTGGGCAATCCAAGAAGGAATCTCTCTATCGGCAGTTCACCTAGCCGGAGAGAAGAACTTGACAGCGGACGCTCTGAGCAGGCAGAGCACAGTCTCCCACGAGTGGGAACTAGCTCAGGAAGTCCTTCAAGAGATCTTCGCCCTTTGGGGAACCCCTCAGGTGGATCTGTTCGCCACCAGCGTCAACAGGAAATGCGATCTGTTCTGCTCAAGGGAATTTCCCCCGAGAGGAGCTCTGGGAGACGCGTTCATAGTGGACTGGGAGTTTCCGCTTCTGTACGCGTTCCCACCGGTCCCTGTCATTCCTCAAATGATCAGGAGGTTGAGAAGATTCCGGGGAACCATGATCCTAATTGCCCCGGATTGGGCCAGGAGAACGTGGTACCCGGACCTTCTAGACTTGTCCATCTGCCCTCCAATTCGACTTCCACTCAGAGAGAACCTACTCTCACAGAAGGGAGGTCAGGTTCTCCATCCAGACATCAAAACCCTCAACCTTCACGCTTGGCTTCTGAAAGGTTGAGGTACAAGGATTGGGACCTCCCTGATGATGTTATGGAGGTGTTGCTTTCGGCAAGGAGGCCAGCAACAAAGTCTTTATACCGCTGCCGTTGGAACAGATTTTGCAGCTGGTGGAGAGAACAGAATATCGACCCTTTTTCATGTGGTACACCAATGGTTTTGTCCTTCCTTCTATATTTGGCGAATTCAGGCCTTCAAGTTGGCACCATTAAGGGCTATCTCGCAGCGCTATCCATCTTTAAGTGCACTGCGGAAGAACCATCCTATTTCAAATTACCCTTGGTAATACAGTTTGTAAAGGGGTTAACTAATGTTTATCCCCCAAGACCATTCCAAGTTCCCCTATGGGATTTAAACTTAGTACTAACTTTCCTGATGGGCACACCTTTCGAACCTCTCCATTCTTGTTCGTTAAGATTCCTTACCCTTAAAACTGTTTTATTAATAGCACTTACATCTGCTAGAAGGGTGAGCGAATTACAAGCTCTTTCTTGTAAACCCCCTCACACAATATTTCACAAAGACAAAGTTGTCCTGCAAGTGAAGCCTAATTTCCTCCCAAAGGTGGTTTCGGAATTCCATATCACTCAGAAGATTACCCTACAATCTTTCTATCCTCCTCCTCATCCGGGGAAAGAGGAAGAGAGGTTACACAGGCTAGACCCTAGAAGGGCTTTAAGTTTTTACATCAGTAGACTAGCCAGGGTAAGACAGGCAGACCAGCTGTTTGTAGGTTACACAGGTCACAAGCTGGGGTTACCAATAGCTAAGCAGACCATTTCCAGATGGATAATTCTAGCCATTCTGGAATGTTATAAACTGGCAGGGAAAGAGCACCCTCAAAACCTTAGGGCTCATTCGACCAGAGGTGTTGCAGCTTCATCGGCCCTCAAAAGAGGTGTGCCGGTTAAAGACATCTGTGCGGCCACTACATGGTCATCTGTCCATACCTTTACACGATTTTACAACTTGGATTCCTCCTCCAGTCAAGAGACTAGGTTTGGAAGGGCTGTACTGCATTCTATTCATCAATAGAAGACAGCATGAAGTCAGTACTCCCTCCTCCGATAATAGAATACTGCTATGGGAGCCTATCTAAGATGAGGAATACGTCGGAGGACACAATCCCTTCGAAGAACAAGTTACTTCTTACCTTGTAACGTTCTTTCGACGGGATGTTCCTCCGACGTATTCCTCATCGACCCTCCCATCCATACCCGCAGTTCTACTTCCCTTGTTGTTGCAGCTTACGCTCCTTCAGGGTGATTAGTCTAGTCCAGAAAGAATTATTGTGGGCTACAAAACGGAACTGAGCAACGGACGCTGCGCGCGGCCTTTATAGGCAGGAGGACGTCGACGCGCAGCGCCCTCTAGAGAAAAAATTTTCCGACGCCAGCAGAGCTGGAAGGAGATATCTAAGATGAGGAATACGTCGGAGGAACATCCCGTCGAAAGAACGTTACAAGGTAAGAAGTAACTTGTTCTTCTCGAACAGGAGAGGTCAGAGTTGGAGAAAGTTTGGCCATTTAAATGGTCACCTAAGTCTTTGAAATAGTTGGGGTCTATGTCACCAAGAACCGATCAGAAATATATAGGGCAAATTGCCAGTGACTTATAGGAGGAGCTATGCTAAGACTTGGCTAGGTGGAGAAGGATCATGACTACATGGGCAGGGAGGAGAGTATACTGAAAATGAATGCCCTTGCAAGACGTCTGCACCTCTTTCTGGCCCTACCCGGGTAACTACACCCTGATGTCCTCTTTACCTAACAGGGATTTCTTCAACTTCATTTGGTTGGGATAAAAATCCTGCATTAATAGGAGGGCTTTTCTTAAATCTCGCAAGAGACGGGGAATGGGAGTCCCAGAATTAATACTATACTACAGAACAACTCTGCATCAAACTGTGATAGACTGGATTCATTCCTTCTCTGATAATCCATGGCTGTTCATGGAGAAAGCAGTGGCGGGTGGGCTCTAACATCTGGAGGCAACTGTGGCTGATATAACAATATAGGTCCAAGAATGTATATGTTAACCCCATTATGAAAACCACACTAATGATCTGGGATGAGGTTGTGCCTAGATATGTACTCCCCACGTTTCATTCCCCATTCACACCAATCGGACCCAACCTGGTATTTTCACCCGGGCTGCGAGATAAAAGGTTCCTCAAATAGGAAGAAGGCGGATGATGACCGATGGGGGATATGTTTCTTGGAGGAGCGGCGAGGATCTGTCGGAGCTGTAAGGAGACCTTTTAGGTGGGAGAGAATGACAGATTACAATATTAGCACTAGGTCAACAAAGGGGAGGTTAAACTAGGAGGCTCCAGAAAAATGTTCCACTTCAAAAAGCTGCTCTCATGCAGCTGGAATTAAAGGAAGAATCAGAGAAATCTATAAGTTGTTGGGGCAACCAAGTCAATTTCAGCTAGATAAATATATGCTGGATTGGCAAAGGGAACTAGGGGTAGAAATGAGTCAAGGCACCTGGGGGACAATTTTGCAGTGGACACATAAAACAACCAACCACATCGGCCCAAGCACTAGACGTGAAATATAAACTTCCCAATCAATGGCCTTTAATCCCACACACTCTGAACCGACAGTTTTCACAATAGTTACCGTTATGCTGGAGAGGCTGTGGCTGCAAGGGAGTCATTTTTATATATTTCATAGGTTTTATCGGGCCCCAGGGGCGTTGCTAGGGGGGGGGCTAAGGGGGCTATAGCCCCTGTTCTTTTGGTTGTAGCCCCGGATAGAATCTCAGGAGCTACAGCCAAAAGACTAGCTAGCCCCCAGTCCCAACATTTCTGACATCAGCTTAGCCCCTGGTCTTTTCCAGACCTAGCAACTCCCCTGTCGGGCCCTGTAGTCTTGTTGGAGGTAAGATCAACGATATTGCACATAGTGGGGAGCAACGTAAAGGATGCCCCTGAAGAAGTGTTATTGGGCTAGAGAAGGCAAGACGTAGTAGGAGGGGCGCCGACTGCTAAAATCCTGCTGGCGGCTAGGTGGTGTATACTTAGGTTGTGGAAAAAAAGCTGTGCTGTGACTGGCAAGGACTTGGGATGTATTAGTTGGAAAAAATGACAAATGCACTACAAACCACCACAGACATTGTCTATTCAATCTGGTTTTCCTTTCTAAATATGCAGCCATGGATTGCTTACATTTTATGTGCCCAATGTTATTTGATGATTAAATGACTAAAGACAATTTATAGGGAAAAACATATAAGCTAAGAAAGATGAGATTTCAAAAAAATATGTATGCGAATGTGATGTTAGCTATTATAGTGCAAAAAGCCTTACATTCAAGTACTCCAGAATTTCAGGAAAAACATATGGTCGATTTCATTTTTTTTCTGTGTAAAGTCATAGGGAATTTTCCTATTTCTGTACTTATAAGCTAAATAAAGATTGTTGGATAAAAAAAAAATAACGCTCACACCACGGATTAGCATGCACAAACTAAAATTTCATTTTTTTCTAAAAACAGAAACCGGTGTGGCAACCAACTCTTGCTTTTTCTTTCTTCATTAAAACCAAACCTTAAGTTAATTCACCCTCTTTTGTTCCCATTGCATCAGTTCTTGCCTGTTGGTTAACTACACTTTCATTGTGGGTCGACATAGCTAACCGGGCCCTCCTTCAAATCTGTTGTTAGTCCTTTGTCGTAGACCAGTAGCATCTTGGACTTTGCACGGTTTACTAAAAAAACAGCCTTGCGAGTTAGCTACTTTGTTAAAATATATCAAACAATAACTTTCAAATTAAACTTTCAAATTATTAAATACTTGTTGAGGGTAATGAATTCCAAACTGTTATGCTTGCAATTATATTATGTTTATCTTTTGCATCCTTTGTTGCATTAATATGTTAAATAGTTCATAGGCACAGCATATTTATGTATGTATACTTTTTGTGTTGAATTGTATTGTATAGTTTGATGGAAACATTTCTGAATAAACATTTACAACTACAATCTTTACAATGGCTGTATGAGGCGGCAACCCAGGATTCAGCCATTTCTTCCTCTTCTGCTATTCCTCGCTCAGTGGTGGGCCTGGGTCTGTGCTCAGGTCAAGACACCCAATACAGCATCACTGGTACCCTTACCTGAACCTACTACTCCCTAGCAAAGCGGTTGTACCTATTGCATGCTAGGATTACCTCCATCACGTGGGTTCTCAACCATAATGGTGACCATCGCTAGCTAAGATAACACATTTCCCTCTTATGGAAATTACCCAGTTCCTTTGAAACGGTGCAGGTCTTCTTTCGAGATATATTTCACCTCCATATCCTCCCAAACACCATAATTTCGGACATAGGCTCTCAATACACCTCTTTAGAGTTCTGGTCAGCACTGTGCAAAGCAATGGAAATTGAATGTGCTCTGTCTTCTGCATTCCATCCACAATCTACCAGCCACACAGAGCCCCTAAACCAAACCATGTAACAATACCTGTTACACTACGGCAGCAGGGGGCTCTCTGTACTCCATTGCGTTTCCATTCTTTACGGGGTACTACAAGTTCAGGGCATTCGCTATGGCATCGTTACAGGTTGCCATGGAGACTGGGGAAGCCACGCACACGTTCTTGTCAGCTGACAAGGTTCGGACGTGTTCCTCGTATATGTAACCATGCCCCCTTGCAGCTTAAATCCCATGGCTGCGAGATTCTCATTGCTGCTAATTGATACGTTACAGTGTGGGGCCTTTTGCTAACCTCGTTCTTCCCCGGATCACACTCCGCAGCTTACCTCTTGAAACCCTGGTTACCAGAACTCTTTTCTGCTTATTGGATTGTTCCGTGGATTTTCCTTCTTGGATTTTGTTTGTTAGTGTTCCGTGCTTGGGTGCGGAAGTCCTTCGCACGGCTGATCCGAGCCTCCAGCCCCGCGGCACTTGTCATCTCTGCAGGCGGGGCCGAGCCTCCAATTCCAGCCCTGCAGCACTTGTCATCTCTGCAAGCGGGGCCGAGCCTCTGATTCCTGTTCCACTTGAACTCCTCAGCACAGTCGATCAGAACTCCAACTTCGCGGCAGTTCTCATCCTCCGGTCCTGCTCCGTATTAGCTGACCAGTGCTTCCATCCCCACTACTATTTCCTCTCACGGATTGACTAGAACAATAAGCGTAAGTCTTTATTTGTTAGTTTGTTGTACTACTATCCTACAGCATCTCTGCAGCCCTCTTTAAGGTTGTTCATTTCCAGCAGACCTACAGCACGCTTTTGGATTCCTGGTTCCCTCTCCTGCAATCTGGAACTTTGACTGTAATCATATCCTGGAACTTGTCTCTCTTGTTTTACTAGTGCATCTGAACGCTTTCCAGTACATGCACCACCCCGGACCTAGCGCAACCCTCGTGCCGATCGGGTTTTGTCTTCCTATACTAACTTCCCAGTTTGTTGTTTTATCCTGCCATTGTGTTCTACTTCTTGCTCCTCCATCAGTTCCACTTCAGGTTAGTTTACCCAAATACACACTCCATAGATAGTTCTGAATCATACAAGGTTCCTCATTTGGGGTATTTCTATTATAGGTGCAGGGTTCCGGTTCAGTCCCTATCCTCCTACGCTAAAGTCAGGTACCAGTTGTTCTAATTAGAATTGCCATTAAACCTGTTTTCATTGACCTAATCATTTATTGTATTTCCTTGCAGCATTGGTTGGCGGTGCGTGCATTCCCCGCTCTTTTATGCGATAGACAGCTCTGGCTGTTTTCACCTAAACAGCAGAGCAGTACATCGTAAATAAGAGCCCTTCACTACGAGGAAGCCTGATCCTTAGAGATCAGGGGTTCTAGGATTCTGGAGACTGATTACTGCTTCCTATTCCACTACTCATCTTGGGCGGTCGCATCCTCCCTTCCAACGTAGTGAGTAACAATACCTTTGTCGTTTCTCATTATCTACTCCCGACTATTGGTCCGACCTCCCCCTGACTGTGGAATTTGACTATAACAACTCATTTCACTCTTCACTCAAGTCCAGCCCTTTTCTTTGCACTTATGGTTAGCACCTGTGAGCGTTTCTGGCTAACCAGTACCAGTCACATTTAACTCCTACCTCAGTGGACGCTCACATCACAATATCCAACATGGTCACAAACATGCTATCCAAAACCTTACCATTGCTCACAATAGAACCAAAAAGTTTGTGGATGATGGCCGTTCAGAGACCCCAGTGTCTGGTTAGCTGTCAAACATATTCCCAGACATTTGGTTTCCTCCAAGCTTGCAATACACTATTTGTGTCCCTTTAGGGTCACCTTATGGATGAACCCTGTGGCCTATAAACCCTACTTCCTGATGCTTGGCACTGTATGCATTCAGTCTTTCATGTTTCCCTTTTGAACAAATACCGACCAAGCACCTTTCGTTCCTGGCGGAACGGACCGACTGAGCCTATTATTTGAGATGGCATTCCTGAGTATGAAATCTACCGTCTTTTTGATTCCCAGTACTGTAGATGCACTCTGCAATACCTAGTCCATAGAAAGGGCTATGATGTCAGTGAACGTACCTAGAAGCCTGTTTCTCATATCCACGCATCCATGCTTCTTCGCCGGCTCCATCCTTGTAAGCCTGGTCTTTGGAGACTTGGGAGGGGGCAAACTGTCAGGGATGGTTCCCTGTGGCTCTGCTGACACTTGTCCCCATGGATAAGGCTTGTGTGCAGTGGAATCAGCTGGCACGTCACGCACTAGACGCAACAGGTGTTGCGGTCTGGCTGTTCTGAACTCCGCACGTCTGAATGTATTTCTTCCTGTTTTGGGAAAAGGCAAGCATGTTGCATCAATGTCGAGCCTTCTGTTGTGGACACTATTGCCTTGTGAGTTCTTTGTTTTTCATTGTTCCGGATACCCTCTGTCCTTGTTCCTGGTTTCCTCCTCTCCTGTTTCTCCACCTCTCTTCCTTCCTAGAACCTATTGTCTCCTGCTTCCCCTGTCTACTCCTGCCTGTGTTGTACAGTTCCTGGAGCACAGGATGTTTCCTACCTACCTGTCCAACTATCAACAACCCTGATTGAAGCTTATACTTCCTCAACCTTCTTCCTGGATACCTTCACCTCCACTAAACATCTTAAAGGTGTTTTCTCCTTAATGGGGATTTCCCTCCATGGGGACGATTTCCCATGGTCTACCCTGTGCTCTTGGTGCTCCTTTTATCAGAGGGCAGACTGGCTGCTGATCGGACTTGGCCCTACCTCTTCACCTCACACCTGTCACAATGAAGCAAGGTACAGCCGACTACTGATAATGATCCTAAAGTTAAATTGAATTTCATTTTCAGAACAATTAGCCTCTCAAGATCACCATTGTATCAGTAGGAGAACAGAGTAGCAAAGGGCCCTCATCCAAACTCCTACAAATTAATCTCCCTCGCAACAACAAATGGTCTTCTGTATTGAAAGGGGATGCCTTGAAATTTGACACTACAGGGGACCCCAAATAAATCCAAAGTTCTGAAAAGAGTGCAGAGAAACATATTCACTATTTGACTGACATTCAGTGAAAGGGTGAGCACACATTCTTCCCCATTCAGATAAACAGAGGGAAAGATCCTGTGCTCACCAGAGTTGGTCTAAAGACCAACTTCATAAGCAAAGCACTGGTTCTGCAACTCCAAAAAGACTACCATTCTCTCCTTTAATTAGACTAATAAATGGGAAGTGTCTGTGGAAACCCAAAATGTAAAACATATAACAAACACGTGTATATATGTCAAATGCTTATTTATGTTAGCAATTTATCAGTGTTAGGTTGCCCCCCTGCTGTCCAAATGGCAAAGTGCACCCACTTCAACACCAGCTATCATTTCAACATACAGATGAAATGTATCAATGTTAGGTTGTCCTCTGCTGTCCAAATGGCAAACAAAATGCACCCACTTCAATAACAGCTACCATTTCAACAAACAGAACGAGCACGGTTCTATGCGGTCACCTTCACCTTCCACTATCGCAAACATTCGCAAGTTACTTCTTTCCACCCCCGCTTCTCTTCACACAGGGCACAGCGGTTCCAGTGTCAATTAACAGTTAATGACCGGCTCAACGTTTCAGTCTCTAAAGAGCAAAACGCTGTACGATGAATGCCTCCTCACAAGCTAAAACTGAAAGTAGGTGCGGTAATTCTGCTACTACTCAATCTTATGCCATCACAATGACTCAGAACCCGTAATTGTCAACCTTGTTCCATTGCAAAGACACATCATAGAGGCCTGTGTGATTGATGGAACTTGGATACTGTTCTCATACAGCGCATACCTCTCATTCCATCTGCTACGTTTAGCCTTTTCAAAGACCATTAATAAGTCACAGGGACCAGCGCCCTCTTCCTGGAAGTGATCAGTGGTAATTCCGATATTTAAGAAGGGGGACAGAAGTGACCCTATGAATTACTGACCGTCATTGACCTTCAAGATATGCTAGACCAGCGTATGTTACGCCGGGAACAGCTAATGTTAATCATTTCAGTTGACAAACTATTGACCATAATTGTTAGATCGTTAGAAATGTCACTTCTGAATTTTATCTGGGTAGAGAAATTCTCCATCAATTTGCAATTCATTTGGATTTCATTAAGAAATTAAGTTTGGTCAAGACTGGGTGGATACCCATTGGGCTTTGGCAATGTTGAGAAAGCATTTTGATCAGCACAGCTGTTGCCCTATGTTGTTGAAGTCCAAGTTAAAGAAGCAGTTACTTTCCCAGGGCAGGTGTGGCCGTTTACAGTACCCCTCAAAATAAAGTGAGGACAGGCCCTGATAAATAAAGTATTTATACATTTGAATCATACCCTGCAACAACAAGGATTGTTCCTGTGTTCAACACCCACAGTTGATTTAATGATACCATTCGAATGTTGGTGGGGAAAGGTGATCCTCATCAAAGTGTTACTTTGAGCACGGACACCTCTTTTGAAATGGCGGTTGACTCCCAATTCTATTTATTTAGAAAATGAAATTATAGGTCCAATTCCTAAAGATTGCTATGATAAGGCCACCAACATCTGACCAGAAAAGGTTACCACTCAACAGGGGGGGGGGGGGGGGCATTTCTTGGTGTATTCTGCATGCCCTTCCGGGATAGAAGATGCTACCTGTGACATCTTGGAAAATGAGGTAGGATTTTGAGTTAATAACTACTCCACATCCATGGAAACCCCTGTCCAGGTAAACGCCATCAAAAGAGATCTCTCCACCGAACTAGAGGATACTTCTGAAGTATCAAAACCAGAGGTATATTTGGGTTTCTGGCAGATGGTTGAAGAACAGACCAGTCTGGTCCATGCCCATGAGACCGATGAATAATGACAACTACTAAAACATGTATTCCTGGATTTCCAGAGTATCCTCTAAGTTGACTCCCATGATTGCAAGCATACAACTATTCATTCAACAACAATACCTACAGACCCTGAAAGAGCTCCCGTTTTTGTAAGACAATGCCAGTTACCTCTCGCATCCATGGAATCACTCACAGAGATTATCCGAAATCTGGAATCCCATGGAATAATTAATTCTATCCACAGTACCTTCAACAACCCGGTACTGGGGATCCTAAAACCAAATAGACAATGGAGTTGTTGGGCCTCATTATGAGTTTAATGATAATTTGGCAGTAAATCTGCTTCAATTTCTGCCAAACTCGATTACCATCACCATCAATTGGGCCTGTGGACTTACAGCAGGATTACATTGGTGGTAGGGCAGTGTGAATCACCATTTTTGGAGTCCCTAGAACTCCATGGGGATTTTGGCAGAATTACTGCCAGTGGCAATTTTGCTGGAAGTAATTCCACTGATTTTTGGCAGTGAGGTGGAGGATTTACCTTCAGTTTTTTGCTGCCCTTTGTGCCAGATCCAAGTTTCAAAGTTTTATTCAGCCATTGACCTGACAAACGGTTATTGGACAGTACCTGCTAAAAGGGAATTTCAGTATAAACTTGCCTTTACCTTCGGGGGGGAAACATCATACTTGAACCTGTACACCCTATGTACACACCAGGAAGTGAATTCAACATTTCCCTTCACAAGGACATGCCCGATTTGGGCGAAAGAGAAAAATTGCCCTGTGTCAATATGTTGATCAAAAGCTCAACTGTGGAAGAACATCTGGCAGAAATCCAATCTTGCCCAGTTGCAAAATGCTGGTGCAAACTTCTTTCAAGAAAGCACAATGGTGCAAAACCGGAGCAGACCTTTTGGAACATGAAATTACTGCTGAGGGTTTAAATCTCCAGAAAACTGTTGAATCACTACTCAAATTGAAGAACCCACAACTCTGAGTAAGTTGCAAAGCATCCTTGGACTAATCATAGTAAAAAACGAATTGAGGATTATGTAGAGACCAAACACGCGTTGGCCCACTTATTGAAGGATGTGGTGAAGTGGGACTAAGGTGAAGCACAATTCGAGGCAGTAAAGCAATTAAAGAGAAGCCTGTCACAAGCGCCTTGTTTTGGCTCTCTCCATCAAGAATAAGGATTTTTTCTTAGACTAGTTTCTCAGAAACCTGCTTGACGGCAGTTTTATACCAAAAACATAACATCAACATGGTAAACTCCTATGGGAGCAAAACATTATGATATGATTGGGTATTAAGTACGTTATAAATAACCTGAGGTTTCTAAGCATGGCCCGGGGATTGAACCCATGGTGCTCCGTGACGTCTTGCTTCCAAAAGACGAGCATGTTGCCCCTAAGAGAAATGTAATGATTGCAAAAAAGCCCTTCTAGCAATGTTGTGGGCATTGAAAAACTACAGTATTTAGGGGGGCACATCATGGTTGAAACCTCCCACTACCCATGACAATTTCTAAAATGTGATAGAATATGGGTGGGGAATTTCTCTAATTCAAGAATTACTTCTGGGATTCTGTGAATGCAGGGCTTTCCTATGGAAGTCTGGTACAGCCAAAATAAGAAAAGCCATATAGCTCAAGGATTGGCGCACTTACATGACAGTGACAAAGAACACTTCCATGGGAACGGACGTTTTATAACAACTGATAATATGGAGGTATATCTGGTGTGCCCATACAAGGTATATGAAGAAAACATTTGTCAGGGCATACCCACTGGTGGCAGAGCTAATGGAAATGTATCAAGCTGTCCTCCCTGCAATAAGCCACCAACTCTCCAAACTGGTGATTATTACTGATTCTGATTATGTGCAAAATGGGTTTGTGGAACTCCTGATTATTTGTAAAAACAGAGGCATGCTTTGTGCAAATAAACCATTAAAACATGGTAGATTGTTCCAGACTATTGATGATCTGGTCACGTCTAATGTAAAGACCATTGTTTCGAATTCATGGATGTTCTCTCTGCTTCCCTAGGGGTAGCCCCTTCCCATGAGGTCAGGGCGGTGAGGCTGCTACCTGATATTCCCCCTGGGGGTGGTACTCAACTGGAGGATCTCATGGGGAGGGAACACCCCCCATTGGGCCAGTGATGACTATTTGGGGAGAACGCGGTATATGCACAACCCACACACCTCTCCTACAACCCCACTCTCTCTATCCCGAACATCCTCTCCCATATGCTTTTGTAGAGCTACTAAGATGGAAACTACTGAGACGAGGAAGAATAGGCAGGAGTTGAAAGAACTAATATGTAAAACCACTGAGACAAGGAAGAGCTGCAGAACCCAATCAATAGACTGCAGAACTAACCTGAGCAGTATGGACAACAGGAACCAAGTAACACAGGCTAAGTGATAAAAAGGAAGGAAGGACTACCAGAAAAGGCAGATCCTTCCGGGAGGAGCGGAGAGCCGGGAAGCTGTCCGGCTTGGGGTGAAAAGGAGGATGCCAAACGAACGTGGAGGCAATGTCCTATTTCAGTCTAAAGTTGGCAGACCAAAGAGAGAGCTGTAGGAAAGGGAGCAGAGTCGAAGCAAGATTTCAAACCACACGGCTCTGAAGAGACACTCCATGCACCCAGCCTCTATCTCTGCTTAGCCGCCGCAGATTGAGAAGAGCCTGTGAGAGAAAAAGAATTCAGGAAACAGAACGTAGCATCGGGAACACTTCTTACCTGGTGAGAAGCCTGGTTAACAGTTTCTGGGACCCATCACAGAAGAGCAGAGGCTGCGAGAAAGAAGTAGCAGGAAACTGAACTGGGCTGCAGGAACGCTCCACCCCGGTAACAAAGACCCGACAAGGAACCCGAAGGTAACAGGGTTGTTTGGGAAAGCAGGAAAGAACTGAGAAGCCAGAGAACCAGGGTTTGGAACCCATACAGAGGGGCAAAGACGGTTGTAAGGAGAGTGGGCCAAGAGAATACCTGGCAGGGTAGTGAACCAGATACAGAAGATAACATGAAGGTCTGGGACCCATGACCAAGTATGGAGAGAAGAGCAATCTCTTCCTCGGCACAGTACCTGGCAGGGCAGTGAATCGGGTCCGTCAACAGGGGTCTGGGACCCACACACAAAATAAGCCTGAGAAAGGCCAGTGGAAGGAAGACATTCCCCCATCAGTTGCCCTGCTGTACAAGCCTGAGAAACGCTAGGGGAAGGGAGACATTCACCCATCAATTCTTGAACTGCTGTACAAGCCTGAGCAGGTCCAGGGGAAGGGAGACATTCCCCCACCAGTTAGGTTTGAACTTTATTTTGAGAACTCTCAACTTTATACAGTGAAGGTTTTTGATCCCCTGTCCAGAAGAAAAGGATTGTTCTCATGGACCAAAGAAACCTACTACTACTTGTTCTCGGGAGGATAGCTCAGGGGTGATGTGCTCGCCTTGGAAGCAAGACGACACGGAGCAACAAAGGCTCGATCCCAGGTCTACGCTTAGAAACCTCTGGGTATTAAGCGTGTTATAAATAACCTATCATAACATACTTCCGTTTAGTTTATATTGTAAGGAAAAGAGTTAGGATTCTGACATAGGACAGTGGATGTTTTACTTTGGACATTCTGACAGACCCGTTAGCATTTTAGTTGAGGTAGGGAAACCCCTCTTAGGAATAGGGCAAGACAGGGTTTTCTTTCATTTCTCTTTTCATTACAGGTTTTTGCCAACCACCATCCCACCACTGTGTCAGAGTGCTACTTCCTCACCCTTACAGCATTGATTGGAAAAAGATCAAATGTCATTTCGAGATAGTCTCCTGATAAAACTGCAATTGATTTGGCTGACCACTTGACCAAAACAGGAATTCTACAGGGGGACTTCATAGATATAGAATACCTCCTTGGAGAAATTCAGGTCACGGCAGTGACCAGATCACAAGCTCGCACCTGTAGTCATCTTTCAGCTGCTCAGTGGAGTAGAGATGCAGACTTGATCACTGCTCAAAAAGAGGATCCCATAACTGGGAAATTCTATCACTATTTAGAAGACCCAATCGGTTTTCCTCTGATAGAATCAGATTATCCAGGAAAAGAAGACCTCAGAGTTTTGATGACATTTCAGAAGCAACCCTAATCTGGATATGACCAGTGTGTGGTACATACCTCATTCTGAAGTCTGATGTTAAAACATGACCATGATGTGGTGCTGCCGGTCATAAGGTATTTCAAAAGACTATAGTTACTCCAAGAAGTCACTTACTGGCCACACATGGGTCAGGATCTTAATACATGTTTAAAAGGGTCTCCCACGTGCGCTCAGTTGCAACCAAGTTCTTCCACACACAGACCTCATCTACAGAAAAGAGGAAAAACATTAACATGGTCTGATTTTCAAGTAGACTTCTTTGGACCAGTAACCCATTCTTGCAGATGTAAGGGTGCAGAAGTAAGGCTCTGACACAGAGGGATCATCGTGGTGGATATACACTTTTATTTAAGTCTGAAAATGAAAAAATAAAACCTATCTTGACCTATCTCTAAGAGGGGTTTCCATGCCTCAACCGAGGTACTAATGTCACAGTCAGGATGTCAAAAGTAAAAGTTCTTAGTCCTATGTCAGAATCCTCTCTCTGTGTCTCACACATTATGCTGAACTAAATCAAAAGTATAGCTTCCTGGTTCAGAGGAATGACTCCCTTCCTCTGGACAACAGACAGTTCATGGTTTGAAAGTTCTCAAAGTTCGGTTTCCACTGGGGAAATGTCTCCCTTCTCCAGCTTCCCTCAGGCTCCTGGTACAGTTCATCAACTTGCAATAAAGGTGCTCATACAGCGTCGTCCTGGGGGGCGTATTTACCAGTTGCAGGGAATATGGGGTGGGGGGGCGGTTGAAGGCACCCCCGGGAGGCGGGACAAAGTATCATTGATGACTGTACTACAAGTGCCTAGAGCATGTACGCAGCCTGAGAAGCCAGGGGTGGAGATGCTCAAGGGGAGACGGGGTGTGCGTGATAAATATGGGGACCCAAACACATCGGGTGCTGCTGCACAGCTTGAGTCCGGTGAAAACAACAGATGAGTGGAATGCATGGAGATGTTTCAGGCACGCCCTTTACAGCAGGCCACCTAGAATATTGTGCGAATACTCCACGCCAGTGGGATGAGGAAAGATTCATTTAGGATGACCATCTCCAGGAGACAGTAGTCGCTGGGAACAGAACCACTCGATACACAACAACCTGGTCTCATGGGTGCTCGCAGCGGACAAGGGAATTCAAAATTCACCAAGCTATGTCCAGGAAGATGCACTCACAGCACAATCGGCGGTTTCAAATCACCCTTTGGCAGGTGGGTCTGGGAAGAGGGGTGTGGAATGAAAGGGCGATCCAGGAGGAGCCAATCAGAAGAAGAGTTTTGGTGTCCCTGAAAAGCAGCAAGTACACTGTCTCCTCGATGATGTCTATGAGGCCCCTCACTGGTTGTATGCCGTGTGAATGTCTCCCTTCCCTCAGGTTGTTTCATGTTTTTCCTATGTGTGCTGACCAATGGCAGGGTAATAAAGATCTGGAGGTTAGCACGATTACGTAGTTTCTAACAATTTACAGGGAGGAGCAGGAAGTAATGTGGCACCACAAGGGGAGGGTAGGTCTGTTTGCGCCAATAATTTCCTACTAGCGTATGTCTAGCTGTGGGGGACTGACGTGATCCAACCAATCATCTTTGTGGGGCATGCAAATAACTCAAAACACTAAGTGTAGCTGTTTCTAACCATGCAAACATTGTACTCTATGTATAATAGATCTGACCGCAGTGGCCGTTTTTGTGAACTTTAATTGATCAGTTCTGTTCCAGTGTGCTGTTTGTTTTGTGCTTACCCAGCTGTAATAAACATAATAAACAGTGTTATTTCTTGCCTGGTGAATGCTCCTTTTTGGATTGCTGCTGGTAAATTTATGACATGCTCTTACATGACCCCTGATACATTATGGAGGCCCCAGCGAGATCCTCAGTTCCGTCAGCCAACTGGGGGTATTCCGGCTGCCCTCCTGTGGGGCACGGGTCTGGCAAACATAGTCAAGTTCTACATGCAACACCAAGGAGGCCCTGCAGGCGCAGAGTACGCAAATGTCTGCCTGGTCCCGAGCGCCAGCCGCGCTCATGAGGAGGAGCGAGCTAGCAAGGAAGGGTCAGTGCTGAGAGGGCTTGAGGATCGCTAGGACAAGTGAGTGCCCCAGTGCAGGAACACACTGCATCATGGTTAAATGCTCTCGCAGAGGGGAGGGATCTTTTCTTACTGTGTTTAGGATGCATCCTCAAGGTGGGTACATTTTAGTACACTCAATTCCATAGGGAGTGGACGTGTGTGTTAGAACAGGGAGGTGCGTAGCAGGAGGCGGATCCCGTCAGACAGGAGTTGCGCATAGTACCAGCGATTGTATAGTTGTGTCATTTAGGGAGAAGGGTGTTCTTTTTTGTTGAAGCAGTGTTTTGATGAGTAGTAAGGGAAGAGCACGTGTCAGTAAGTAGTGTTTGTTTGTCTTGTGACGTGGACCGGGGTGGAAGGGCCAACGCCGGAAGGTACCTGGTGTACAATATTGCGCTTGGCATTCTAGCAGTGGGCGTCAGTGCCGGGGAAGAGCATAGTTTGATGTCTGCTTACACTAACACAGTGGCTGGTGATGTACTAACATGTAGTAAGTGGACAGGCCTATGGAGAGGGCCAGTGTGCATGATAAGAGTGAGTGGGTTGGCCTATGGAAAAGGCCAGAGTGAAAGGGTGTATACGGGGAAGAAAGGTGTGTTAGGGATTTCAATCAGGCAATACACCCTGGTCTCAGCGTAGTATGCAGTGCACAAATCAAATACTTATTTTATTATGTCTATAGGTTCAATATCCTGAGTGATATACCATTCATATCACACCCCTTCTCAAAATACCCCCAGGTCACAATGGACCAGGAATCAGGCTGGTTGGTAAAGGTAATATTTATTTATTTAAAACTCAAATCAAACATATATTTTAATATATGGGGCAGCAATCACCAATGTGATGACAATACAAATAAGAAAGTAGGTAAGGCAGTTGAATTCACTTATAGCAACACAGAATATAAAACAGAGAGAAGAACAGTTTTTCCTTGTTTGAAAGATAGTGCTCAAGTTAAGATTTCCCCCTGCAACTTTCTGAACTCACAAATAAGCAATTCTACACAGATGTAAGGGAGCAGCAGGTATTCAGGAATAAAGAACAGTGTACAGGATTTGAATACAACCTTTCTTCCCCAAACGAGAGAAAAACGGTTTGGAAATCTTACACTTTTAAAATGACATTCGGAAATGGCTGAGCAAAACAATGAAAAGTGTGCAAAAGTCCTTAAATCAATATACATCTCTATGGGAGCAATAGGGGAAAGATGCCAACAATCATAAGCTTTAGTATGAGCAACAGTAAACACTTTGAATCTTAATGGAAGTTTGGAAATAATTGAAATTGAAACTCACATGTGTAAACTTTGCAGAAATGCGAATTCCTGCCTAAAATTCACTAAACGGTTTTTAAGAAAAACAGGTGAAATATACCGTTTTCGGATGTTTTTGTGTTGGGATGTAGCTAAAGGTCTTATGTACAAGTCACAGTTGAGATGAAGACTCTAGCTATTAAATTGAGGAAGTTATGCAATGTTGAATGAGAGGCGTTTTTACAAAAACAGAGCAGAGAAAACAGAAAATCGTTTTTAAAATGACAGGTTAATTTTACTTAAACTAGATTTAATGGCTAAGAAACGGAGAATTCCACCCGTGAATCTCCACAGTTACACGGCCGCTTGTAACCCTTCACGTGGCGGATACCCCATTTTCTTTATGGGAATTACTTTATTTAATCAATCACTAATGGCTTATGTTCAAGTAAAACAAAAATGAAGAGAATACAGCGCTAACACTAGAAATCACAGACAGGGTTGCAAGAATGGTTCTGACAAGATTATATGTTCTTAAGGTAAAGATAAGATGGTTGAGAGATTGGGATAGGACAAGGCAAAATAGGCTGCTATGGTTTACTATGATTCCTATTAATACTTACAGTCCACTTAAATTTAAGATTTTGGACCGTCAGGGCTGTGGTCATCACACAGATCGGGTCTAAAGGACAGCAGGGCACATCTGGCGGAATCGGGTCAGCAGGGCGGTTCTTGTCACTGGACAGGCACCTCGACTGGACTGGACTACACTAGTTACTGGAGCCTGGAGATCAGTGGGATGGCGAGTTTGGAGCAGGCAAGCATTTATTGTAGCAAGCCAGACTGGATCAAATGCTTCTCTTAAGTTTTGGGATTGCTTCAGAATTTGGGCCTAGCTGAACAGGAGTTCAGCAATGCAGAGGCCTTGGCTTTTCAAAGAAATCTGGAATCAGGAACAAGATGGAGAATTCAGGAACAGGGCGCTATGCAGAAATCGGGATGAAGTCAGGAATCGGTGTGTTTGTGTGTTGTGAGGCTCCCTTATTTATCATGCCAAATGACATCACTAAAGTTTATGGTAGGGGCAGACTTACTACCCACACCCACAAAGCTATGATTGGGCAAGAGCACAGTTCCCACCTTGCTCTTTGCTGGTTGGATGACAGAAATGGATGTCATGTTTTATGAGATGATCTGGACACCTCCCATAGCTATTGGGATCAAAAGCTAACTTTCCCACAAATACATATTTATGTAGTTATGACCTCTAAGAAAATCAGATACATAAATTATATATTTTGTGGGTCACATTCTAATCCAACTCCCAAGTCGGTGGGAGTTGGTTTAGTTTTCTGTTGCATTTTGGCAATTTTAACCATAAAAGGTTTGGCCTGCAATTTTCCAATTCTGTACATATATGCGCAATTACCCCTAGAATATGGGTACACAATATTAATAGTTTCTGCACAATTGGTCATTCTTTATAACTTCTGTTCCTTACGCAGTAAGAAATCCTACCAAGTTTTCAAATAACTAGCATAAATTCAGATTCAGATGTATACACATTTTTCACTCTTTTTTTATTCTTGCTGCCAAGTTAAATGTCTTGAAGTTCAGTGGCAAAATAAGCATTTTAAACCCAAAAGTCACATGTACGTTTTTTTCTCTTTCTTCCCAAGTGTAACCAAATGTCAAATCCTTTGAAGTTGAATGAGGGGCCTCTCCCTGGAGAGTGGAGCTTCCTGCCCCGCCCATGGAAGGGCGAGTGTCCAAGCCTGCTATTGTCTTCACCTGGGGCAGAGACAAATGTCTAATGAAGTCCCTTTGTCATGAGTATGCGAGGCCTCCCAGCAGCAATTAGCCTTCCCTGCCAGCAGTGGAGGTGTCATCCTTTCTCAGGGCTAAGAACTGTCAGAGCAGGGTTGTTTGTTTTTTTTTACATAGTTGATTAACTGGGTTTAGCTTTAAGTTTCACCTTTTAAATCTTTCCTTAAAACATATCAAATTAAACACTCTATAGGTAGATTTTTAACATTAGCAATCCTTTGACATTCTTAAAGAATTAAGCCTTTAAACCAGAACCTACTTTAAAACAGGTGATTTTGCCCTTCCTTCATGAAAAAGCACATTAAACTGATTTCTTTAAATCCGATTTTCATCTGCAGCACATACACACTTTAGTCAGCACTAGTTCTTCCCTTGAGTGCAGGGATTGTTTGTAGCCTGGATACATGTATCATGCCTTTGTTTAGAGTTTCTCTGGACAGCTGTTTCTTGATATTTGTAGCAAACAAATAGCCACGTTTTTTCCCCCGTGGAAGATGAAAACAAGGGTTCCTGGGATGCTTTTTCATAGGTACATTTTATAGGAGCTGTCATTCCAATGAGGCCTGGTTCCTCTGAGCCACACTGGATGATCCTGGGTATTGCAGGGCCCTTCCATCTAAATGATTCAGTAAAAATGAATGGATCTGGTGCCAAAAACAGCACTTTTTAAGGTTAGGAAAATGACATTTTAAAAGGCATTTTCGGTTTTCAGCACAATTCATTCACTTTGCTCCATGTTGACTGTGGCAGGGCCCACTGGCATGCTCCTGCAGTGAGGACTCTGTTCCCCCCCCCCTGCACTGTGTGTGGCAGGGTGTGCAGCCTTTTTATGGTTGTGACCCAAGTGCAATTTTGAAGATTTTGGGACGCACAGGAGCGAGCGCGGTCCTTTTGGGCTGTTTCCTTCACCATTTCAGTACAGTGATGTAGCGGGGCACATTGGAATGGGTCAAAATATCCCACAGGTGAGTGTGCATGCCTTCTTAAAGTGAATAAAGAGAGGGGGAGATACGAAAGAGGGGAGTGGAAGGGAAAGGGTGAAAGGGATCATTAGGACATAAAACAGGGAAGAAGAGAGGGTGAATAATGGCATATCGGGATAGCCCCCTCGACCACATGTGTGAAAACTATCCCAATAAAATACTGAAGTACAATTTTCAATGGGTTCAGGAAACTGCAGGTCAGTGTTTTCATGCCTGGCCTGGGGAGGGAACTTTTGATAGCAGAATAATCAAAAATATGTTCTCGTATTTACTAACAAAGTGCAAAGGCTCCACGTTACAAAGCAGACAAAATATATTGGGGCTCTGGAAACTTTAGGAAGAAAAAAGGGGGGAGCCCACGAAGCCAGACATAAAAGAGAGGTGGCAACAGACCAACCTAGTGCCCCGCCTCCGTCCTATGGAGCATACCCAGCATTAAGACCTGCAGCAGGTTACACAGACCTGCTTCAGGTGTCCCCAGAGGGAGAGGGAAGTGGAAAAAAGAAAAGTAGAAAAATGCAAGCAGATGAATTACACGATAGGGGACAGGAAGAATCTAGCGGATATAGAAAAGAGCACATGACAATAGGTGGAGGCACTATTTAATGAAGCATAAAAAGTTATTGAAGAAGAGGTGCAGAGAAAAGGATCGGGAGAGCAGAAATACGGAGGATGGACAAGGGTGGACATCAGGGAGGATATCATTTAAACTGGACAATGAGGAACAAGACGGGCAGGAGGAGATGGAAATAGGGCACGAGGACAGTATCGTGTTGGGAGAGGTGGAAGAGGACATAAGCGAAGGGGAGGATGAACAGTGGACACCGGATAGGGAGAGGAGAAGGGGACAAAAGCAAAGGAGGAGAGGAGAATGTGAGGAGCCAAGAAGGGACTGGTCAAGCATCCTTCACAGCCGGAAGCAAAAAGTAAAGATAGGACTGGAACAGGCGACAAAGGGGGGACGTGAGACAGGTCTCTGGCCGACGCAGATGCCTTTACTACAGAAAGGGAGAGGAGACGCAGACTACGGACCATGGCAGACAATGCACCAAGATAACCTCATTTGTAGTTTGCCCTCCCTCGTGACGGGGGCCAGCAAATGGATCTATGCACTCGAGAAAGAAACCACAGGGTTGACCTTAGCAATAGGGGACATAAAAGGCTTATTTGCTGCAATAATAGCAGAGTGAGGGATAAGATATGGGAGCAAGCAGGATGTTAGGAGTGAAATTAACCACCAACCAACACGATGGAGTACCGTTTAATAACTGTCAAGCTCACGTGTGCAAGGTCTTGAGAAGCATGTATCCGGACAGCTCAGATTTAGGAGCTGTCATGGCCCACAAGATGAAATGGCGAAGATCCAGTAGAGTACATCAAACAGGTCCAGGAACTCTGGATGTTGGAAACGCGAAAACCATAGGACAAGTGCATACCTTTATTTGACCATATATTGGCCAAAGGACAGCCATCGGATGTCCAGGCCTTCTTAAACAAAATAGTAGGGATACAGGTGAAGTAAGGCCATAAATACAGGCAACAATAGTACAGTATTGTAAGAGGAGGCAAGTAAGTGGGAGGCACGCATTAGAAGACATCAAAAAAGGGCATAAAACAGGCTTGTGCAGAAACAATTTGCAAGATACACAATTGAAGGGGCAGTGCTCGTACCAGACGCTGTCGCAGGGGCATCTGCCCAACAGCGAGAAGTTCCCGTAGGGAACATGCCCCCACCCGGGGGCTATGTGCCACCACCTTATGCTCCACAATGGGGAGCGCAGCAGCAGCGGTACTCTCCACAAAAATGGTTTTTCCCACTTAGCGCACACGTGTCCCTTTGGGCAACAAGCGCAGGCATATAAAATGGCACAACAGCAAGGCTCCTTTGTGCAGCAGCCGCAGCAGATAGAACCCCACAAAGCACAACCACAGCAGGGATAGCCACCACACCCCCAGGCCCAGCCACAAGTCCCAGTGGGGCAGGTTGAGGGCGGGATAGCAATCCCAAGCATGACGACAGCGCCAGCACAGGTATCAGGGAGTGCAGTAGTACTGTCAGAATGTGGTACCCCACTACACCGGGGTCAGTGTTGTAGGAGGGAATCCCTTTCCGTTCCAGACAAACATTGCACCCCAATAGGAGAGCCCACAGAGAGCGTGTGTGTGTCCACTACTAGCAGTAACTGAAGACCCCCAAGAGGAACCCGAGGTAGCAGTGAAAATATGACTGAGATCTACCTCCTTCCTCATTGATAAAGGGGCTACGAAGTGATGTATCTCCTGTATCAAATAAAGTGATGGACACGCAATGCTTTTCTGGGGCAATTGTCACGGTTCTAGTAACTAAAGATTTACCATCAACGATAGGGACGCAGCATATTGTAGCACCCCTGCTGTACTCAAAAGACAACCCCATAAACATACTAGGGAGGGATTTACTGATTAAACTAAATGCAACCACATCTTTCACATAAAAGGGAATGGTGTGCTCGATGCAAGGTTGGTATCACGCCCGAGTGGCAGCGCTCCTTCTAGCAGCACACAGCACACTGCGAGGACAGCCGATGCACCCCGGAATGTTCCTGTATGGGATCCAGATACTGCTGGGATGGGTCCCAGGGATACAAGGAAAGGTGTTCTGACTGGCATCAGAATTCCTATTTGGGCACCAGTGCCAGAAGGAAGATGCTAAGGGCACCATAGTAGCATTACAGCTCAAAGACGTGGTGATTCGCAAAGACATGATGATCCTATGTGGAACAGATGACAATGGTATGGAATGGCGTACAGTGCTATGCATTGACCCAACACTAACAATAACAGGGGTAACTGACAAACAGCTCTTCTCCATTGGGGAGCAAAGGGGGAAATGGTATTCCAGCTACAGATACCCTACCCAGTAAGAGTAGTAGAGAAGCTGGTACTGCAGCTCACCATACTAGTGAAGGAGGACAGGCACACACAAGAGGACCTAAAGAAGCTCCCAGAGAAACTGTGGACAACAGGGCCCCATGATGTAGGAGTACTAAAAGGAACAGGGACTGTGAAGATAAAATTGGTAGAGGGAGCATTGCTATCACGGGCAAAACAATACCAACTGTCACGCGAGGCAGATAAAGGGATATACTTGACCCTCCGCGCATTATTGCAGCAAAGCATAATACAGACATCAAAGTCATTGTGAAATATGGCTACATACCCAATAAAGAAATCAAAGGGGGGGATCATGGAGATTCTTACAGGATGTATGCCCCCTGAACAATGTTGTAGAAGCATTTCCCCCATTACCAAATCATGCCACAACTGTATGTAACATCCTGACCAAGCCAAAATACTTCAGTCATCGACCTGAAGAACGCCTTCTTCTCCATCCCATTACACCCAGATTCTAGATATATGACCGCATTTGTGTATCTGAGGATCAGATTTGAACACGCTAGGCTGCCACAAGGGTACTGCAAATCACCCAGTATCTTCAACAGGGTGATCCAGGGGCTTAAGTAACATGCAGATGCCAAGCACAGTGATACAATACGTTGATCATCTATTGGTGTGCAGTGAGACAGAGGAGCAGTGCAAGGGGGACTCGGTGCATCTCTTGAAGTTACCAGCAGACAAGGGGTACAATGTAGACTAGGAGAAACTACAGTACTGCCAGAAGGAGGTGGTATACTTGGGGCAGATAATATCAATAGAAGGCCGCAAGATAACACCGGAGAGAGTAGAAGCAATACACAAAACTCCACATCACTGCACGGTAAAAGAGATGCAGCAGTTTATGGAATTGTGCAATTATTGCATGGCATGGGTATTTGACTATTCCACATTCACAAAGCCTCTACTGCAGGCACTCAAGGAGGCGCAGAAGGAGAAAAGCGAAATACTGATATAAACTGTTGGGGAAATGTCTTCCTTCCCTAGCTTTCCTCAGTTTTTTGGTACAGTTCCTCAACTGTTGGGGGAATATTTCCCTTCCCCAGCTTTCCTCAGGCTTATGACACAATTCACAAATTGGTAGGGGAATGTCTCCCTTCTCCAATCAGCCTTTCTCAAGCTTCTGTTCTGTTTCTGGGGGTCCCAGACTCTGGGTGATCAACCTGGTTCCTTTTGCTACCAGGTGCTGTGATGAAGAAGAGTGGTTTGGATGCTTCTCCAAACCGTGGTGGGTCCCTGACCCTGTTTGGAAGACCTTGTTCTCTTCTCTACCAGCCACTGTGATGAACAAGAGTGGTTTGGATGCTTCTACAAGCGGTGGTGGGACCCTGACCCTGGTTGGCAGACCTGGTTCCTTTCATTACCAGGTACTTGGTCTCAAACACGAACTTGGTTTACTCTCTTGCCAGGTTCTGTGTTCATTTGTCTTTCACAGTCTCTTATTCTCATATGCAGACTTGGTTTACTCCCCTGCCAAGTACTGCATTAAATGGAATTACTCTTCCATCTTTCTTCACACCCTCTTCTGATATTTGACAGCCCTGGGCTGCCTTCTCTCCAAGTACTTTCACAAAGAAGATTGGGTAATCTTGTTACACGATATGTCCTTCTGTAAGGATCCCAGACCCTATTCTCTTTGTTATAGTGTTGTAATGATATTCTTGTTAATGTCCCATAGGGGTTATCTTCTTCCCCAATTTTCCATATGCTGTTTTTAGAGTTCCGTGTACCCTCTGGGGACACTCAATCATAGGCTCACCCACCCAAATACCTTTAGGATCTTGGCTGCAGCCCTTCCATGTCTCTCTCTTGCTCACCAGCGCTCTGAGGCTCTTTCTGGTGTGCTGCAGCGGCTCCGCGGCTTCTGACCCTGTTCAGCGTGTCTCTCTCTACCAGACCATGTGGTCCTGCAGTGCTGCGCTGCTGGTGCTCTCCCTAGCCAGCCTCTCAGTCTCTTCTAGTGTCCCTTGGGCATCATGCTTCTCGCCTTCCACTGTTACGGTCTGCCCAGCAAGCGTCTGTCATGCTCTTGGTTCCTCCAGGGAGGATCTGCCTCCCAGGTGAGTCCATTGTCAGTTTTTATGACGGTATCAAGTAAGGTCTGTGGTTGGAAACTAGTCCATTCATGCAAGTTCCTCTGATGAATCCCTGCAGATCTGCACCTCTTCCTCATCACAGTTTCTTGACTTGGATCTTCATGATAGTTGTCTTCATTCTTCCTCATCTTAGTCCTTTCTACTACTTGAAGGGCCTTCCCCTACAGACAGTGACAACATCCTGGAATTCATCACACAGAGTAAACAAATACATGTTGACGGTGACATGCTTCTTCAAAAAGTTGTGCCTTCCTGCCCTGAATTGTAAGGCAGAGACAGCTGCCATATTGATGATCAACTATATATTTTCTCACTTCGGTCTTTCTAAAAGGATTGAGTCAGACAGAGGTAGTCATTTTATCAGTGAGATGATTACTCAGATGTTGGATATTGTAGGGGTGAAAAGAAAACTCCAGATTGCCTACCACCCAGCATCGCTCAAGGGTGTGTAGCGATGGAAAAAATAAACATTTTTTTTAAAAAAGTATCTTGAAGAAGTTTGTAGTTCATTCGGGACCAAGTTGGGACATCAGATTGCCACTTGTCCCGATGGCTTTCATATCAGCACCTTCTTCATTACCAAAATGTCTTCATCTGAATTAATGACTGAAAGAAAAATGGTATTACCTCAACGATTCTATGTCCCTGTGACGACATGATATTTTCAAATTAATTTTTACTGACAAAATGACTATGAAAAACTCAATTTTATTGTTTACATTTATTTCTTTATTTGGGGTCCCCCCTGATTCCCTCCTTTCCCTGTGCTATTATTACACCTACCCCAACCCACACCCCACCCCTTTTAACCTCTTACCCACCTCCCCTTATATATTTTGATTCGTTTTTTCATAGTCCTTGTGCCACCCAAAATTACTTTTAAAATAATCATGTTAGAAAACCAACGCAATACCACCTCAACACCTGCTTTACCAAACTCGGGAGCAGACGTTTATAAACGCATCAACTACTCTACAGCATCACGCCTCGAAAAATCTTTACAAATCTAATATACCTGCAGGTACAGTAGATGTCACACTACAGATAAGATTACAAACACGCCACGACGTCCCTTCTCAAACACGGAAAACGTCATGTGCAATACTCTGTGCCTACGACTTGATGTCAGCATATGCAAAGCATGTTAATCTCAGCAGATACAACCATCAGAAATACAATTACAGAAAGTAATGTATGCCTTATCTACTTGACCTTGGAGAAATGGACAAACTGGATGGCCATTTTCTTTGTACTGAAAAAACATGTTGCCCACCTGAAGAATCATTAGGCTGTCTGCTTTTTCATTACCGTGAGAACTAATGCAGCTTAAAATTCTTAATACTAAAACTAGTCAGAATATATCGGCAGGCACATTTACTGGAAGAACATGGTGATGCATAAAACAGTGATATTCAAATCCAGGGTTATTGATCACAGGCAAAGGTTACCAACAGGTATTTGTAAAGTACCTGTTGTGCCTGCTGCTAAAACACAATGCATAGTTTTTTGATCTGACATTTACCCTTACTAACAATGTATGTTCCAACGCAGTGCTTCATGCTGCATTTACTGCTTGGAAGCGATGTAATCACAGGTGTTATTATTGCCCCACTCAAAAGTGCTCAATTAATGTCAGAAGGATGAAAGGCTGAGTGGGCCCTTCTGCAGACTCGAACATGAAGTGCACGCTGGCCTCGTGAGAGAACAACACTTTACTTGTGAGCAGTCATGAGGTCTTGGATGTGACATAATTTTCCATGCCTAGTATTGTTTATGGTCAAAACTAATTGTTGGGGTAGGTGCCTGCATATCATGTCTCCTATAATGAGGTAAGAGCTGGTGTCAGTCACACATAGACTAGTGGCCTGTCAGAGGTTTGTGTTTAGATTACTGCCAGGAAACCTGTAAGAAGGACAATATTGGGCGGGCAGCAAACTCTTCGGTTGTTATTTTACAAAGCGATATATTTACAATTTGAGGCAGAGTGCAGTAAAGTGCACAGAATATCAAAAATCTGGTCAAGTGCCAAAGCCACAATTGTAATCTGCAATGTGTAGACCACATTGTCACTTGTTGCCAGTAGGTCCTTTGCTAGGCAACTATGGGTTACTTGACATACCTTCTGTATGATAAGTTTTGGTCACCGGCAAGCCTTCACTAGATGAGTACAAGACACCAGTAGCCCACAGCTTTGTGATTGTATTTGAAAAGTCATTGTTAGCCATCAATGTGAGGCACCTGTAAATTAATTGAAGAGGAAGGCTTGGCAAAGGAAGCAGATACAAGGAGTCACTCCGGCTTTACAGGTGCCATACATTGGGTACCACTTCGACTCCTGCCATGTAAGCCATGCGCCATTTGCTGCTATCTTTCCATCATACACTCATCAATCCCAGACCCTCAGAACAGAATACTGATATAGGCAACAGGCCAATCATGGAGGGACATAAGTGGAAAGTTATTAGTAGGAGTCTCAAAAACGCTCTTATGGTGTGTCTACTATTGCCTGCCAGCCCTCCATGGTGCACCTACTGCCCCATGCACTATGCCGGAGGGCCCACCTACAGAAAACCCAGGAGCTTGCGACTTGCATTTCAGCAGGGCTGGATGTGAGGAATAGTGCTTGGTGGGGTTATGCAACTCCCCTGCTCTGGGTGCCACTGCAATGTCTTTAAAGATATTCTTGCTGTGTGTGCTATTGAGAGAGTTGGTTGATGGTGGGTGGCCCTAGGGGTGTAGAAAAGAGCTGGATATATCTGATACGTGGGGGAATTGAGTCAAGTGTGGGGGTGCAATTGGGATGCAGTGTGGCTCCCTTCTAACCACAGCGTTGCATGGAGTCTGGAAGAGCTAGTCAGATGGCCTGCTGCGATTCTCTATTGAATCGCAGTAGTCTGTATTAGGCGGGGGCTATTGCATTGACCCCTGTTTGTCTGCAGTTGGCTGCAATCCGAGTGGAGTGGGGGGGGGAGTGTCAGTGTAGACTGTACCATCACCACCTTTCAGCAGACCCATGGAGAGGTTGCGGTTTTGCTTCCTTCTCATTGTTCAGAGCCGCTACCACATGACTTAAATGTGTTACATAGGAGTGAACAGACTGCAAATCAGGGGGTAGAAGATGCATGTTCACACTTCCAACTGATTTTACAGGAATGAGGAGTCTGTGTGCATTGGTTGTAGACATATCAAGAATGAGTAGAGTGTTTCTGCTGCGCTAAGAGGTGTTTGGATCATGGCATCTGTTGCAGACAATGTTGTGGGGGAGTTGCTGAAGCCACGTTGTTTGCTAAGACGTGTAGCAGCAGGAAGGTATGCAACAGGCCACTGCCTACTCTGGCTCGGTCATAGTGACTATTAATTCAGAATAGATCATTATAACACAATATCACTAGTTGCAGGTGGCTAAAAGGGTGCATCACTGGATCTGAGAGGATTTGCAGGGGTGAGAGGGCACCTTGGGCACACCTTTAGCTCCACCACTGCCCTTCCTATGTAACCAGTGGATCACAAAAAAGAAAATTGAGCCCCAAAAGGTTACTCGACTCAGCACCACTCTGCTACACATTACTAGAGCAACCTATCCCTCCTCAGCAGGCTCAGAAATTCAACAGACTAAACTAAACAGACTAAAACAGAACTTTCCACAATCTAAAAAATACAGCAGTTGTGAATTTGGGACAGGGCAACTAAAGTGCTATGTTTGGGGTTTGCCGTCCTAACTGTACATATAACTTGGTTGTACAGAGACACGCCTTGTGATTTTGGGGGAAATCGCTTGCCCTTTGTACACCTTGTTGTGCATTGGAAATGCAGAGAATCCAACATTCTAAAATGAAAACTCGATATTATCCCAGAGAATGGAAAGGCATGAAAGCAGAGCCTGCGCTGGTGATCCGCAATGACACGGAACCGGAAGGAGTGAAAACTATACCAGCAAACTCAATTCAATATGTTTCTGAAATTGCCATCAGGCAGCAATTTCTACCATGTACAAAATGAATAGTATAATAGTGTTTACTGTTTATATAGTGATCTCAGAAACAACTTTGAGGCTTGGAGTACTATACATAATGCATACCGCTATTACCCATAGCAGACTCAATATTGGCTTCTGAAAGTTAAAAGGATATGTTATTGTGGGATCGAAATCCGTGTTGTGTTCAGTTCACCCTGCAGTAGGTACATTAACTCATTAAGCTATCCAAGCTATAGTACGCGAATAACGTCAGAACACTGTGGGGCTGATAAAACATTCTCTGTTTTGTGCTCAAGAGTGCTGTAAATACTACAATGCCAGGCAGGCAGGCAAAGTATGTGTGCATACTGCATGGCATGGGATCCTGACCTCTGAAACCTGCTGGTAATTAATTCAGAAACATCCGCTGTTTGAAATAAGTGTGTTTTCTGAAGTGCTAATTGCATCCATTATTGACCCCAGGAGTATGAAAGGCTTGAGTTAGATTACAAGCAGCAAGTTCTGGTAGCGCGCCGATCTCTGAAGCAGGTGCATATGCCCACAGAGCTATCAGACTACTCCCCCGCAACTTCCCCTCTAAAAGTCCTCATCCTGGTCTGTTGGGTTCCTGGATTCGGTTGAATAGTTGAATTACCTCTCATGCTAGTATTAGACATTTTGAATCATGCTGGACTAGTTATGGAACAGCAGTGATGCGAGACCCATATTTGCAGACCCCGCCATGTCTAAGTTGTTGCATCATCTCTGGGTACTCGCATGGCCCTTCACCCTGCACAGCATTCAACTTTCAAGCATTGTGTGACTTGTAACCTGGTACTTTACTTTATGAAGAAGGTTCTTTGATTTTTGCATTCAAAAACATTTTTTTTTTACCAAAACCCACAGGATTGGTCTAGCAGTCTCGTACAAATCTTTGAAAGTTTTCATGCAGAGTGCCATTTGTTGGTACCCTCATTGCTCAATCCTGATGGATTACAGCCACAATGCACTTTGCCTCGCTAGCTCCACATGTTGTCTGCCTGCATATGCCATGCCCAGGCCATGCCCCTTGCTGCTTTCTCTTGACAAAGGAGGTACTGCAGGCAGGCAGCTCTGGCAACATCACACTGTTAAGGCCACGGACACTTTGCTTTGCTTCAGAGGTACTCAAAACCTGTCTGACCTCAGTCCGCCCTTTCTTTCGGCGCACCTCATTGGGTGCAAGGGGCGAATTGGGAGCATACTGACGTTTGCAGCCTATTTCTAAATCACCCTCGGATATTAGAGCGACAGCAATTTACACTTTGCAGCTACAGTAGTTATACACCTACCTGTCTGTCCATACTGGAATTACCCACCTCTTCCTGGGCTATAAAGACGGCAGTTACGCACGTGTACCTGTCTGGCCGAACTGTGGATACCCTCCTGTGCTGACCGGTCAGTCCAGAAGTTATAAACCTGCTCCTGTTTTATTTCCAGGCTGCCAGTGCTAAGTGTGCACATTTGCTCCAAAGCTGTTTGTGGTGGGTTCAAACATCTGCCCCTATTGTGCAAGTGATAAAGTTCTACCTATTGTTGTTGTATGCCCTTCTTTGTCACTGATGCTCAATTTCCTTCGGTGTTTGCAGGAGAGCGATGCTTGCTCTGCCCCCTTCTTTCCATGGTGTTGCCTTTTGTTCTTGACCGTGTTTGCCTATTGTCCTCTTTTTTCGGGAGCCATTTTGGGACAGTGGGCATCAGATAGTACAAAGGAAGGCGCACGTTTCATTAATCCCAGTTTGATGGAGGTGGAAGCCTGTCTGCATGGCCAGGTCACGAGTGTTGCGTAGTGTATACGCAGTGTTTACGCATGCGCGAGCGGCAATGAGGCTTGCGCATGTGCGTTACAAATAAAGACGGTCAGCCCGGCAGTTCGCGCCGGGGACCTGAGCAACACACACGTGTCCCGTGTGGTCCCTGGTGAGTGTGTGTGTGTGTCTGCGTGTGCATGCGGGTGGGGGCCCTGGCCAGCCCCCACCATACAACACTGGCGACGAGGACGATTACGGAGCTTCACATCTCCACTCCGACGGCATCGGAGATCGAGGCTTTTGCTCCGTGTCGGCACGGACACGCGTGCATGGCCGGCGCCATCTTGCTTTCACACGTGGATCACAGCGGTTGCGGCCCAGGAGGGTGCTCGTGTGCCGGCTGTGATCCCCAGTGCCTGGACAATAATTTTTGGAACTTTCCACAGCCCTAGCCTGCAGCAGGGCTGTGGTGAAAAAAAACAACAAAAAAAACGAAGGAGGACCAGAAGACCTGTGCGGGGAGCCCAGAACTTTCCACACTTAGTTCCCCAGTGTTTGGTGCCATATCATACAAGAAGCAGTGAACTTCAACCGTCACATCTGGTGTTTGAGCCATCTCCACACCTTCGTGGTGCAACAGTCTGTGAGTACTCTGTTCAGCCACCACCATGGGTTAGGAAGGGGAAGATGAGGGTGCCCCTGTGCCCGTCCCATGCAGGATGCACAGCACTTTAAGCCCCATGCCTGAATTTGACACCACTGGCCCACCATCTAAATTGGGGCCGAAATGGCTCTTATGGGTCAAGAAACTAGAAATGTTTTTCAGGGCCTCTGGGGAGATGGATGACGAAGTGAAGATTGCCATCATGGTGTACTCTGCAGGGACAGAGGTCCACAGAATTTATGACTCTCTCAACATCCCAGTAGTCACGTATGACGCAGTAAAACAGGCTCTTCGAGACCACTTTCTGCCCATGTCAAATGTAGACTTTGATAGGTTTGTCATGTGCGCGGAGAAGCAGCTAGAAGAAGAGTCGCTGGACCAGTTCTGTGCGCGGCTGAGGCACCTGGCAAGCTCCTGCAGGTGGGTGAATGAGGAGGAGATGGTCCGAAAGCAGATGCTGCAAGGGTGCACTTCAGGGGAAGTTGAGGAGGTAGGTGTTGAGAGAGCCTGGTTTGACCCTACAGCAGATCCTGGACACAGGGAGAGCTTACGAACTGGCAGAAGCCAGGGGGGCGAAGATGAATGCAGCCACGCACCCCTGCAAGGGCGAAGAGGCATTTGCCATTGGACGCTCTGCTCCAGGGAGGGCGAGATGGATACCGAGGAGAGGGGATGGCCCTCCAGTGCCCGGCAATGCTCAGTCGTGTCCCTATTGCGGTTATGACCTGCCGCATGTGGGGGAGTGCAAAGCAGAGTCGAGGGTCTGTGGCCGGTGTGGCACACCGGGGCATTACGCGAGGGTGTGCAGGCATCCACCCCGGTAGCAGCCTGGAGAGGGTCAGCGAGAGTCGGTGGGAGCAATACCCGGAGGGTGAGAGGGGTGTCGTCAGTCGAACAAGGCTTGCAGGACCTGAACATAGCAGAGCAGGAGGAGGAAATCTTCTTCATCTCAAGCATTGCCACTGGTCCCAGAGGAAGCCGACAACCGACATGCATGGTGGACATCGGAGCGGTTCCCACCCCGGTTCTCATAGATACGGGGGCGTCGGTGTGTGTACTAGCGACTGAACATTATGAAGCTCTCCCAGGCTCTCCCGAGCGGACAGAATCTAATGCGCGGATATACGCCATCGCGGGAGACACGCCACTTCCCATCCAAGGAGTGTTCGTGGCACCAGTATCCCATGGACAGAACAAGATAAAAGCAAGATTCTTCGTAACCAGCGTGAGCCCGCACTCCCTCTTAAACTGTGCCGCCTCTGAAGCGCTAAACATAGTGCACTTCACGTTCGCTGTTTATCACACAGACCTAGAACGCCTGCTGCAGTGTTTCAACATGATCTTCCAAGGAATAGGGAAGCTAAAAGGGGACCCCATCCGGCTTCACATCGATGGGTTGGTGAGACCAACAGCACTCAAGCATCGCCGCATCCCGTTCCACCTAAGGGCACAGGTGAAGAACGAGTTACAAACACTAGTCGACCTAGACATCATTGAGAGAGTAGAAGGCCCAACCCCTTGGGTTTCTCTGATTGTGGTCGCCCCAAAGCCCAAACAGCCAGGTGCTGTCCGCATCTGCGTGGACATGAGGTTGCCAAACATGGGGATCAAAAGGGAACGTCACCTCACGCCCACCCTAGATGATATTGTCGGCGAGCTACAGGGGGCGAGAGTTGTCATGATCTCTGCTTCCAAAAGATCAGGACTTGCCCGACTCCCTTGGAAGCAGACCCATAACCCCGGTTCCGAGTGCCAGCCAGTAACAATTGGGACCTTTTGGACCCTGTCCTGGCGCCAGTGGCACCAGGCTCATAAAGATGCCCATTCCCAGCGCTGGAAGCGCCGGGCTCATAATGCTTGGGTGGACTTACCTGCAGCAGACCATGCTGCTTACTTACCTGCCAGTTGAACCCCTGAACCTCTTCTGTTTGGGACTACTTTTCCTGTTGGGTGGGGCAGGAGCCACTCCCTAGGTTCAGAACACTGGAACTCTTCTTGAAAGCAGGAACTCTTTTCTTACCTAGGCGTGGCTGTGGAAGGAGACACCTAAGCACTACAGGAGGCTATTTAAACCACACCCGATGGATGAATCTTGCTTTGTGTTATTCTGCATTCTCTGCAGCAGAACGCTCATCGTGTCTTCTGCTTCTGATCCTGGGCCTAAGGGAACAAAGGCTTACCATCCTGGAATCCAGTCTTCAGCAGCACCTGTAAAGACAAAGAAAGAACAGGTTAGCACTACGGTCTTCAGTGGCAGCGCATCTCTTACCTGGTCCATCGGCTGTCACCAACGCCTCGCTCTGCATTCTGGCATCTGAAAGACAAAGGCTTACCTACTCTTCGCATGCTCCGGAGGTCTTCGCACTGCATTCCGGCATCTGAAAGACAAAAGCTTACCAGCTCTTCGCACGCTCCGGAGGCCTTCGGCGCTGCATCCCGCATCTGAAAGACAAAAGAAGGTGCGTTTAAAGACATTGGGCAACTTTATTACTCACGTGCCATTACTCCTTCCCACGCCGAATCCAGTGGGTATTCCAGCACCCTTCAGCTTCTCTAAAGCTCCGAACTTGTACCTGCAAGATAAAAGGGACAGTTAGTGCGCATCGTGAAGCAGGCTACAAGCGCTTACTTACGTGCTTCCAGGCGCTTCTATTCCTCACGCGGGTTCGATCCTCAACTCTCATCAGCCCGCCATCCGCCATCGCCGGAACCCTGCAAAACAAGAGATATCATTACAAAAGACTTTTAAGACATTTGAAGTGCCCAGAACTTACCGTTCGTGCAGTTAACAACGGACAGCAGTCCTCTGAGGTCAAGAGGCCTGCACCCTTATCCAGTGAAGAAACTGGTTACGGCACCCTGCCCCGAGGCAGATGGAGAGCTCAGCGTTCACTTACCTAAGGTGAGGGCGTTAACCTTTGGGGTTCTACAGGAGAAGAGAAAGGGAAGAGGAGAGAGGCACCCAATAACCCCAGTTCATTAATCCCATATTTTCTATCTGCAGACATCTTACTCTTCGAGTCAGACATACAGTGCACAGAGGTCCAGCCCAAAGAGCCAACCGTGTGTTACACATCACCTTTGAAGATACGGCATTCACCCAGTCAAGACCGGCGCCTCTGCGGGAATCAGGTGAGCGTTACAGAACACAAAGCCTACCGCAAAACTCCCACCCAGGCGCTATGGAAACCTCGGATACCGACCAGCTAGCCCAGTTACTTGGGGAACTAAGAGCAGAAGTGCATGCAGCCCGTCAGGAAACGAATGCTCTAAGAAGGGAACTGATTATTTCCAAGGAGCGAACAGACGATCTCGCTAGACAATTGCTACAGTCACAAGCCGGACAAACTCCGTTACCCGCTTCAGGGGCAAATCTTCCTTCAACATCCTCTACGAACCCAGTGCAGATCAACCTACCTGGGAATGTACCTCTGGCTCCGCCCGAACGATTTTCTGGTGACCCAAAGAGGTTTGCAGTATTTATTAATCAGTGCCGGTTGCACTTCTTATGCCGGCCAGCAGCCTTTCCAACTGATCAAGCTAAGGTAGCTTTCGTGCTTTCGTACCTTAGTCTCAATGCGGCAGACTGGTCGATCCCTCTAGTTAATCAAGATGATCGGGTTCTCCATGATTTTCAAGCTTTTCAGCTCAGTATGGAAAAACTGTTTGCAAGACATTCACAGGGGCAGGCCTTGGACAATGAGCTCCTTTCATTGCGACAAGGTAATCAAGACCTTTTGGCTTATATTGCGTCTTTCAACAGACTGATAGTGGAAACTCGATGGCCTGAGAACAAAAGGATTACGCTGTTTTATAGAGGTCTACGTGGAGAGCTCAAAGATGTGTTAGCCCAAGTAGTGAATCCCCCGCAAGACTGTTCGGACTATATTGACTTAGTCGTTCAAATTGACCACAGACTGCAGAACAGGAAGGCCGATCGTTCTAAGTTTGATGCTCGAGTATTTTCCAAACCACCAACTCCTACCAAAGGAGTAGACTCCGGGGAACCCATGCAAATAGGGGGCCTCAAAGGACCACTAACACAAAAGGAGCGGGAAAGGAGAAAACAGCTGCAATTATGCCTCTATTGCGGAAACTCAGGGCACTTTCTTCGAGACTGTCCGGTGAAACCAGCCAAGAAGGCAGTAGGAGCTGCAGTTACCAGGGTCACAAACTCTGAGCAGGGAAACGACCTCGCCCGACAAGAATAGAGGTCCTCTTGCCGAGCGTTAAAACCAGTTCCGTGACCTCGCATTTCGTGATACCTATGGTCCTCATTAGCCCTGAACATCCGGATCGATTACATGCGATTGAAGCTTACTTCGACAGAGGTGCCATCGGCAATTATGTGGATCATGAAATGGTTTTGAGGATGAATCTGACTCTTTGTCCAAAGTCTGTAAAGGACGTCATTACTACGGTGGATGGTACGGAGATAGCCTCCGGACCAGTAACGCATACCACCCAAGAAGTGACTCTAGTAAGTCAAGATGGACACCATGAGAAGATCGTGTTCGATGTGATCAAGGCCCCTCAGTTCCAGATTATTCTAGGAATTCCTTGGTTAGAGAAGCACAATCCTCAGATCGATTGGCGAGCAAGAACGGTTCAGTTTCCAGAATGTGTCTCTACTTGTCACCCTCGACCTGGTGTTGCACTGGCAGCAATTTCCTCGGAGGCTCCCCAGTTACCTCCTGAATACCTAGAATTCCAAGATGTTTTCCGGAAGGATCAGGCTAACTCTCTACCTCCTCATAGGTCTTATGACTGCCAGATAGACCTGATACCTGGATCTACTCCTCCTTGTAGTAGAATTTATGCCCTCACCGAGCCTGAGAATCTTCATCTCCGACAATACCTGGATCAATACCTAGCGAATGGGTTTATTCGTCCTTCCAAGTCCCCTGCTTCCTCAGCTTTGTTCTTCGTTCCAAAAAAAGAAGGGGACCTTAGAACTTGTATAGATTATCGCGCCCTGAACCAGATCACCGTTAAGAATAGATATCCGTTACCTTTGATCCCTGAACTCCTGGACCAAGTCAGAAAAGCATGCATATATACAAAGCTGGATCTTAGAGGAGCCTACCACTTGGTACGAGTAAAAGAGGGCAATGAATGGAAGACGGCCTTCCGCACCAAGTATGGGCTATTTGAATATCAGGTCATGCCCTTCGGACTTTGCAATGCCCCGGCCGCCTTTCAATATTTTATGAACAATGTCCTCAGAGAGCTCATAGATGTGTGTGTTGTTGTTTACATTGACGACATCCTCGTTTATTCTTCATCGGAAACTGAACATCGGAAACACGTGAAAATGGTCCTCGAGAGATTGCGTCAACACAAACTTTTCGCTAAGTTGGAAAAATGTGTTTTCAACGTGACTGAAGTTGAATTCTTGGGATTCATATTATCACCTAGCGGAGTGCGTATGGATTCAAAGAAGGTCGATGCAATTCTCAAATGGCCATCGCCATCCTCCGTAAAAAGGTGTTCAAAGCATGTTAGGCTTCGCTAACTTTTACCGCAGGTTTATCCCCGAATTCTCTCGAATAGTCCAGCCCATCACCGCCTTGTTAAAGAAAAACAAACGTTTTGAATGGTCTACCGAGGCGGAACAAGCTTTCCAGAATTTGAAGACTAGATTTATCTCTGCACCGATCTTAAAACATCCTCGCCCAGAACTCCCCTACATCGTTGAAACTGATGCTTCGAGCCTTGCCATGGGGGCAGTTCTATCACAAAAGGACCCAGTAACCAATCAGTTGCATCCCGTGGCATTTTGGTCCTGCAAATTCTCGCCTCCTGAAATCAATTACACTATTACTGATAAGGAACTTCTAGCTATCAAGTCCACCTTTAAGGCTTGGCGGCATTATCTTCTGGGGGCCCGACACACCGTTACTGTGATTACAGATCACCGAAACCTGCAATATTTGAAAACCGCAAAATCTCAATCCTCTAGGCAACTCCGTTGGGCACTATTCTTTGCCGAGTTTGACTTCATAATTACCTATCGACCTGGTACAAAAAACGGTAAAGCTGATGCCCTTTCTCGGATGGGAGTGGAAGAACATTTGATCAATCCTAAACCTGTACCTATCATTCCCGAACAAAGAATTCTAGGTGTAATCGCCACACAATCCATAGAGGAAGTTAAGGATAAAGCCAGGCTACTGGTAACTCCAGCAGACATACAGAATTGGCATCTGCAGGGAAAGGACTTTACGGTGAAGGACAACCTATTATATTTCCAAGAACGGTTATACCTGCCCAGCACAGATTTACAGAAAAAGGTAATCTCTTGTTATCACGATTCTTTAATGGAAGGACATCCCGGTATGACCAAGACCTCGGAAAAGATCAAGCGCTACTTCTGGTGGCCGTCTTGGAAAAAAGATATCAGAGACTTTATAATGTCCTGTGGAGTATGCGCCCAAAACAAGAGTCAAAAGGAAAAACCAGACGGCCTCACGCCCTATTGACATCCCGCCTCGCCCTTGGCATACGCTTTCTATGGACTTCATCATCGATCTACCTCCATGCCCCGGATACAATACGATCCTAGTAATCGTGGACCTATTCTCCAAGATGGCGCATTTCATTCCACTCAAAGGCTTACCAACAGCAGCAACTCTGGCCCGAGAATTTCTCGAAAACATCGTCCGACTGCACGGTTTTCCTTCAGTTCTAATTTCGGATTGAGGTAGTCAATTTATTTCTCATTTTTGGCGAAGTTGCTGTCGGTCGGCTCAAATTGATGTGAGACTTTCGACCAGCCACCACCCTCAAACCGACGGACAAACCGAGAGGACCAATCAAACTCTGGAACAGTATTTGCGCTGCATGCTACAACAAACTGAAAAAACTTGGAAAGATATCCTTTGGATAGCCGAATATGCCTACAATAACTCTGTCCACTCGGGAACTGGGAAAACCCCGTTTTTTCTTTTATACGGTAGTCACCCTCGAACCTCGGAGTTGGATCCACTCCAAGATCTTGGAACACCAGCAGTAGACCACCTGCATTCTACAATCACCCAAGCCTTTAAGGAAGCCGTTTCTCACCTTCAAAGGGCTAAAGAACAATACAAGAAAGGAGCAGACCAACATCGGAAGGAAGCCCCCCAATATCAAGTAGGAGATCAAGTCTGGTTATCCACCAAATATCTACCTCTAAAAGGACCACGCACATTCAACCCAAGATACCTTGGTCCCTATTCCATCACTACCATAGTAAATCCAGTAGCGGTCAAGTTGGACTTGCCCCCTCACATGAAGATACATCCGGTCTTCCACGTCTCTCTATTAAAACCTGTGCAACCTCAAACCCGACTAACTACATCTCCAAAACCTATTCTAGTTGATGGAGAACTCGAGTTTGAAGTCAAAAGCATCCTGGATTCCAAGATCTCCAAATCTAAACTATTTTACCTGATTGACTGGAAAGGCTACGGTCCCCAAGAAAGATCCTGGGAACCTGCAGAATATGCCCACGCGCCTCGTCTAATCAAAAGATTTCATCGAACATTTCCTAACAAGCCCAAACCCCCGGAGAAGCCCGGTTTGGGAGGGGCCTTGAGGGGGGGGTGCTGTCATGATCTCTGCTTCCAAAAGATCAGGACTTGCCCGACTCCCTTGGAAGCAGACCCATAACCCTGGTTCCGAGTGCCAGCCAGTCCCAATTGGGACCTTTTGGACCCTGTCCTGGCGCCAGTGGCACCAGGCTCATAAAGATGCCCATTCCCAGCGCTGGAAGCGCCGGGCTCATAATGCTTGGCTGGACTTACCTGCAGCAGACCATGCTGCTTACTTACCTGCCAGTTGAACCCCTGAACCTCTTCTGTTTGGGACTACTTTTCCTGTTGGGTGGGGCAGGAGCCACTCCCTAGGTTCAGAACACTGGAACTCTTCTGGAAAGCAGGAACTCTTTTCTTACCTAGGCGTGGCTGTGGAAGGAGACACCTAAGCACTATAGGAGGCTATTTAAACCACACCCGATGGATGAATCTTGCGTTGTGTTATTCTGCATTCTCTGCAGCAGAACGCTCATCGTGTCTTCTGCTTCTGATCCTGGGCCTAAGGGAACAAAGGCTTACCATCCTGGAATCCAGTCTTCAGCAGCACCTGTAAAGACAAAGAAAGAACAGGTTAGCACTACGGTCTTCAGTGGCAGCGCATCTCTTACCTGGTCCATCGGCTGTCACCAACGCCTCGCGTTGCATTCTGGCATCTGAAAGACAAAGGCTTACCTACTCTTTGCATGCTCCGGAGGTCTTCGCACTGCATTCCGGCATCTGAAAGACAAAAGCTTACCAGCTCTTCGCACGCTCCGGAGGCCTTCGGCGCTGCATCCCGCATCTGAAAGACAAAAGAAGGTGCGTTTAAAGACATTGGGCAACTTTATTACTCACGTGCCATTACTCCTTCCCACGCCGAATCCAGTGGGTATTCCAGCACCCTTCAGCTTCTCTAAAACTCCGAAATTGTACCTGCAAGATAAAAGGGACAGTTAGTGCGCATCGTGAAGCAGGCTACAAGCGCTTACTTACGTGCTTCCAGGCGCTTCTATTCCTCACGCGGGTTCGATCCTCAACTCTCATCAGCCCGCCATCCGCCATCGCCGGAACCCTGCAAAACAAGAGATATCATTACAAAAGACTTTTAAGACATTTGAAGTGCCCAGAACTTACCGTTCGTGCAGTTAACGACGGACAGCAGTCCTCTGAGGTCAAGAGGCCTGCACCCTTATCCAGTGAAGAAACTGGTTACGGCACCCTGCCCCGAGGCAGATGGAGAGCTCGGCGTTCACTTACCTAAGGTGAGGGCGTTAACCTTTGGGGTTCTACAGGAGAAGAGAAAGGGAAGAGGAGAGAGGCACCTAATAACCCCAGTTCATTAATCCCATATTTTCTATCTGCAGACATCTTACTCTTCGAGTCAGACATACAGTGCACAGAGGTCCAGCCCAAAGAGCCAACCGTGTGTTACACATCACCTTTGAAGATACGGCATTCACCCAGTCAAGACCGGCGCCTCTGCGGGAATCAGGTGAGCGTTACAAGAGTCTTCTCTAAACTGGATCTGAGGTCCGGTTACCATCAACTGGAGCTCCACCCCGAGTCAAGATACATTACCAACTTTACGACTCACGAGGGGCTATACCAGTTTAAGAGGCTCAGCTTCGGGGTCTCGTCGGCAGCGCAGGTTTTCCAAAATGCCATCAGGGGGGCCCTGTCGGGGCTCAAGGGAGTAATAAACATGTTGGATGACATCCTGGTATTCTCAAAATCAGAAGCGGAGCACCTGAAGTGCCTAGAGAACACCATGGAAAGACTCCGTGGCCTAGGGCTGACCCTACACAGAAAAAAATGTGAATTCTTGAAAGACCGGATAGAATTCTTTGGGTTTGTGTTTCACCCCGGGGGAATCTCCCCAGACCCGGAGAAGGTGAAGGACATCCAAGAGGCAGCCCCACTGGAGTCTCCCGCAGAAATGAGGAGCTTCCTGGGGATGGTCAATTACTGTGGACAATTTATTCGCGACTTGGCCTCCCTGTCGGATTCCTTGCGAGCTCTGACTAGAACTGATGTGGCCTGGACCTGGACCGGGAAGGAAGAGAGGGCGTTTACTGCCATCAAGAACGCCCTGTCGGGGCAAGAGACTATGGCGTACTTTAATCCGGACCAGGAGTCGGAAATCATGGTAGACGCCAGCCCGGTGGGACTTGGGGCAGTCCTCATGCAGGCGAACCCACAGGGGACCATGCGACCCATTGCTTATGCCGCTCACAGAGACTGAGAAGCGATATTCACAGATTGAGCGTGCAGCCCTGGCTCTCTTGTGGGGCTGCAAGCATTTTCTGATCTACATCCTAGGAAAGCCTGTAGTCGTTGTGACGGACCACAAGCCCCTGATCCCAATCATGTCCGGGGCATCATCCAAGCCCCGCATCGAGAGGTGGATGCTCTCGCTCATGGAGTACGGGGTCAAGTTGCTGTATCGTCCCGGCATGCACAACCCAGCGGACTATCTGTCCCGCCACCCGGGGGCTGGGCGGCCCAGAGACTCTGTGGAGGTGGCGGACTGTATGGAAGCAGTGCACCTGGTAGTGGAATCGGCGCTACCTGTCGCCCTGGCGCGCCACGAGATTGCGGAGGAATCAAACGCGGACGAGGTGTTCATGAGAATCAAGGAGGCTGTGGCCAGCGGTGAGTGGCGCAAAGAGCTCATGAACAATGCCAGAAGGGACGATGGCGCAAAAAGGGACTTGCAGGCTCTCTCGAGGGCACGCCATGAGCTGTCGGTGGCTGAGGACGATTTACTGCTGAGGGGGCACCAAATAGTTATCCCACGTGTACTGGTGGGCAAAGTGCTGCAGCTCGCCCCCAAAGGGCACCAGGGGACGGCAAAGACGAAGGCGCGTCTCTGGTTGAAAGTATGGTTCCCGGACCTGGAGAACAGAGTGGACGAATTTGTGAGGGCGTGCATACCCTGCCAAGCAGCAAGTCCAGGAGAGAGAGGGCCGCCCATCCAGGCCATGGAGAGGAGTGAACGCCCGTGGGGGACGGTGCATGCGGACTTCGGGTCCACGGGCCGGGGAATGTACTTTTTGGCAGTGGTGGACCAGTGGTCGCGCTATCCGGAGGTGGAGCTGGTTGAGTCCACGGCCAGTGACCACACCATCCTGGTTATGGAGAAAATGTTTGCCACCCATGGATTCCCCTTTGAGATATGTTCGGATAACGAAGCGCCGTTTCAGGGGCAACAGTTTGCTCAATACTGTGAAGAAAGGGGGATCAAGGATCGGAAGGTCAACCCACTCTGGCCCAGAGCAAATGGGGAGGTGGAACGCTTAATGCGGACGCTTAATAAAGTTTTCCGCATATCACTAAATGGAGGGGAAGAACTCCGGCACAACCTGTTTGACTTTCTGCGTGAATACCGCACGACCCCGCATCAGTCCACTAGGTTCGCGCCAGCGGAGGCCCTCTTCAAACGAGCTCCAAGGGGGCTGTTGCCTGAAATTGAAGGCCGATGTCTGGGGGAGAATGATAACAACCGGGTGCGAGCAGAAAGGGCCGCCCAGAATGAGCGGGAGAGCATCCGACGAAGATTACCGGAGAGGTGATTGCAGTGGGGGACACGGTGCTGGTGCGGAATCGAAGGCCGGAAGGAAAGTTATCGTTACCTTACGAGGCGCAGCCGCTGGGAGTGACCCACGTCAAGGGGTCCAAGATCACCGCAGCCAATGCCTGTGGAACTATCACGAGGAATGCGTCATTCTTCAAGCGGATTGAGGCAGCGCCGAATCCCGAGGTGAGCGACGCGAATGAGCCAGAGGGCGATGCAGGAGATCCACCAAGGAACGATGGACCGCCAGAGGCTCCAAGGATACCAGAGGCGCCCCATGAAGAGGCACGCAGGTACCCGAGCCGGGCGGGGCGCAAGCCGCCGCAGAGGTTCCAAGACTTTATTATGGACCCTGCCTCGTAACAGGTGGAAGACAGCTAGTTTAAGTTTGAACTGTTAATGTTGAGTGCACTTATTATACTGTGTTTTTGTATGGGGGAAAAGGAGGGATGTTGCGTAGTGTATACGCAGTGTTTACGCATGCGCGAGCGTTACAAATAAAGACGGTCAGCCCGGTAGTTCGCGCCGGGGACCCGAGCAACACACACATGTCCCGTGTGGTCCCTGGCGAGTGTGTGTGTGTCTGCGTGTGCATGCGGGTGGGGGCCCTGGCCAGCCCCCACCATACAACAACGAGTTTACTTTTTATCCAGCAGCATGCTCAAAAATACAGATCAAACACCAGTCTCTGTGCCACAAGTAAATTGCACATCTCTAACAGACAGTGTTCTGGAAACGTGCAAGCGCCATTATATGACGGATAACCCATTTCAATAAAATCTGGGAAATCGAAAACCCACGTTATTCAGAAAACATCATGAAAATTGAGGTGACGACGGAGGAAAAATGGAGGAGGTGCCCGTATAACGTGGACAGGGTCCTCCTCCCTGGCTAAGGGGGGGGGCCGTGGCAAGCGCGCCAAACCTAAGGAAAAGCCTGCAAAGGGTGACAAAGGAAGGGGGCGTGCCTTGCAGCATATAAGCCGGCGGGCGTCCTCAGTGTTGCCAACTTGGCGACTTTGTCGCTATATTTAGCGAGAAAGTGCGCCCCCCTAGCGACTTTCTGCTAAAAAAGCGCCTAGCGAGAAATCTAGCTACTTTCTTCCATTGGTTTGGGAATTACACTTTTTTCTATTGGTTTCCAAACCAATGAAAGAAAAGTAGCTAGTTTTCTCACTAACAACTGACCTAATGCGGACGTAACTCTTGACTTGACAGCTGTGGGGTCACCAGTGTATGCAACAGCAGAGCGTGACCCCATCCCGCAGCCTGTCAGGCTCAGCCTCCATTTTGTGCAGTGCTGCACTGATCAGGCTGCTGATGCAGGGCACTGGCAAACATTGCCTTTCGGCTCTGCGGTTTTTCCCCAGTGAATTTAGAATGTGAATTCAATATTCACTTGCATTAAGAATATTTAACAGATTTTAACATCTTTCAATCGTGTGCGGTCAGTTGTGTATTTTAGAAAGCTCCATTAGTGCATTTTGTCAGAATAAACCCACAAGGCTGCAGTCAAAAATGTTTGAACAACTGTGTTGCAAAAATGAAAATAGCAAAACATAAATACATGTCAAACTTTTTATTCCAGAAGTAAACTGTACCATGATAAAATATCAATACATAATTCAGTATACGGCTCGATCCGGGAAAGTAATGAATTCTCTGGGGCTCTATGCACCAGGACAGGCAACCTTAAGCCACCTGGAGTCACACCTAGTACATTCTACATGTTTTCAGACATACTGGTGCGTTCGTAGAAGGGTGATTTTTTAAAGTGAAATTCACAGATGTTTGCCTCTCTGATTTTCAATCACCCGTCATACACTTGCCCAATTATGCAAATTAGGCGATGACGTCATTTAGCTACTTCTAGCTACTTTTTGGACAGCCAATAGCTACTTTTCTTACTGAGGAGTTGGCAACACTGGGCGTCCTGCTGCAGGAGCATCCAGCCCAACATATGTGGCAGAGAAAGAAGGGTGCAGGGTGTTCACAGATGGTTCAAAGGATCCGGTATCTGGAAGAGTGGGAATGGCGTATTATCTAGAAAGCACGGGGGAGTATAAAGTGGGACGTCTGACTGATGATGTGTCAATTTGTACGGCTGAGTTGGTGGCGATAGCAATGGCGATTGAAAGGGTATGCGAGTTGAGGTTTGAGAAAGTAGTGGTATTTTCAGATTCATTGAGTGGGTTGCAGGCGATTGTGGCAGGGGATGGTGATAGGAAGGATGTGATTTTGGATATCAGGAGAAAGATTGATCGGTGTGTGCGTGGAGGGATGGATTTGGAGTTGGCGTGGGTCCCCAGTCATAGCGGCATTCTGGGAAATGAGTTAGTGGATCTGGCGGCGGGTGAGGGTATGAGAAGGGAAGCGGTTGATGTAAGATTACCTTTGAGTGTGGATGAGACGAAGGCAGTGATGGTGAGGCGGGTCATGGATGAGTGGCAGGAGAAGTGGGTGAGTGGGGTGAAAGGTAGGTGGATGTTTGGTATTCGTGAGAAAGTGTCAGTAAAGGTGAATTCGGGAAGTCTAGAATGGAGGAGGGGGGAGGAGGTGATGCTGAATCGATTGAGAATAGGGCATGTGGGACTGAATGAATATCTGTTTAGAGTAGGGAAGCGAGAATCGAGGGATTGTGCGGTGTGTGGAGTGCCTGAGACTGTGGAACATTTTCTGTTTAGGTGTGAGAGACATGCTGTAGAGAGAGAATTGATGAGGGTTCGATTGACTGCGCAGGGTGTGGCTGAGTTGAGTGGGAAGGCTTTGTTGGGAGGTGATGGGGTGAGTGACAGAAGGAGGAGTAGTGTGATGTTGGATTTTGTGAGGCAGACAGGGCGGTGGGAGGAATTGTGAGTTTTACGTGGGTTGAATGCTGAATGGTGGATAGGTGCACATCATCCAATTGGATGGGGAAGCGCCTGCGTGGGTCCGTCCACGCCTACTCTAATTTAAAGAAAGAAAGAAAGAAAGCATCCAGCCCAAGGAGAAGGACGCTCGCCACACCAAAGGACTTGGTTTTAGTTTGAGGATTGTAGCAGTGAAGGTGTTGGAGTGCCGTTGCAGGAGGAGGACAAGAGCAGCTGGTGCGGAGGTCGTGCAGTGCAGTGATCTCGAGTAACGGTGCCGGTGCCTGGGGATGGCCAGGAGAGCAGCGTTTGCCAAGCCGGAGCAACGCGACGAGGGATCCAGAGTCACGGTGCTGGTGCCTTGGGCCACCGTGTTATATCCGGTGCAGCGTGAGTCGTTAGAGCTGCTGGCGGGGAGCTCCAGAGGTACAGCGCTTGTGACCGGGCCTGTAAAAGAAGTGGAGCTGACGGAGCCACAACAGGACATGTATTGAGCCCACGAGAAAACAGAAGGTAGGCGGACACAAACCACGGGCTGCCTTGGGTGAAGTGAATTGAGCGAGTAAGCAGCAGTGAGCAGGGGAGAACGAAGCCGGGCCGCATTGGGTGAAATTGACTACGCGGCAGGAACTAACAGTTTTTAAAGTACATGAAAGAGTTAGTACGGGCGAGGGACCCGGACTTCATGATTAACAAGTGCTGCAATTTTGAATTGTAGGGGCCGTTGCGGGTGAAATTACACCATAGAGAGGTCGGGGGAAGCAATCTGAAATTTAATAACCTTAATAAGCACCAGGGAGAGTGTGCTGCAGTTCGGGTGTACCCATGCAGCAGTGGTGATTGTAAACTTTATGGACAACAGACTTGAGCGGAGCAACAGCAAACAGCTGAGCATTTTGAAGACTCAAGGTGCTGCAGGAATAACAGTTTACAAGGGTTGTTTGTTGAACAGGATAGTTAACTGTCGAGCATTTGAAGGCTCTAGGTGCTGCAGGAGTAACAGCTTGCAAGTCCTAGTTGGTGTGACAATCTGAGGCTCTGCCTGAAGGCTGCTGCAAGTTGGCAGTGCATGTGCCCAGGCTTGGCGAAGTGAAGCCAACTAGAGTAAAGAAACCTTCAGCAAGTGAGATGGCCACACAAGCACAAGGGTTTTGCTGCCCTGATAAAGATTCGGAAGCCTTCTTGACTATGGCACGAATGGCAGCAGCCAAACATGGACCAAGCTGGTTGAACCTGGTTAAAACTCACCTTTGCGATGATGCAGCAGGGCCAAGCCAGGGGGCCGAGTCACCTCTGATGTTTCCTAACTTGACTGCCGATGAGGCCATATGTGAAATCCAGGCCATAGATGAAGAAGAGGGAGAGGACGGGCATAGCGAAGAGGAGGAACCAGCAACCAAAAGAAAGAGGAGGATAGCAGCAAAGGTGATGGCCAGCAAACAGCAGGCAGAGGCTGCTAATAGACGCTAATCAGCTGGTGCAAGAGGAAGGGGGAGAGTCCAGGAGTCTGTGGCCTTGACGGCGCCCTTACCTGCTGATGCTCCAAGGAACAGTGGCAGTGCACCCAGCGTTCCTGTGGCCAGCTCGGCGGTGGTAGCAGCAGAGGGACCGACATCCTTGGAGAAGGTGAAAGGTATGTTCATGCAATGCATGCAAGCATGGGGGAATGGTGGTAATGGTCAAATGTTAAGTGGTAATGTGAATGCATTTAAAAAGTTAGGATGGAATGCCTAGGTGATCCACCATCAGGGGGAGAACCTGGGTTGGGGGGCTTGGGTGCGGGGCTGAGCCCCTGGGGCACAGCGCAGGCATTGCCTGTGTCCGGGGTAATCCCGGCATCTGGGGGTATGACTCAGTTTCAACAGATCTTGGCAACCCCAGCAGGACTCTAAGGGTATGGGTCAGCCTTGGGGGGTCAAGGGGAGTCTTTCTCTCTGGAAATCCCCAGGGGGGTGGGGCAGTCTGTGGGGGACAGCCAGGATCTGGCGTAAATAATTGTTTGAGATCTTCTGTTTGTTAGACATGGAGCCGGTGGGGATGGGTTTGCAGGAATTGACGGAAAAAGAGGGATAAGAAGGAAAGGGAGAGGCCCAAGGTGGAGGAGACCATTAAGAATTGGTTGGCAGCATTTAGGATGTCGGCATCCATCATGATTGAAAAGTACCTGCTTGTGCTCTGATTGCTTATGAGCAGTATATACACACATTGTATTTGATTTATGGCGGTGACGCCTGCCTCAAATATGACAAGAGTTGTAGGCTCAAAATGCAGGTCTGGCCCGCTATATCTTGGGACGAGGTAGATGTGAGGGGGTACAAAGAAAAAAAGGTACCTTCAAGGGAGATGACGGATAAGGCACAGGGTGAAAAACCTCAAATTGGGAAATTCAGAGGGTCTTATTTCTAACGGGAAGAGGGTCCTTTCGTGGGTGCTCCCCCTGGAACAGCCGTCCCAGCTACCACGGGGAGTAGGCACCTTGCTGGAAATTCACAAAGGGGTATTGCTCCTTTGGTAAAACATGTCGGTTTAAACATGCAGGCGGCAGAGGTTCAGGGGAACACAGTTCTTCCTCCAGCGAGGGGAAACAGAGGAGTGCTGCCAAACCCAAAGAAAAGTCAAAACGTAATTAAAGCCCATTTGCCCCTCCACCCCCGTTCATCTGCATAGATTGATTCCTTTTCTCAATGTATATCACAACAGCATGGATGCAAAGTTACTGTGGGAAGGTTTCAGGTGGGGGTTCAAGATTCCTTACAGGGGTGCAATGGTAAGCATGGAAGCCGTGAATTTGAAGTCAGCATTGGGTATGCCTGAGGTTGTGGCACAAAAAGTGACTAAGGGTATCAAGCTGGGGAAGGTGGCAGGCCCTTTCACCTCCCCTCCGCTGGACAATTTTGTAGTGTCACCTCTGGGATTGGTACCAAAGAAGGAGTTGGGCCAGTTTCGCCTAATACAGCATCTCTCCTTTCCCAAAGGGTAGTCAGTTAATGATGGCATAGTAGAGGAAATGTGCAGGGTCCACTACTCATCATTTGATGACGAAGTGGAGCTGGTAAGAGAATCAGGGAGAGGGACTCTCATGGGGAAAGCTGACATCGAGTCAGCTTTCAGGTTATTGCTGATTCATGAGGAGAGCTATCATTTGTTGGGTTTCAAGGTGGAAAAGGCTTGCCAATGGGCTGCACCATTTCATGTGCCTATTTTGAAACGTTTAGTACATTTTTGGAATTTGCGCTGAAACAGAGGGCACGAGGGAACGGGTCCTGCACTACCTCGACGATTTTTTGTTCATCAGGAAAGAGGGGACGGGGAGTTCGGGTCGCTCATGAGCTCGTTCCAGGAGATGGAGGAAATGGGGGTTCCACTAGCAAAGGGTAAGACTGTGTCACACAGCTGGCATTCCTGGGGATCGAGATCGACTCAGTTGCAGGGGAGTGCAGGCTGCGCAGGGACAAGGTGTTAAAATTGAAGGAAACGATCAAGGTTATGAGGGGCTGGAGCAAGGCTACTCTGAGGGAGCTCCAATCATTAGCAGGTAACCTCAACTTTGCAGGAAAGGACATCCCGGCGGGGAAGGTCTTTGCTAGGAGTATTGAACTCAAAACAGTGGGTTTGCAACACGCATCACAGCATGTGCGGCTGGGGGCTGAGGTAAAGGAGGATCTCGGAATGTGGGATGAGTTTTTGGATGCGTTTAATGGTGTCTTGCTATGGAGGGGGGAGTGGGCCAACAGCAATAAACTCAAACCTTTCACAGACTCATCAGGTTCCCATGGTTTCAGGGCCATTTTGGGGAACAAGTGGTGTGGCCAAGCATGGCACCAGGAGGGGATTACCAGGGACATCACGTTGCTGGAATTGTTCCCTATTGTGGTGGCTTTCAAGTTGTGGGGGAAAGAGTTGAATAACAAGGTGGTGTTGCTCTGGTCTGACAATTTCGTAGTGATCCAGATCAATCAGGAGACGTCCAGCAATTCAAGGGTGTTGAAGCTTCTGAGAGAGCTCACAAAATGCTTGCTTACATTGAACACTGAAGTTAGAGCTCGGCATATTCCAGTAGTGAAAACGTGGCCGCTGACTCTTTCTCTCTCTCTCGTTTGCAGTGGGAGAAGTTTCGGGGAAATGGCCAGAAGCAAGCAAGACGATGACCCCATTCAAGGCGCAGTGGTGGGGCATGATTGGGGTGGATCTGAGTTCTTTAATACACACTGCCCTGGCACAGCAAGAAGATACAAGGGGTGCTGGGAGTGGTTCTTGAGCTTCCAGGGCAAAGTATTAATGGAGGGGCAGAGGGGATGGCCGGTGCGCGCCTTTGTTGGATGGGGCTGGCTGTCTGGGAAAACTAGATCATGGATGGCTTATCATTTGGCGGCGATAGCGCATTATTTCAAACTAGGGGGCAAGGCTGACCCCACCAAGGAGCATTACATTGTGCTGGCAATGAGGGGTTGGGCCAAGCAAGCTGGGAGAAAGCCAGATGAAAGGCGGCCCATTGATATTGCGAAACTGCACAGGTTAATTGAAATACTGCGGGTTGTTTGCCATGATGAGTTCGAGAGGATTTTGTTCACGGCAGCCTTCACATTGGCTTTCTTTGGAGCCTTTAGAGTAAGTGAGCTGGTGCCCGAAAATAGGGATGGTAGGGGAGGGCTCTGGGTTTCTAAGGTTGGAGGATGTGCGGTTGACTGAAGGATGGGTATGCATTTATCTTAGAAAGCCCAAAGCCGATCAGAAAGGGAGGACGGTTACACTCCATAACATCCAGGGGAGCATAGTGTGCTCCTCTTTTCTTGCACAGGGACGGGTCAGCCTTGAGCCGTTTTCAGTTCAGGAGGGTCATGGAAATGGCCTTAGAGGAGATTGGTTAACGGAAGGGGTGTTGGGACTCAATCCTTCAGGATAGGGGCAGCCACATCAGCGGCGGAGATAGGCCTGGGTCCGGAAGCAATCAGGAGAATAGGGGGATTGAAATCTTGGCATTTCAGGAGATACATCAGGCCAGATAAAATGTAGTGTTAACAGCTTCCTTCTCATCTCCTTCTAACTAGCAGCGACACAGAAGAGGAGACGGTCCGTCTGGGTAGTGGGGCATTCCTTTGTGTCGAGGCCTGGGGAGAGCTGGACGTCCGAGAGAGAGAAGCAGACCGCCGGTGAGTACCAGATTTGGTCGCACGGGGTGCCCGGAATGAGATGGGCTCAGCTGCATGGGCATATCAACAAATTGCTGGGTAAGCAGCAAAGGCCGGATGTGCTGATAATTCACTTAGGAGGGAACGACTTGACATGCCTGGGGAGGGAGAAGTTAATGAGGGAGATGATTTTTTTGTTACAGGAGTTGTCCTCGCAGCTGGGCGAAACCGATATTTTGTGGTCAGAGATCATTCCAAGGCAGGAATGGAGGGGTGCCGAGAGTCACGCAGCGGTGGAGAAGTCAAGAAGAAAATTGAATGGCGCAATGGCAACATTTTTTTTTTTAAAACATATTTTATTGTTTTCATAGATAGTACAAAAGTGAACATTCCCCAACTTTCCTATCCCACACCCCCCCCCCGCCACACCCATCCCGTTCAGAAGAGAAGTCCATGATCAAATGTCCTCGGTGTCGATTAAGAAGTGAAAAAGTCTGTTATTTTTATATAGTGCGGGCACCACTGTGCCATATAGTCTGATTGGAGATATTCTAGTACTCCTCCCCATTCTTTTGTGAAGGTGCCTTGTGTTCCTTGGATATTGTGAGTTATCTTTTCCATGGTCATTTGGGACCAGACCTTATATAGCCATGTGTATAGCAATGGTGGATCTTTCTTCTTCCATCCCTGTGCGATCGTGGCCAAGGCCGCTATGACTAGGCCCATAAGACTCCTCCATTGCGCCTTAGTGAGTGGTTCGGCATGTTGCCCTTTAAGTCCGCAGAGCCATAGTTTTTCTGGAAATTGTTCCGCTTCTGGATATATCTTCTTTAGTTCTGATATTACTTCTGTCCAGAAGCCTTTGACCTTTGGGCAGTCCCACCAAATGTGTCTCCATGTGCCTACTTCTGTGCAGCCTCTCCAGCAGTGGTTAGACGAATGTGGGAACATGCTATGTAGCCTCTCTGGGGTGTAGTGCCATTGTGTAATACTTTTTGTCCACATTTCTCTGGTTTGGGCAGCTCGGGTTAGTTTGGGGATATCGGCCCATAGCGACTGCCACTGTTGTGGTGTGATGTCCTCTCCCAGAGTTTTTTCCCATTTTTTAATATATATCCACTTTATGTCTTCCTCCTGTGTATTTATGAATTTGTAGAGAGTGGAGACTAGTTTTTTGTCTCCTGAGTTGATAAGGAGAAACTTTTCAAAGGCGGTAAGTTCCCTCGTCGCTGAGTGTGTTATCTCGGGTGAGGACAGCCAGTGTCTGAGTTGTTCATATTTGTGTCTATCCGCATTTGTGAGGTTCCATAGTGTTTTGCAGTCGGCGAAGGGTCTCAGTTCCTTGTCCACGAACATTTCCCCAATTTTTCTACAACCTGCTTCCTCCCAGTTCTCGTATGCGCCGTGCTCTGTCCCTGGTGGGAACTGCAGATTCCTGCAGATTGGAGTGAACGGGGCCGGAGCGGTGGTAATGTGCCCTTTCCGTGTCTGCTCGTCCCAGGCATTCATTGTGGCCTTCATGATCTCGTTGATGCGCAGGTTCGAGTGCCTATGCTGTTTTGATTTCCACAACAAGTCCTCCAATGGTGTTCTTGCGACCGCTCTGTCCTGGGTCACCCAGATCGTTCGCTGATTGTCTCCCAGCCATTCTTTCAGGATCCATAGTTGTGCCGCTTGGTAATAGTTCTTAAAGTGAGGGAGCGCCAGGCCCCCCTCTTTAGTGTGGGACGTGAGAACTGATCTGGCTACTCTGGGGGGTTTTCTATTCCAAATAAAAGATGAGACTGACTTTGTCAGTGTCCTGAAAAAGGAATCAGGGATCACGATCGGGAGGGATTGGAAGTGATATAGCAGTTTCGGGAGGATGTTCATTTTAATCGATTGGATTCTTCCCCACCAGGAGATATTTAGGGGGCACCACCGCTCTAGCTCTTTTTGTATTCTTGCCAGGAGTTGGGGGTAGTTACTTTTTTATAGTGCCTCTACCTTCTGTGTGAGTGTTATACCCAGATATTTTATACCTTCCTCTGCAACTTTTAGGCCCAACTGCCCTGCCTCTCTATTCAGTGATTCTCTGCTCCCGGCTAGGAGTAAAATTTCTGACTTTTTTTTGTTTATTTTTAGACCCGATATATCCCCGAATGACTCAAGGAGGTGGAATGCCGCGGGGATGGACTGGGCTGGGCGTTCGAGTGCCAGTAACATGTCATCTGCGTAGGCTATTACCTTATGTTGTTTACCCGCCATCTTGATTCCCTTGATTTGGTCCGATTCTCTAATTTTAATTAGTAATGGTTCTAGGAACAGCGCATATAGGAGCGGCGATAGAGAGCAGTCTTGTTTCGTTCCCCTAGAGATTTCCACCCTCTCCGTGACCACCCCATTTACCGCTTTTCTAGCCGATGGGGAGGAGTAGTTGGCCTTAATCATATTTATGTATTGGGTCCCGAATCCCATATGTGCCATAGTTTTGAAGAGCATTGACCATTCAACCCGGTCAAAGGCTTTTTCTGCATCTAAAGATAATAGGACTGCAGGGGTGCGGGTTATGTTAATTTTTTCTGTTAAATGGACTAGCCTTCTTGTGTTGTCGTGCGTCTGCCTCCCTGGTATGAATCCCGATTGATCCGGGTTTATAAAGGAGGGAAGTAGTGGGGAAAGTCTGGCGGCCAGGATTTTTGTGTATATTTTTGTGTCTAAATTGATCAGGGCGATCGGTCTGTATGAGCCTGGGAGGGTGGGGTCTTTCCCTTGTTTGTGGAATACCAGTATTTTAGCTTCATTCATGGATGGAGTAATGTTCCCACTATCTCTAAAGGTGTTTAGTAGTCTAGTGAGGAAGGGGGTGAGGAGGTCTTCGTATTTTTTGTAGAATGGGGCAGTAAAGCCATCCGGGCAGGGCGCTTTGATGAGAGGGAGATCTTTTATTGCTTTCTTCACTTCACTTTCCGTTATCTGGGCCTCAAGTTCCGTTCTGGCCTTTTCTGGTATTTTTTGAAAGGGGATCGTTGTCAGAAATCTGTTTTGGTCTGCCTCATCTGGGTGTTTAGTTTCATATAGGCCCTGGTAGAACTCCCTGAATGTGTCCCCTATATCTTCGGTGCGCGTCAGCAGGTCTCCTTGTGTATTTTTAATGCTCCGGATGGTCATAGTTTTCCGCTTTGACGAGACAAACGGGCTAGATATCGGTTGGCCTTGTTAGCTTTTATATAATATCTCTGTTTGAGGTATAAGAGGGATCTCTGGGCTTTCTTACTACGGAGGAGGTCAAGTTGCCCTTCTGTGTGTTTAAGTGACCTTTTTAAGATCCTGGTGGGATTCGCCAGTAGTTCTCCCCGGATTTTTGACAGCTTCTCTTCCAGCTCAGTTTCCCACTGTTGTGATTGTTTATCCCTCGCTGCTTTGAGGGCTATTAAGTGGCCCCTGATTACCGCCTTGAACGCCTCCCACACCGTACTCAGGGGTGTCTCCCCTGTATCGTTATTTTCAAAGAATTCTGTGATCTTGCCCCTAATGGATTCTCCCATCACTGGGTCTTCAGTATCTCCTGTGGAAGTTGCCACCTCCAAATTCCTTTCTCTTTCTTTGGGGTCGACCGATCCATCCAGAGGGGTGCGTGGTCTGACAGAGAGATGGGTCCCAGTTCCATGTTTTGAATTTTACGCAGGTTCCCCACTGACACCCAGAAGTAGTCAATTCTTGACATCGTGTTGTGGACGTGTGAGTAATATGTGTATCCCTTGGTTTGACCCTTGTGTCTTGTGTTCTCTCCATGCATCGCACAATGCCATACCCTCCATCCGTCGTTTAAGTCGATCTGACGGGGCGGGGCCCACCCGTGCTATTGTCAATCTGAGGATGCCAGGCCATATTGAAGTCCCCTCCTATGATTATTTCACCTTTCGCGTACTCCTTCAGCCTCCCCATCGTGTCTCTCAGGAAGCCGTCTTGGCCCGTGTTAGGGGCATATACTGAGGCTAGTGTCAGTGTGGCGTTGTGGAATTTGATATTGGCAAAGGCGAACCGTCCTTCTTTGTCGGATAGTTTGTCAATCAGGCTTGCTTCCAGACCCTCCTTAATTGCAATCATCACCCCCGCTCTCTTCTCCGCTGCGTTGGATTGTGCCAATATTTTGTAGCCTCTGGGGCGAATTTTCCCCCTATCCTGTACTTTGATATGTGTCTCCTGGAGCAGTAGCACTTCGGCATTTTCCTTCCTTAACATGTTCTCCACTTTTTTCCGTTTCACGGGAGAGTTCAGACCCCTTAAGTTTAAGGTTACGAATCTTATCTTCCCCATTTCATATGCCCTTTCTGGGTGCTCCTTTCGCCCGAGTTGACCATTCCCCTCTCTCTTCCGGAACGGAAACGTCCCACCCACCCCTCCTCCCCCAAACTGTAAGAATGTCCCCAACCTTTAACTGTATTCCAACTTGTGCTCCCGAGGAGGGCCCGGGTACCTAAGGTAGCTCTGGCGTTCCGCCTATCGCTCCCTGCCCTCTGTAGGCTCGAGGCAAACCGTGCGGGGAGTCCTAAACCCCTCGCCATCCCTTGGCCTTGATGTAAAACGTTCCGGTACCACACCGGGCCTAATGATTCTGTTCAGTCCGGGTTCCATCATTGGGTGCTGTTCCGCGTTGAGTGTTCAGCCTCTGGGCACCGAGTATCTTGAGCTGTGTATTCACGTCCGTTCGGTTGTTTTATTTGACACTTCGATTCCCCTTCCTTGCCGTTTCCTTTTCTGGCGGACCCTTTCCCATCCCCCTGGTCTGCTCTGCCGTTCCCCCCTTTTGTTTTCTTATTTGGTCGACGGTTCATCTATCTGGATGTCCATGATGCTCGGCCCCTCTTCCATGGTGGTCACCCTCCTTTGCTGACCCTCCCAGTCAAACAGTAGACCGAAAGGGAATGTCCATTTGTATTTTATCTCTCTCTTGACCAATTCTCGGGTGAGTGGGGTCATTTCTCTTCTTTTCTGGAGTGTTATGGCAGATATGTCTTGAAACAACTGAATTTCCACCCCGTTCATCCTGATTTGTTCTAGCTGCCTCGCTCTCCGTAGTATGAGTTCTTTTTGCGGGTAGGAGGATATAGCTGCCAACACGTCTCTGGGTCTCTCCCCTGGTGCCCCAGTGCGCTTTGGGCCCACTCTATGGATGCGGTCAATCCCCACTGCCTCTGAGTCTTGTGCTTCTATGATATCTCTGAAGACCTCCTGCACCGCTTTCCGTAGATCCCTGTCCGTGACCGATTCTGGCATATTTTTAATGCGAATGTTCGATCTGCGGGACCTATTTTCTAGGTCCTCGCACTGTATTTCCAGGTTGTGGGTCAAGCGGACAAGGTGTTCTTGAGTTTCGCTGTTTTGTAGTGCCTCCTCTTCCGCGTTCTGCAGTATTTTTTCCAGGGTATCTGTCCTTTCTTCCAGGTTCGCAATGTCGTGTTTAACATCATGGATTGCCTGCTGCATGTCGTGTTTTATTGCAGCGAATTGGTCCTGGACTGTCGACATGAGCTTGTCTTGTAATTCTTTAAACCAGGAGTGCATATCTTCTTTTTTTGGGGGTAGGTCGCTGGAGGTGATGTGGGCCGCTTCCGTCGCAGGCAATGACGGCATGGCCTCCGGGGCCTACTTCTCGTCGATACCGGGGTCTCCACCGCCCACATCTGTACCAGGTTGGAGTCCTGCTTAGCGGATTGCTGGTTCTGTTGGGATCCCCCTCCCTTCACTTTAGCTCTAGACATAGTACCAGCGATTTTGTCCGTGACTGTCCCTCTCTCTTCGATGGCTGCGCGGCGTTAGCCTGAGCGGTGACCCAAGGAAGGGCCTACTGCGTGCGTCGAGTTGTGCCTTTGGTGATTCGGGGGGGGTTGACTCTCCCTTTTGCGCTGCGCCGTCAGGGTGTCCTGCGGTTCCGCCCGTTCTGGCCTTGTGGGCTCTCGGGGTCCGCCCGCCGATGCGCAGGGGGTGAGATCTGGCGGTTGGGGGGGGCTCACCTTCCAGTCCACCGGGCCGGGGGACTACTGCTGGCGCCCCTCAGCTCTGGGCATTGGGCTGAGTTCGTTTGCTGCTCCCCCGCTCCCTCTGCGCGCTCGCTGGTGTCTGGTGGCGCCGATTCTGCTGTGTTGGGGTTCACTCCCGCCCGGGCAGTCCGTGCCACCGGCCTCCTCTGTACTGCACGGCAAACCGCCTCTCTCCGTTCCCTCGTTACGCCCCAGCCGTGTCGGATGGATTGTTGGCGCGGTGGGGTGAGGGGGGGATTCCTCTCCGTGGCGTCTCTGGATGACGGGGGTCGGGGAGACTTCTTCCGTGTGCGTCCTGTGTCTTTGGATGATATTCGGTGCCGGGTATAGGATCTGCCACCCTCCGGAACGTTGCTAATTACGGTGCTGCTGAAAGGCTCGGCGGGAGCGAGTCTCACTCACGTCTCCCTGCGCCGGCGGCCATCTTGGAATCCGCAATGGCAACATTTTGCAGGGGCAGAGGTTTTCCCCAGATCAGGCATGGCTTGATTAATTTGAAATCCCCGGAGTATTACTTGAAAGATGGGGTGCATTTGTCGGCATCTGGGATGGATCTGTTTTATTGGAATGTTTGCACAAAGCTCCTGGAATTGTGAAGCTGGAAAGGGGGGGAGCCGCGATGGCTGGTAACCCACCTTTGGCGTGGCAGTGTTTTGGGACCAGTGGCAAGATACAGTCTCCGAATGAGCCATGGGAAAGCCGGAAGGGTCTTCGCTCTTCTCCGGACCAGCACCTCTTGGGGGCCTAAGCGGCGGGGGCATCTGGGGTAGCAATGAGGGCTCAGCTTCCCCTGGAAAAACAGCACTCCCCCCAACACAGGAACACAAACGGTTAGGGGAGTTGTGCCTACTGTGGACTTTGTTCGGAAAAAGGGGAAGCATGTTTTTGGACACGCAGCAGTCGCCGCACCTTCGGAACTATTTTCACACAGTTGTGTTGTTTGCAGTGTTGTTTGCAGTGTTTTGAATTTATTATGTTGTGAAAATAAATCTGCTGCCTTTTTATGCCAAAAAGAAGACATGTCTCATTATGCACCTTACTGGGAGGGAAAAGAAAGGGGCAAAGAGAATTAGCAAATGTGATGGTAACAAAGATGGACAAATGCCCAGGTTTTAATGACTGGTGTTTTTGATACGAGGAGAAAAGCAGATCGGGAAGAGGTTGTGAATTTGAATTTCATAGTAAATGCCAATTCCAGTACTCCAAAACGACTGTTTTTTAATCTGCAGTTTACTCTGCCACAAGAATAAAAGGTATATACATTTAAATCGCATATGCAAGAATTCAGTTCCGTTTGGGTGTGCAGAGATAAACCGCATGGTGTTTTGATCTTGCCACTTAAGTAGTCCCAGAAAAAGGCAGAGGGGCAGCAGGGAGATGTGAAGGGCGCTGGCTCACAGCTGCATGAATTAAATTGTTTTGTGGAGTATAGTAGTCTGGGAGGTTTTAAGAATGCTTTCAATTTTAACTGTCACATCTCTGGTTTAGATGGGGTCACATGGGCATGCTATAGAAACACTTCACAAATAATTCATTGAAACATGGAAAACTGCATGAATGTGTAATGGGACGCTGAAACATGCCAGTGCTGATAACTGCTGTGCCCACCTAGATGAGCTGCGCCAGAACATCTGTGGTCAAATGCATCCCACAAAGCGTACTGATCCGTCTGATGTGTGTAGCAACAGAACTGCTGGGCACACCACTACCATCTAGAGGCTGCATTGGGCAATGCAAATCATGTACTGTAAAATCATCTCCTGAAAACATCCTCCCCAGGCCTGTCAAACACTAAAAATAGCACCCAACACAAGTACTTGCCCATGCGCGCGGGCGAGGGAATTTTGTGAGGCCTGAACATGCTTTTGATATGCCCAACGCAATCTGGAGAATTCTGTGGAAGGGATGAGGACATATTATGATCTTAAAGCAACGTAGGTGACATGGTTTATCTCTGTAATTTTCATATGAACCACACCAAGGATAAGAAGGTCTTATTGTGAGAAACCAGAATGTGTCTCACCCACTAGTCCCTGGGTGGCTAGGACACAGCCATCGTTTTTGGATCCAGTTCCTGGGGGTGGACAAGTGCAGGAGATCACCTGGATGAGGGGTGTCCGGGGAGTGGAATGCCGGATGGTGAGATGTGGTTTCCCCTTCCCAGTAACACTTTCCCCATCCTACCAGGTAGGATGCTTAGGAGTTCAACCCCCCCACCTTCCCCCACACAAACACTTTCTCATGGACAGCCCACTGTGAGAGAAAATGGACAAACACCTGAGCCTTATACCTGACATGTCCCAACACAATGGGCAATTACTGATAATTACACACACCTGAAACCATCACACTTCCCTACACGGATTAAAGGCAGAGCATGAGAGCAAGGCAAAACACACGAAGAAGCAGCAATTCCAAGATGGCAGTTTAATATGGGGAGAAAGACGGCAAGACGAGAGAGGGTGGCAAGGAGGGAAGTACCCTTGACCTTTTCGGAGAAAAACTGCTTCTTTCACGAGTCTTTGAGAATAAGAAAAATAAGACCTGGAATTAAAGCTTAAGAAACATGCATTGTGTGTCGGAGGTACCTGGGGCTCTCCCGCGTCGATAACCAAGGCGCAGAGGAGCATTGGCCGCTGTGGTACTGTCCTTGGCGCCTACAACAAAGCAGCACCACTAGTCAGCACAGCCGGTGAGTCTCGGAGACTGATAGCAGACCAGTCTGTGTTAGAACCAAGGTTGCAAGTGGCAACCTTGTATGAAGAAATCTGAATAGAACAGTATGTGACGCATATGTGATGAGCAACACAAATATAATTGAAAATCCAAGTAGTGACTGAACGCTTGAAGCTAAGATAGATACCATATACAGAGTGGTCCGGGCACCACGTGGGTGCTCATTCGAAGGTCTCTGTTACGTATCCAACTGAGAGGTGGAAAATGTAAATTGTGAATTGTGGAATCAAAGTGGTCCTGAAACAGGTCAAGCTAAACCCTGTGCACATTCAAAAGTCTTCAATAGCTAATACGAACTGCAATTGGTCTGAGCCCAGCTGAGGGAGACTCATTGTGCAAGAGGAAGGATCTGAGCCTGACTGCGGGAGATCCAGGGTATACCGTGAGTCACCCGAGAAAGAATATTTTCTGAACATTGGAGAAGGGGATCTGAGCCCAGAAGTGGAGTATCCATAGTAACAATTGTGGTATAAAAAGGGACATGAGCCCGGCTGAGGGGGATCCAAGGTGAATCACCTGAATTGAGTACTTATAAGATGAAAATAACTTTGTGTTTTGTTTTTGATACTTCAGGCCCTCTGGATCAAGAGACTTTGATAAGTAGAGAGACTTGGTCACAGAAGACCCTGATGCTGGTAATGGAACTGTATCTTCGTGCCAAAGAAGCCAGAGTGTGTGTTTTGATCGAGTGAACTGCCTTGCCCGTGCTGAAAACGTTGGGGAAGGCAGGCCATTGGCTAGAACATCCAGACATATCATTTTGTGAACAATTCTTTCTTTTTCATGAACACTACCCCACACTATTTGTATTTAGCGGTAAGGATTGGCAATAGTTTTTGTTTGGTATAGGCCCTTTTATTTTAACCAGACTCCAACAGCACTGCATTATTATTTGATGGTTATAGCTTGCTCCCATCCGTAAATTTAGGATTAGCTAGGCGTTTATCACACCCTTGTTGAAGTTTAATAAACACCCTTGAATTGTGGTCACTTGTGTTGGTCTGATTATTGATACCATGCCTTCCTTACATTACCTTCTTGGAGAGCTGATTTTGAGATAATAGATAAGAGTTCCCCTGTCGTCTATAAGATCTGCATCCCATAAGTAGATCTTGAGGAAAAATGGGTTCATATCAATCAATTGAAAATCTGCCACCCTTCCTCAGCTTTGAGAATGATTGAGGAGCCATCCAAAGTTAGGATTGAAGGAAATTCCAAAGAATGAAACCTGGAGAACAGAAAAGGGAAAGGAGTAAAAGGAAAAATTAACTAATGGGTAATTACATTAGAGTACTAGTGAATGACTGGATTAAAATATTAGTATTAAACAAAACTTAATGACCAAATGTAAAATTAGCACAATAGGATGTACGTTTTCCTATGTGTTACTAAACCAGCTTTTCTACCTCTCTCAATAGTTGACTAATTTGAGAATTCTTTCCAGGGCTCGAGGGATGGAAAGGATCCACCCAGGGAAAATCCAGAGACTGGAAAAGATCTAGGAGAAAAAAAAAGAAACCTCCATTGTTCCCCAAAAGAAAGAAAAGACGGTTGAAAACGGACTCATCCGAAGTCAACCAGAAATATCCCAGATATCCTTTTACTGCCTCAAGGAGATAGAAGAGGGTATCTAATAATATGTGGTGGGATATGTAACGATATGAGTGGTTTATGTAATAAAAAGGTATCCACAAATTCAGAGAAAAGCACAGAATTTACAAGCAGAAGTGTGAGCTGCAGCCAACACACACAATCTGAAAAAGACACGTCCAATTCGGGATGAAAAGCACAACATTTCATAGGAGAGTCAAACCCGAATTGAGGCCTACATTGTCTGTTTTACTTTATAGTACTGGAAACCAGTTATATATAAAGAAGTATACAGAGATATTAAAAATGTAAACCTTTGACGGCAGTTTGTTTGCAAAGAAAATATTAGATTATTGCCCTATTTCAAGTGATAATTACAGTGGGAAAATGGGGAAAAGAAAGACATGCTCTATTGTGAATAAACAAGCAGTTTTGGGCCTTGAAGGTAAAATTGCAATTCCTCTATCAACAGCTACGAGATTGGGGATGCTTTCCCATGAGAAAGGTTCAAGCACAGGCTTTGCCTAGACCTTTGGTACTTAGAGGCCAACCCTTCCAGAGAAAAACAAATGTTACTCATTAACAACCCCATTTGTTATTGGGCCTACCCAAAATGCCTCAACAATACAACAAATACATTTGAGCAGTGGTCTCCTCTCAAATAACCAAATCTTCCCATCAGCCAGGAGAATGCAATTCATACCTTGGGAGACCTGGTGTCTGACAAAGGGATAGGTAGATACTGGAATCATATTGTATTTAACCTCCTACGTGTAAATGAAAACCTATCAGTTCAAATTTTACATATAGAACCATATTTATTTTAATAACTTTTGCACGAAATGTGGTAGAAACACACTTTTTATAAGTTGTTCCAGGTGAAATGCAACCCTTTGTGTTTCTTATCCCAAAGGAAAGGGAGGTCTCGCGTTCCTAAAAAGAAATCTATTAAACAAATAGAAATTGTGCATGCCTGATTTGGATTACGTGGAAAAGACCCCCGAACTAGATGTTTCCCGATTAAACCATCCTACAAAACGGTGTCTATTGTATTCTGTCATGTGTTAACTTAGGGAACGATTGTAAACTGTGTCTTTTTTTTTTCAACCAATTACTATAATTTTCTTGAGGCGAGAGCCCTGATTATAAGGGCTCACTCTATACTCTGTCACTTTCCCTAATTCAGGGGAAATGCTAATGCCCCTCCACTGAAACTATTCACCAGCTGGCACTAAACTTAAATCATTTTATAATTGGTGCCACCTTAGGAGACACGCCCTGGCATCAATAGTTGCCTGCGCAACAGAGTAGTGTAAAAGAGCTCAGAGGTCTGCAAAGACTGTCATCCAGACATGTAAGGGAGGAGCACAAGCTGGACAGCTGGAACCTAGTCGAGGAGACCCTGACACAAAGCGTTGCTTCCAGGAAAATCCAGACCAGATACTTATGCTGCATATGGATGTGGGACCATGAGAGTTTGACAAAGATCGGGAAACATACTAAGAAGAAACTCTCCTGACCAGAGAGTGCTAATAACTGATTTTTGCAAGTTGCAGATGGCGTTGGCCCTGAAGGTCAACAATTGGCTGGAGGGTGGCAATATTACAGCCCGACAAAAAAGCAAAGTGGAAAACTTTGCTGGTAGGAATGTTATAACAAGGTATTGACATTGCCCTCATGGTGACCTCTGGATAAAGAGTGAGAATATCCCTTAGGGCCAGGGTCTGCCGCCTGCCCAGTGACTCCAGATCCAGAGAGGATAAATGTGGCATCACCCAGAGGCTTGGCCCCATCTCTAGCCTTGTGTGTCACACAGCACATAGTCACAGGGAACACCCTTTGTGGTCCCAAACTATAAGATGTAGTAGGCATTTTAAAAAAAAATAGACATGTCCGATTTAGTAAGTAGCACCTGAGCCTGTTCTCTGGGGAGTTCAAGAGCCAGATATTGCATCAAACAGAATGTCAATACCACCCAAGGCCACTGTAGTAGCGTTGTTTGCAGAAGAAGCAACCATGTGCTGGCAAAAGGAGCTTGCAGTACAGGAATTTGAAGAAGGGAACATACATGCAGCAAAGCCCAGCAGCAGTACTAACAGGCGGTACCATTGTGGAGTTGGCTGGCATTGGCAATGAGAGTATCTTGCTCCATGATGACAGACCACTGTCTTTAGGCTCTCACTGGGTGAAATCAGAGGCCCACTTATAATTGCCACTCATGAGACCCAGATTTCTCTTTGGACACCTCCTCCCCAGTTTACTATACCATTCTACAGTATGGGGTCTGGCATGGATTCACATGCTCATAAATATTCCCTGTTGTCAGGCAGGGAATCCTCGGTAAAAAAAAGAAACCAGTCTTGCTTTAAGCTTGAAAAACTGCCTTTCTACCATACACCATTCACTGTTCTCTGGGACATAAGGCACCCATCCAATAACGGTCGTCTCCCTAAGCCCCACCTCCATGGCCATCTTTAGATTTTCACTGCACGCTTCAGTACTTGGAGTCCTCTCGAGTTGCTCTTCAAGCTATATCATTTCTTCGCTAGTTTTAAACGGATACATTGTTGGATTTTTGTCCAAACTTCTTTTTCGCTGACTGTTGGTTAGTCACCGCCAGTGGGTACCCATTGTCGGTAAAGATCTGCTGCTACATCGTCGGATCTTCGTTTCCAGGCGCATGGCCTAGTTGAGGCCTAGTTTGCACCTCGCCATGTCCGAAGAAGGCAAGAGGAGTCTGTTCAAGCTCTGTGACAGATGTGGTTTGAGGCACATCTACGTTGATGATCGGCACACAAAGTGCCTATATTGTCTGTATCTGCAACCACGAGGATGGATGCCAGATTTGCTGTGGTTTTCTAGCTAAAACAAAGCAGGACCTTTATCGCAGGTTGGAGGTGTGGCTGAAAGAAGAAAGGGCACCAGGCATCTCCTCCGGGTGCACACAAGTCTCCTCCAGGTCCGGCCAACCTCTGGAGCGTTCTCCCTCGTGGATGAGGTCGAGATCTGCTGAGTATGTCCCTTTGCAGGGTGTCCATAGAAAGGCTAAGCGCCAGGCTGCTGATATGACAGGGGCCGCCGGTACGGATAAGATGTGAGCCGCTGCTGCGGGTCCCAGTTCTGAGCAGGCGCGTTCCCCTTCGCTGTCCACGTCGAGACTGTCGGTTGGTGGTGTGACATCCAAAAGACCAACCCTCTCGTCGAAACATGGCTCTTCGTCAAAGGATAAACAGAAGTAAGACCACAACGAGGGTGCTTCAAAGGTCTTGTCGACTCCTGCTTCCAAGGCTTCGCCTACAACGACTCTGGCAACTTCTCACAAACCGAGGTCTTCAGCTACCAAATCATCTGATAGACCGTTGCTTGCCATGGCTTTGTCCATGGCCAAAGCTTTGTTGACAATTGCCACAGCGATGATAGTTTCTGCTTCTCCATCTACGACTTCATTGCCGACACCGTCGACAATTGCCCTGTCAACAACCACGGTGGCGGCAATGATGAAATCTGCCCAGAGGATCATGCTGCCTCCCCCTCCCACTGCTGCTGCCGCTTCAGCCACAACTACTGCCGCCTCAACCACGACTACCCAGTCTGTGAAGGCTCCTGTCATCTCCTGCTTTTTGAAGGAGGCAAGGGGGGGGGGGGGGAGGAACGGTTACCGCAGACATATTTTCTTCCCAGGCCTAGAGCAGGTCAGGGGGAGGTTGCAAGGGCAATCTACACAAGTTCACAGCAGAGGAGTCTTTGCAGGAAGGCTGCTAATTGGATCACTGGGGCTTCAGACCAGTGCATGGGGAGATTCCTCCTATGGAACATGACTGGCTCTTGGCCCCCCAAGGCGAATTAGTCCTCCATCATTGCCGACCCAGACTGCCCCTCCACAGGTCTCTAGAGAGATGTCACTGGACTGTCTAACAACACTTCACACCTTTGGTGTACCGGTGGTGGACCGCAGCTCAGACAGACACTGGTACCGCCACTACCCCGACCAATCAGTTTGATAACATTGTGCCGCCAGATGGAGAACCGCTGGGTGCCGACGAGCCCTCTGGATGAGGTGGGGTCCCCACTCCATGAAAAGAAGGAGGAGTTCCTTTTTCAAAGACGTGAATCATCGAGGAAGACTAAGATCCATCCTTTTGCTGGACGACATTTGGGATTAAGGCCTGGCTCTCATGAAGCCCCCAAGCTCGGGACCAGCAAAAAGGGACTGGCTTGAGAAAAACTATAGAGTGCCTGACGTGGCTCCTAGATGCCTCAGATAGCAGCCGTCACCGGACTCTGTGGGGTCGGCCAGTGCTAGGAAGCAGTCAGCAAACCCATCCTCTTCATCCATGGTACCCCGTGACCAGGAGGGGAAGACGCTAAACTCAATGGGCAAGCTTATTATTATCTAGCTATGCTTCAACTGTCAAGGCCGCCAATGCCTTGGTCATCCTGACCCGTAATGATAGGGAGCAATGGTTTAAGCTGGGCCCAATACTGGACTTCTTGCCTGAGGACAAAAACCGGAGGCCCTAGCTCTGTTTCAGGAGGGTGAGGTGGTCTCTGATCACGCCATCACGGTGGCTTTGGATGTCACAGATTTCAGCTTTCCTCAGATCGGAAACAGTGTGGCACTCAGACGCCAAGTTTGGCTGAAGGCCACGAATATCAGACCAGGTGTCAATCCAAGGTGGTGGATATTCCCTTCAACGGGGATAGCCTGTTCGGCAAATTTGTAGACGAAACACTACAAGCCATTAAGACAGACACTGAGATGGCTTGGCCGCTGGGGACCTTACAGCAGCGGAGGTCTTCTTCCTTTCTATTCTCTAGAGGAAAGTTTGTCAGGTCTTCTAAAGGCTACACATCCACTTCGCACTGTCAGGCCTCCCATTCCACCACTCAGGAAGCCTTTGGGGGAGGGACACAGTCGTTGCCTGCAGGCCAGGAAGCCGACGCCCAAGAAGGCCTGGCCAGGCCCAGGACCCGGGCCCCCGCTTTTGCACACCAGTGGGAGGCCGACTGTTGCATATGTTGGAAAAAGGGACGATAGAACCTGTCCCGCTGCATCTCCGGGGTACCAGAGTGTACTCCAGATACTTTCTGGTTCTAAAAAAGTCAGGGGGTGGCATCCAATTCTGGACTTACGCCTCGACAAATACTTGTGGTCCCAGAAATTCAGCATGGTCACGTTGCAGCACGTGCTCGGCCAACTGAGGGAAGGGGACTGCCTGGCTACGTTGGACCTGGACAATTCCTACTTTCATGATACAGTATGATAGGTTTTTTTATAACGTGCTTAATACCCAGAGGTATCTAAGCGCGGACCCAGGGATCGAACCTGTGTTGCTGCGTGTCGACTTGCTTCCAAGGCCATCAAATCGCTGCTGGGCATAATGTTGTCATGCATTCACCTGGTCCCATTTTGCAGGCTACAGATGAGAACTTTGCAGAGGTTTCTGGACGCCAGGTGGCTCCAGATCACGGGCAAGTGGAGAGACAAAATTGCCCTCAACCAGGAATTTAGACTAGCCATACAGTGGTGGGGAATGCGCAAACACCTCGCTCGGGGAGCCCGTTTCGGATTCCCCCGTTCCAGGCTGCAGTCACCACAGACGCCTCTCTGGACGAGCTCACACCAGACAGTCCCACGCCAGAGGCCTCTGGCTTCCAGAGGAACAGAATTTGTATATCAATGTACTGGAGCTGGAGGCTTTGTTTTGGGCCTCCAAGTCTTTCCAGCCTCTCCTGCAAGGATTGGTGGTGAGGATTGTTATGGGCAACCCCACCATTATGTTTTACATCCGGGAGAAGGGCGGGGACCCTCTCTCCTGCTCTTTCCCTGGAGGCGCAGGCCCTATGGCACTGGGCCTTTCTTCAGGACATGTTTCTCGCCCTGTTTCTCCCGGTGGGCATCAAGAACAACATTGCACAGCCTCCTCTCACCAGGGAGCTGCGATCCTGCCACGGATGGGAACTCGAGCAGGCAAAGACGTCACATCTCTTCAGCATGCGGGACTGACCCCAGTTCAATCTCTTCGCAACGGCAGCAAACTCAAAATGCCAGGGGTTGGCAAGCAAGTTCCCCAAAAGAGGATCCTGGGGGATGCCTTCTTGTTTACATGGGAGGACCTCTAACTGTACGCTTTCCAGCCAATCCCGCTGCTGCTACGTGTGATCAACACATTCAAATGTCGTTGCAGCAAGATGATACTCATCGCTCCGGCTTTGCCCCACCAGATCTGGTACTTGGACCTACTCTGCCTATCAGTGGCCCCAGCCATCCGGCTGCCTCCTCTTTCCGACCTCCTCTCCAGAGAGGAAGGAACAATCCTGCACCACAACCTGGCGTTGCTGAACCTCGCAGCTTGGCTGCTGCAGCCCTAGAGTTTGGGCATTATGATATTCCCCTGGAATGTAGGAAGGTCCTGACCAAGGCCAGAGCGTCCTCTACACTATTGTGTTACAGTCACAAATGGAAGCGCTTCAGTGTGGTGGAGGACTCAAAGGATTACACCTCTGCGGGTCATGGCCCCACAGCTCCGGCCGTACCTGCTGTTGGCCAAGGCTGGATTGGCCCACGCCTACATCAAGGTGCCTTTGGCGTGCATTTTCCGGTACAGACGGCCTACGGGCAGACCCTCGCTGTGGGCTCAAAGGCTCATTAAGGAGTTTCTGAAGGGCCTCTTCAGGACCTTTCTGCCGGTAAAGGCCCCTGCTACGGCTTGGGAGCTCAACGTCGTTCTAACTAATCTCATGGGGCCTCCATTCAAACCATTGCATCAGGCTCCCCTGAAGTTCCTCTGATGGAAGACTGCTTTCCTGGTAGCCATCACCGCGGTCAGGCGGGTCAGGGAGATTCAGGCCCTTTCCTGCAGGCACTGATTCTTCCAGTCTTCTTCCCGAAGCCTTCTTCGCCCGCTGAAAGATTGTTGCACTCGCTGGACGTTGCTTATTCCTTGAAGTTTTATGTGGCACGTGTTACGAGGGAGAAGGAGGAGTAAAGGGGGTTAAGGAATAGGAGGCGGGAGGAGGAAGAGGAGGAGCATGCCAAGGGAAGTGCAAGTTCAGTTACTGAATAAATGCTTAAAGTCATAGATGTGTCCCATTGTCCTTCCATCCTATGTGAGGGACAACTCCTTATAACTGGCGACAAGGACGAACCGAAGAAATCCTCATTCTCCTTTATTACAGCGCCGTCCTGTCCATGCGAGCCGCATGTTTCTGCACCGGAGTCCTCTGGCCTGCAGGGCCATCCTTGCAGTCTCCCAGTCAGCCCTCACTGTAGCGCCCGTGCCGGCAAACCTGCATCCACCAGGGAGACGGGGAGCAGAAAGAAGGTACAGCACCACCCTGTGGAACACATGGTGAGCAAGCAGCCCGTGTGCAAGGACCCACGCAGCGGCACTGTGGAAGCCGGCACCGTTAGCACTACAGCGGTAAACCCTGCTCCCGCTGGCCTGAGACAACAACTGGGGAACCACCACTACAGGAACACCGGCACAGTTGGCATCTCACTTCTTGCACAGGAGCCGTGCAAGCCCCAAAGAAAATAAAAATGGCCAAGTCTGGCAGCCCAAGCACCAATGACTGTGGAATAACGCCCCACCAACGCTGGGCACAAGTAATAAAATAAGAAGAGGAAAAGGCCAAATACCACAGCCAAGCCCACAATTGTAGGGCAGCCAGCCCCTAAGCCACACAGTAAAGGACCACACACATCAACTGCGCAAACGCCCTCTGCTGGAGGCCTACACATATCCAGCCCACCCCAGACACGACTGTACCCTTGTGGAAAAAAAGCACAGCCAGAAGGCGCCCAACATATGCAGCTGATTCTCAAGGAGCATGGTGGACCAGGCAGATGGGCAAGACGCACACCTGTGCACCACAAGCAGCGTAGCATTCCTTAGGATGCCCACACCATTCATCCTCAAGCCACAAGCAGACAGGGGGCCTGATGGATAATATGGGTCGATGACTTCACCAGTCTCATCAAAGCAGCGGGGGAAGAGAACTATCCAGTGCCACCATACATTTTCACGAATCTGGCTGGCACTGAAATGAACGGCATCATCAAGACCATTCCGCCCAAAGACAAACACCTACGAAACACTTGTTGCCACATTGGACAGGAAGCTTGTAATACAACCAAACAGGGACTATGAACGATATGTGTTCAACCGTCATAATCATGTGTCAGAGGCCAGACGCTCTTTGCATTGGCTCCCAGTGGAGGCACGGGCTAAGTTTAGGTTGTTGGTTATAACCTTCAAATGCAGGCTTGGCCTTATGCCTTCCTATCTGCAGACTCATATCGTTGAGAAGGTCAATGAAAGGGCACTCGGGTCCTGTGGTCAGATCTACTTGTTCCTCCCTCGTAGTAGAACAAAGAAAGCTGAGAATGGAGCGGTTTTTTTCGGCTGCACACAAGCTCTGGAATCAGCTACCTGCAGTCTTAAGAAGCCATTGTTCCTTGACGGATCCTTGAAAGATTTTAAAAACCCTACTAATCTCCTAAATTCAGGTATTGACTGCTACACCCCTTGACACAGTTATTTAAGGCTCACAGCAGCTCCTGTGTCTCTGTTTGTTTGTTAACCTGTCCGTGCCCTAATGCCTCCGGGTCCAAGGTGCGCACTATGAATAACAAAGTTAAACCAATGCCATCAGGCCTCGCACGAAACGGTGGGGGAATTCATTATGCGACTCCGTCAGAAACTCGTCCACTGCCAATTCTCTGCCTTCTCAGATGAAGTGGCGATCCGGCTCCGCATAATAGACAAGTGTCTATCATCTGTACTCCGGAAACAACTCTTGAAGAAACCCCTATCGATAGACGAGGTGATCGAGATGGCGAGGGTACATGAGAGAGTGGAAATACAGGCCTCCGCCATCGAGATGCCAAAGAAGAAAACAGAGAAGGGACAGTTGCGGCATTCACCAGCTGCAAAGAAGGGGAGAGACCCATCACAGGTATCAAAATATTTTCTAAAGATATTGAAACTATCTCATCAAACTAGAGTGATGCACTATCAAATGGGCATTAGAATCCCTGAAGTGTTATCTCACAGGGAGAACTTTTTAGATGGTCATCAACGATGCTCCTTTGGTTTAGTAAGCTTGTAATTGGAATAGTAATGGCCGAGTACTGAGATGGTTTCTATATCTCCAGCCCTAGGTTTTCTCAGTTGAGCACTGAGACAGAAAGCTGCATTGAAATGTTGATGATTTAAGTTGGTATCCTTCAACTACAAGGATACAAAGCGGAGCTGTGAAGAAAGCGGTGAGGTATGCACCAAAGCTATTTTAGGTAACCCTTTTCTTTGGAATTGAGGGGGCTTTAGGAACCAGAAAAGCCTTCACGAAAAGCAATGTGTTGCCTGGAGGAAGCCCTTCCTCCCGTCATAGACCCTCCAGCATCTGCAATCAGGGGAAGGCCCTCAGGCAATGAGGAGGCTGGAAATGCAGCGGATACTGCAGGTGTCCGCCTGGTTCCACCAGGCACCTGTTCCCCTTCCCTGGGTACCAGCATGTTTTTAAAGTGCCTAGGCCATCAGCCCCACCCTAGTCACCCTCCCTGCCCCCCACGTCATCCTCAAGCCCCTTCCTCCCCCCTCTGACTTACCTGTTGGCCCGGGGCTCCTAACTTCAGATGAAATGCTCTTTGCCCATCCATGCAAGTCCACAATTGAAGCTGAAGAGGGCTTGACCTTTTTTCTGTTTACTATGGCAGCAGCCATCTTTTTATTTTACAAGTGATTGAGCTAGCACACAATGTGTTGAGTCCTTCTGTCGTTTAAAAAGAAAACATTAACACTATTTGAGGGAGCACCAAGGTGTCAATATCCATCACATCCCGGCCGGTAATGACCTATCAATCCACGCCAAGGACCTTGCTTGTCTCAGGCCATCTTAGGCTGGTGGGCAGTTAGTGGCCCAGTAGCCCCCTACATGGGGGTGATTACCTTCTTATGCTCCAAATAGTAAACATTGTGCCAACCCTCCAGTAGGGACAATGTTCCCAGAGTGAATGGGAGCCTTACTCCCAACTGCCAGTACACCTGTCCACATTTGTGGTCCATTTTGCCAACCATTTCACTGATAGAGACACTTCTGGCAGATTGCTGGTGTTACACCCAGCCTACGCATTCATTTTTGCAGACTCTGGAGGTGAAGGGTAAGTGAGCCTTTGGGGCTGGTTGACACCGCCTGCTGAGCGATGCCGGCTCTGGTACCAATGCGGGGAGGATCCCCAGGCTCACCCCAGCCCACCCTTGTCGTATGGCAGAGTCTCTTCACGAGGAGCCAATTCGTGCTCCAGTTCCTTTAAGAGAACTTGGTGAGGTAGCGATAACAACACTCCCAATGCATGCAGGTACTGAACGCCAACCCCTGCATAGTACTAAAATTGTAATTAAGCCATGTATCCCTGGAGGAATAGGATGCACACTTAAAATGGGACTGTGGAGACTGCAGAGGCCAGAAGTACCCAAAAGTAGCAAAGACCACTCAGTCAGTTTCAGTTCCTGAGCAGGACAACTAGGGTGAGACGGGAAGTGAGTAGCTTGCTGTTCCCAGTCTGCCCAATGTATGCATGCAAAAGTTTGAAATTCAAGATGAGGAGAGATAACTTAAAGACTCGGTCTGAGTGGTTGCAATCTGAGTGGGTTTACCCACAAGAGCAGAAGGAAAGAAACAATCACATTTCCAAATACAAAAGCCTGCATACCTGAGGAAAGTTAAGCTTGGGAGGTCACTATATAATGCTTGAGTGCTTGCAGAATAGTGTAGGCATTTGTAGACAGTGGATGTGTGGTTCAGGAGGATGGAGAAATAAATATCAGAGCAGAGGAGGTGCAACTGACGAGGAGACAAGGAGGCTGGAGAGGAGAGGGCAGAGAGGAGGTGGTGATGATGGAGAAAGGGCAAAGAGACTGGAGAGAGGAGATGAGAATGGTGTAGAAGTTGGGGAAGAGAGGAGTAGGTTGGAGAGAGGACAGCGAGAAGGATTTGGTGAATTAGAAAGTGTGATTTTTCCAGCGTAAGGGGAAAGGTAACCGATTAGGGGGAAGAGAGTACGTAGGATGAAGATCAGAAGGTACAGGAAAATCAAAGGGAGTAAAGGAGAAGGGGAGGAATGAAGAAGGTGGGGGTCACACAAGAGGAAAAAAGGAGAGATGTTGGATTCAAAGATGGCCGCCGACACCAGATAAACGTGTCGGCAACAGCTCCTCCAGCCTGTGCTATTTCATAGGTTTTTCCACCACCCAGATGCCTAGAAAAGCCACCCGAGGGAGCGGAGAGACTTGGAGCAACCCCTGACCTCATCCGACCGGGCTAGTGGGGCGTGATCAGGCAGGATCCCAGAGGAAGGAACGGTGAGCTGGCCCGTGCCGCCATGGCATGCACATTCAGCAGCTGCAGTGAGATGGGGGAAGCGGGATCAGGCGAGAGCAGGGACCAGCCAAAGGCGTTGTCCGTGGGAGCAGCAGGAAAAGAGCCCAAGGCAGTGGTGACATGGAGGGCTCACTGGTGCTAGCCAGTGACCCACTAGGGAAGGAGAGTATACTGCCAGTCTGGAGTGTGGGCCACAAGAGGGAGCCCTCCGTGCTGCAGCCAACCATCGATTACCAAGGGAAACCACAGCCCACGGCTGAGTTGCCAGGCAGCGGCCAGACTGTCTGTGGAGCAGCAGAGGCACGGGGGGAATCGGAGTCCCAGTGGGGCACCCAACTATGCACCAAGCCGCGGCGGTGAGCATCTGCGCACATTGCGGTGAGGGGGGACCTCCAGGCATCGGCTTGGGGAGCTTCGAGGAAACTTGACCCCAGAGGGGAGGAAAAGGAGAAGCGGTCATGCGGCACCCTGCTGGCAGTTTGCACTGTAGTGCAGAGCACCCTGCTGGCAGTTTGCACAGCAGTGCAGAGGGAGCCCCAGAGACTCGGTTGGAGGCAGGCTCCGGCTACCTATACGAAAGTGGATGAACACGGGGAGGAGAAGCGGCAGCCCCATTTCAAGGTACTGGAGGAGGTGGAGGCTGAACATGGCAGGATGCACCCACCGATCTCCCAGTTACCAGCATAGTAGAGCACCAGGGGGAGAAGGCAACACGTAGGGGCCCCACCAGGAGTCAGGTGGAGGAGGCTCCTGCAAGGATTGAAGGGGAAAGGAGCCTGGGGCACTGCTGCCATGAGACATCAGGTGCTGCCAGTGAAGGGGGAGGCACTGGGGCCACAGCAGAGCTGGGAGTGGACTCCAAGCCCCTGGGACCAGAAAGCAAGAACGGAGTGGCTCCAACTGGACCCCAGCAACAAGCCGGAGGTGCATTGGGGAAGGGGTGTGCCGAACTCGGGCCCCTTCCCAGGGGAGGGGGACGCCCCTGCGGGGAGCAAGCTCAGCATAATATACCTCCCTGCTGAGGGTGCAGCAGCATCCCCGGAGGCCCTACAAGGAGATCCACAACCGGTTGCCCCTGGACAGTGAAGATTCCTGAGCCGGCCGTGGGGTGCGAGAGGAGGGTTGCAAGCAGGACTGGCCTGACTGGTGGTGCACCTCCCTGGCAGCACCTAGAAACGGTGGAGGGGCGGGGGGGGGTAACAACTCACAAACGAACTTCAGCAGGGAGACACACAGCTGCTCGAGGGATAGCCCCCAAGGTACTCCCTTCCACAGAAGTTTACCAGAGGCCCAGAAGCCGGGACAGAAAGACGGATCTCAAAGACCAAGTGTAAAGCCCTGAAGCAGACATGGGCCGGGGGGGCGGGGGGCGCTGGGCACCATCTCAACATATAGGCCGTCCCGAGTGTGGCGAAGGGAACACCCAAAGCGGCCCGGACATGGCGGAGCAAAGGGCCAGGATGTTCCGTGCGCCAGTGACAGTAGCTGGCCCCGCAACCACACCTTGAATGATTCCCACACTATGGCTATGAATCCCACTGAGCCCTCGTTGTGGACAAAGTATTCTGTAATGTCGACCCTAAGATGTTCTATTATTGTATTGTCTTGTAGCAGAGCAGACAGTATCCTCCAGAGTAAGGGGCCCTGCTCAAGGCGGGCCATGGCCACTTCCAACATCCCTGGCAAATGATCAGACAGCGTACGAGGGAGGATGATAGTCTTTTACAAGGGCAATATATTCGGGCAAACACAGCCAGAAGTCTATGCGGGAGCTTGAATTATGAACAGATGAGTGAAAGGTAAATTCATCCTCTTGGGGATGCAGTTCCTGCCAGGCATCGGTGAGAGGTAAGTAGGACATACCCTGAAGAATAATGTGTGCAGCTTTAGTGTGTGCCCGGGGGTCTCGGTAGACCAGTCCCTTTGCAGGTCGAGGATAGTGTTGAAATCGCCACCCCATATAACTGGCGTCATCAAGCAGTGATATCAGATCAATGATGTGTAGATAGAAATCAGGTATGGCCATATGTGTTGACAAATATGACATCTTGATAACACATTGACCACCAGACAATCACATATCCTTCCAATGCGTGAGTCAACGATTTGGTTAGCCAGAACCCTATGCTCTGATGTATAAGGGTCAACACACTCCTTGACTGCGAGGAATAATCAGTGCCCACATGTAGTGGGCCTCAGTTATGTGTCCACCACCACCTTATGCTGGACGTGCGTTTCCTACAACAAAAGGATATGGATCTTGTGTCTTTGGGTAGGTCAGACTTTTCCGGGCTTTAATAGGGTTGCTCAGCCCCGTGATATTCCATGTGAGCAGTCTAATTGTGCGGTCCAGCCCGACCATCGCCACAGTAAGTCAATAATCGAAGAGCAACCGACCACAATATACACTCTGAGATTATTCCCAACACAAGTGTCAATTTTTCTGAATAACCATTCCCAATGGGGGCGCGGCCAAGGAGCCATGTTGTAGGACGTAGTTACCGGTGCTCCTGAAGATCCTACATGATCCAAGGCATATTTATTTTCCAAGCCGAGCGTTTATGCGCCAAAATAGTGGAGATGACTTATGAAGCAAGTGTGCTTTCAGGAGAACAAGTGCAGGTGCCAACAGATGCAGTGAAGACAGAGCGCTGGTGACAAGATGGCAGGCGCTACAGAACAAAAGACTATCTGCAACTGTGCTAAAAGATGTAAAGCGGAGACGAAGTGAAACCAAATATAGTGAGATCCTGGAATAAAACTTGGCCAGCGGACCCACGGCTATTCACTGTGCGCCAGATCACAATCAGCTGACTGCTGTGCGTTAGTAGCAGACTGCTACAAAGTATCCGAGGGGGCGCTGTTGAACACTAGTGATGCAGTGCGCAGCACAATCACTCTACTAGGAGCAGCATCGGAGGAAAGAAAAGAGGCTACACTGCTGCCTGCGAGCCCCCAACGAAATCCCAGCAGGGAGGATCCGGAGTGCTGGAGATGGACAGCAGTTCCGGACGAGGTCCATTCTGCGGTGTGGGTCGACCGAAAAAGTCACGGTTGTGAGCGCACAGGGGGGGAAACAGACGCTGTACATTCGGAGGCTCCAGGCGAGCGGAGCGAAAGTGAACAGAGCCGCAGGAGCGGGTTGGTGCATGCCGGCCCCTGCCACAACAAGGAGTGCAAAGGCGGCCTCCCTCCAGCACGGACCCGACGTACGAAGCAACGTGAATGGATGAGGAGGCACAAAAAGCCCAGAGAGGGAGAAAAGACAACGGCAAGACACTGGTCGCACAAGAAAATGCTGGGCCATAATCAAGGCATATGGTGGTTGCAGGTACAAACATAAGTCTCTGGAACAGACCTGCACACTTTCCATTGTGCAAGCAAGGAAAGCCACAACACTGAAAAGGCCCCGAGAGCGAATAGCCCGCCCACCTAGCCCCTGCAGCAGAGACTCTAGCAGAATCAATAGGAGACTCATCCATTCTCCAGAAAGGAGACTGCGACTGCCCCAGCCTACAGGCGGGCACAGGGACACACAAGCACAGCTGGTCAGGATACGGTCTCCCAGGACAGAGTGAAGGCCAGATCTGCAGAATTTGCAGCGCAGGGTATGACCCTGGAATGGCAAGAGAGACCCAGGAGGAATGACAAGACCAGCGTCCCCTAAACGTTTGGACACAAGGTGAGCCTGGTGCACGCATAGGCGGTCAGAGATTGGGGATCTGGAAAAGACAAGAGCCTATGGGATGTTGTGCTGGACAGGTAGACTAGCAAGGAGGGGAAGCTGGTTCAATTGGAGCAATCGTCACCCCTGTGGGATCGAGACTTTGGGCCTGCAGGAACCCACAGCTGAAGCTAGGATTGCACAGCCCCTGTGCATCCCGGGGATGACTCAACACTGGAAATAATAACTAAAGATGCATGCCAGAGTACAGTGGTAGACACTGTAAAGAGCTGGTGTGGTGGTGGATTGGTACTGATAAAGGGCGATCCTGGACCCAAACTAAGAGCAACGGCACAGCACACCACAGTAGCGGCTACCCGGGACGCAACAGAAAGCAGGAGATGAGCGATCGCATGTCCGCAGGATCTTGCAACACCTGGAGAGGAAGGGAAGTCTCGGGCCCAAAGTAATACATGACCCAACGGGGGGCCACAACCAAGTGGTGCAGCCCAACCACACATCAGTGAGAAGAGATAAATCGCCAACGGATCATGAGGTAAAGCTGTAATGAAGACAAGAAGGGAGAGCTTCAGCACTCATACCAGGGCACCGAGGCAGCAAACAACTGGCAAGCATTGTAGTGACTGCCAGCGACCACTGCAGGTAACACAAAGGACATTGATCGTAGAAGTACGACGTACGCCCACATAGAGTTAACCCCCCCCCGCCCCAAGGGTAGATAGTGCTCCGGGTTCGCAGAGAAACCGAAAAGCGCAGGGACACTGCTCAAGCAGCCATGTCATCCAAAGCCAACAAAAGAGAAGGGAAACAATTCTCTATAGACACGTTCGCTAAACCTGCTCAAGCATTGGAAAACACGAAGACGACTACAGAGACCCAAGGCGCAGAGTCCCCCGGGAGCGGAGACCAGAACATTTTGGAAGCCATTGCAGCTTTAAAGGCCTCACTGGAGTTCAAGGTTGACATAATCGGTATCAATGTGAACCTCCTGAGGCAAGATGTGGTATTGTTGGGAGAACGCACAAGTATACTGGAAAAGGAGGTGCAAATGAATACAAATAATTGCAGCGAGAACACCAAAGAAGTGTCTGTGTTGCAACAAGTACAGAACCTGGAGGCCAGAGCGGAGGAAGCAGAAGGACGAGCCAGGAGGAACAATGTGCAAATTATTGGACTCCCAGAAGGAGCAGAGGGCGCAAACCTAACTGACTTAATTGAGACTATGCTGCTGCAGGAAATAGGCCCGGGGACCCTCACACAAGGCTTCATGGTGGAACGAGCGCACAGAGCTCTGGCAAGAAGGCCGCCACCCGGAGCTCAACCTCAGCTGAAAATATCCCGAATACTTAACTACAAGGATAGAGAGAAAATCCTCTAACATTTTTGCAAGGGGGGCACAATCCAAAGGGCATCGGCTAACATCACGGCCTACCCAGACTATTCATTCTTGGTACAAAAACAGAGAATGAACTATACGACATTCAAGAGGAGATTGCGGGATGCAAACATTGAGTACATGCTTCTGTACCCGGCCAAATTGGAAGACTTATACAAAAGCTGAGCTATCTTCTTCAAGACACCAGAAGAGGCGAATAAATGGATGGATGAAGCAAACCTGATGGACAAGGCAGAAGATCAGCCGAAAGGTGACAATAGCAAACAAGATAGAAACGCTTAACCAAGGTGTAATTATGCGGACATACATCCATAAGACATTATCAAGCATGGTTGTAACGGAGGGAAGATAAAGACGCTTTTACACAAATGTTTAATAAGCAGGAACCACTAGTGTTGAGCCTCACGAGGACTGCACGAAAATGAATTAGTCTATACCCCATACTAGATTAGATTAGTTAGGATACTTGCAGTTATGTATCCTCCTGCTGCGCGAGGTGCGGCAATGCCTGAGCCCCGATCATGGAGCTGGGTGGGAAGGGAGTTGAGGTAGTTAGAGGGGAGTTGGTCTACAGACACACACAGGGGGACACACACAGTGAATGCAGCATGAGAAGAATAAGGGTGGGAATCACTGGATGGGATGGGGAACTGAACATATTAACCTGGAATGTCAGGAGCCTGAACAGCTACATCAAGAGAAATAGGATAATGGCATATTTGAGACCCCAGAAAATAGATATAGCTCTCCAGCAAGAAACTCATCTTACTAAGGAAAAGCGAGATACTTTAGCATGGAAATGGGGAAGAGTGATCTTGTGCTCAACATATTCAGCATATGCCAGAGGGGTCCTAATATGGGTGGCACAGACTGTCCCATTCAAGGTCATCCAGACCTTCCTGGACACGGATGGTAGGATGATAGTAATACAGGGAATAGTGGAAAATATGTGTTATTAATATATATGCACCAAATCACGATATGGCAGTCTATTTCAGATCCCTATACCACAAGATAAGCTTGTATAGGGATGGTGCATTGAAATGGGGGGTGGGGGGTGATTTTAACTGTATGTTGAATCCGGCAATTAATAGATCGGATGGCAAATTCACGCATCCAGCTCCCTCAGCTAAAGCTTTAAACACGTTGTTACACGCATTTAAGCTGGTTGATGTATGGAGGACAATGTTCCTGCAAGACAGAGGATACTCTCATTATACGGCTCCCAAGAACCCCTATACAAGGTTAGATTACGTGTTTACGGGAGAAGAAACCCTGGGAGAGTTCATAAGGGCGAAATATAAAGCAAGAGTCCTCTCGGCCCATGCCCCGCGGTTAGTTACCTGCCAGTTCCTTTTCCCCCCAACCCTCGAGCTAGAATTCAGACTTGGAGACCGAGGGTTGAGACACTTAAGGATACAGGGTTTTGGGAAAACTTAAGGAAAGAGGTGAAGGAATATTTTGAGCACGAATCTGTGGGCTACATTGACCCACGGAACAAAATTTCTCCAAAACCAAGCTGCGCTTCAACAAAAACAGCCAAATGATTGCGCTACTTCCAGGGCGCACCATGGCCTCAAAACTGCATTTTGCAGCAACAAAAAGATGGCTTGCACAATCTTGCCAAGCACATATTTAGTAGGATGGAACAAGGGGACACACTAGCTTGCCAGTGTGTTCTTAAATATACATAAGAAAGAGTGAAAAGGCAGCACTGTTTTGCTGGCAGACCAAAATCCCCATCAAAAAGAAAACTGTTTCACCTTTAAAATAATGCTGCCCACGCTATTTTCATCTGCTCTTCTGTAAACCACTGTGACCATGCCCATTCATATCCCCATAGTGTTTTAGCAAAACTTAGCATGACCCCTGAATGACAGGCTCCGTTAAGCCAAATCTGAAAAAAAACGCCTAAGAAACTTCCCTTTCTGCCGTGCACGGGAAATGCTTTATTTTGTTTTTACAAAGTGTCAAAGGAATGAACCCTGCAAATGAAATCATAGCTCTGTGCACATGTCAATTTCAGTGCTTCTGTGCTTCAAACAAAACTCTTGCCTACAGGAGAAACTAACTATGGCTGTAAAACAATGTGGGAATCTAGATGGAAAAACCGGATTTGCAAGAAAAATGCAACTTTGTCACCACATGGGAAATGTACTTTTTCTAATTAAAGGAAAATATCTGTTTTAAAGGGCATATTGGATAAGGCCCTGCCCTTATCTAGCAATGTGAAGGGGATTGTGATGTGAAAATACAATGAAGGAAATGGTTCTATTTAGCACATTTTCTTACAATTAAGAGCCAAAATAAATACAATTAATTCAAACTTCAGTGGCTGCTGGGGGGATGTCAACTAAACAAAAAAAACAGGTTTCTGCTGAGAGGATGACAGAAACAAAAAGGGCCTCTCAGTAGATATTAACACCTCTGTGATCATTACTAGGTTGGACAGAATCTAGTCTGGGCTGAAACCACCGACAATGGAATTTCCAGGACAAGGATATGTGAAAAGAAAGTCACACGTCTTTGTGATTTCTACAGGAGGCTTCAGAGGAGATCTCCATGACGGCCCTGCCCTTCAGGGGGGTAGCTTGGAAGCTATTCCCAAATATGGGGGACAAAGGACTGCCATTTGTTTTCAAAGACTATTTATGAATAAAAATGTAAAGACTTTTATCTCTGCAGCAGGACTTCGTAAAAATGTAAACATTTTGCAGTTTAAAAGTGATTTTGTGGGTTATAATTTGACACACTGTAGAATTCACTGACCCTTTGGGAATAGAAATGGCAAAGAATCAGGGATTACAAGGAAAGTATCCATGATGCCATTGAGAATTTTCATATTTACATCCCTTGTGATCCACACATGTATAAAGTTATGGAATTTTAGGTCGAACATTTCACACTGAAAAGCGCGAAAAACTGGTAGAAGAGCAAAACAATGTCTCAGAAACTGGAGGATTGGACTTCTATGAGCTGCATAAAATATGTAATCTGTTTATGTAATTTGTTTAGATGTTGCCACTGTATAAAGATGCCATTTAAGGCAAAACTGGATTTTAGTTAAAGTAATTGTGGGAGGTTTTGGACATTGTAAAACTTACATCATGAATCTGACATAATTCCCTTGACATCCAACCAGCTTAGAGCGAGGCGGGGACTAGCACCCCTGACCAATCCAGTCGTTTAGAGGCATGCTTAGCTAAACCTGGCCAGCCATATACTTTGATGATGTCACTATGCATTATAAATAAGAGTCCCTGACAATACTCCAGCCAGACCCTCTTCCTAAAGGTCCTGCGCTGCGTTCCTGACCTGCTCCATCCAGATTTCAGACCCCACTGCAAAACCCAAGCATAGCCGATTCGTACTCCAGCAAGATTATTGATCCAGAAAAATCCACTAAAACCCCAAATAACCAAATAACCAAAGGGGAAAGCTGTGGTACCTTTTGCATCCTGAAATCAGACTGGCTTGCTGCCCACTAACTGCATCCCCGCTGCAATCCTGCCAACCAGCTGACCTTTAGTATCCAGTGAGCAGAATTGCCATTCCGCTGTCCTTGCCATCCGGTGACCAGAACGGCCCAGCTGTTCCCTTTTGACAGGGGCGCAGCCGTGTGGTGACCAGAACCTGTTGACGGTCCAAAAATCCCAAAACTAAAAGTGGACTGTGAGTAGAATCCCTACACCATAGAAACCCATAACCTATCTTGTCTTGCCTTGGTCCTTATCCCACTCTCTAAGCCATCCTATCCTTATCCTGATAACTTGTTAAAACTGTTAGAATTATCTGTTCACCCTGCCTGTGACTTTCTAAAGTGCTAGCGCCATCTCTTTTCAATTTTGTCTTGTGTAATCCTAAACCATTAGTTCTGTTTCGAGTGATCGGACTGGTTTCCGCCAGGGTTGAATTTGCAAATCAACCTTGGGTCTTACTGTGTCCATCTTTGGTGGTCTAGTCTGAATACTCTAGTTTAGAGTAAAACTGTTCTTGTCACAACTGATTTCCTTTCCTATTTCACGGCTTCACTTTGCTCAAAGCGCTCCTTTTTATATCTGGCATAACTCATCCATAGCTAGAGACCTATTTTCAACTCTAGAATGTCCCTGTGATATATATCTATCCCCCAACCCAAAAAACGCACTCCGAATCAGTATTTCATTTTTTATTAAAAACCATATGGGTAATTTAAAGCGGGAATTGAAAAGAAATGCAACTTTTACACGTGTCATTTGGCTGCAATCTGTTCTAAACTTTCCACTCATTTTCGAATTGTATGCCTTTTGCTGATCCATTGCCTTGTGACTGCCAGTGATAGAACTACATGTTACTGTGATAAAACATATGTATATTATAATTTAACCACACATTAATTCATTATTTGACATCATTTCCGATTGCTATTTTAGGCCTTTGGTAAGGGTTTAAAGTCAGTTTTTGCCTCTTATTCAGTGAGGGAAGGTCAGATTTCTATTCTGTCTTCTGCCTCTTAGATTACCTGCTGCTTCTTTCTATCCACTCAGAATTCGATTATTTGTGAGTTGAGGGGGGAAAACCTTAACTTGGGTGCTATCTTTCCTAAATCAAAAAGTGCTCCTATTCCATTGTGCTGTATATATATTACAGGGGAAGGTTAACCAAGCGCATTTCTCACAATTTCATTGTAATTATCACCCCATTGGTGATTGCTGCTCCATTTATTAAAAAAAATTGTATGATTCCTTTTGAATTTTAAAATAAATAAATAAATACATATTGCATTTCACCAACCAGCCTGGTTCATGGTCCATTGTGACCCAGGGTGTTTGAAAAGGGGGTGTGATACGAGTTGTGCACTATCTCAAATTGAATCTGCATAAAATAAGGAGAAAAGCATCTCAGTTGTGTGCTACATACTAGGCTGAGACCAAAGTGTGCGTCGCCTGATTGAAATCCTTAACAATACAGGCAGCGTAGAGTCTGCAGGTTCACTGTGGGAGACTTTTAAACTATGGGTGAGAGGGGCGACCATAGTGCAGTCGATAAGGATGTAAGACGTTGTCACACAAGATCTACAAAAAGCAGAAGGTAGACTAAAAACCAAAGAGCAAGAGCAATCATGGATAGGTCCTTAGAGGAGGCCAAAGAGGTGTCCCACCTGCAGCAGGAATATCAAGAACAATGGAATAGGCGAAGCAGACTGCTACAGGAAATTTGTGGAGAGACAGCATGCAGAGGGGAACAAGCCTGGGCGCTGGTTAGCCTGGCTTTATAGAAATGAGAGTAAATGCGAGACTATCAGAGCGATTCAGGGACGTGACGGAGAATTATGTTAGACGCAAGCCGGGGTGAACAAATGTTTTCATGATTATTACAAGGAGCTGTACGAAGAACCCTCAGGAGTGCCACAATCAGAGATAGAAGAAGCATGGTCAGAGATTAGTCGTCCCAAGCTAAACACAGATGAGAGAGACAGGATGGAAATTCCCATTACTATAGAAGACCTAGAGTATGTGATTAAGGAACTACCGACGGGCAAAGTCCCAGGAGCAGATGGGCTTCCCAGTGAATTCTATAAAGCATACAGGGCATAAGTCCTAGCTGCACTGTTAGCGATGTTGAACGAGGCACTGGATACGGGCAGCCTACCCGGGTCCTTGAGGGAGTCGATAATTGTCCCCCTTCTTAAACCAAACAAACCAGTTACGGACTGCGGCTCATATAGGCCCCTATTATTACTAAATCAGGAAGAGAAGATTCTTACAGGTTTAATGGCAAACAGACTTAAGCAGGCCATAGGCAACCTAATTCACTCGGACCAACCGGGACATGTCCCACACAGAAATATCACAAATAACCTGAGAAGATTACACCACATAATAGATGGGAGATACACAACAATTGGCAGTGGCATCATTAGATGCAGTCAAAGTGTTTGACTCAGTCAGATGGCCTTGGCTATTAGCGGTGTTAGAGAGGTTCGGTATTGGACCCATATACATCAAATGGGTGTGGTTGCTGTATACTGAACCGATAGCGAGGGTCAAAACGGGCACAATCATCTCAGAACAATGGCAATTAGCGTTAGAGCCATTGGCGGTCTATTTACGTGAAGAATATGGGGAGGCTGGAATAGCCACACCGGGAGGTCAGCATCGGATTTCATTGTATGCAGATGACATGCTCCTGTACATGCAGCTTCCCGAGACAAATTTGCAATACATCCTGGATGTGAGGAGCGCTATGCGGCCTTGTCAGGTATAACAATCAACCCACAGAAGTCAAGTCTGTTCCCTCTGGCAGGATATGCTGGGAAGCCTGAGCACAACTTGCCGGTGCTACCAATTAAATGGGAGGTAGACATACCTGGGTGTGGACATTTATCATGATCCTAAGATAGAACACACACAGAACACGGTGAGGGCGGTGGACAAAATAAAAAAAAATGTCTTTTCTGGGGCAGATTGCCATTGTCCATGATGGGGTGAGTGGCATTGCTGAAGATGGTGGTACCGCCAAGACTCCTATTTTGCAAATGTCCCATTTGCGATACCAAAAATGTTTTTTAATTGACTGAATGGTATATGTAGGTGCTTCCTATGGCACAATTTGAGGTGTAGGGTAGCACTGTCAAAGCTTCAGAACACGTATGAACAACAGGGAATAAAAGGGGTCCAATTTTGAAGTATATTTTGTTGCTTACCAGTTTCAATTTGTGGACAAATGGCTGGCTGATGAGCAAACACCGGAATCACAGTTACTGCAGGCAGAGAGTGCACAGTTCTTTCTAAAAGATATGGATAACAGACCCTCGCGCAAATCGCCCGCCCGGGCTGTTGAGTCTGGGGTGCATAATGTGGCATAGAGCTTGCCAGTTGCTGGGGAACAGTACACCGTATTCGCCACAGATCCCGCTAGTTGCACTGGGAGGGGCAGATAAGCAACTGAGGTTAAATGTCAGGAAGTACTGGGAACCTAAGTGGGTGGCGACGCTGGGAGATGTGCTTAAGGAAGGGTTACCCAGGGATTTTGGGGAATTGACGGAACATACTGGGGTGCACCGGGGCAACACCTTACGTACTCCTGCTTTCTGAAGACTCTGAGATGCAGATGGCCGGGGACTGAAGTGCCCTTGCAGGTAGACGAGAAGATAAAGACCTTTTATGATGCATCAAAAGGTGGACACAAAGTCTCAAGGACATATGAGTTATTGATGTCCAAAGTGGGAGATGTGTTATGTTATTGCAGACGAGAAAGTTGGGAGGCAGACTTGAAGGAACCAATATGAGAGGCAATGTGGATCAGAGCTATGGCGTACCACAAACCGGTGTCTAGAAATGCACGATTATAATTGATTCAATTATACGTGATAGATAGGGCATATCTGACCCCGAACAGAATAGCTAAGTTTAGCAAGGCAGCACTTCAATCATGCCCGAAGTGTGGAGAAGTTAATGCAGATCTGGTTCATATGTTCTGGGCTTGTACAGAGATTAGAAGATTCTGGGAAGAAGTGGCCCAAGCGTTAGCACGGGTGGATATCACCCCGATATTGGATTCCCCTTAGCTCGCCTGCTGCGGGACGTCACAAGGCACAAGAGGGCAAAACATGTGAGTAAGCTTAAGGATTCGGCATACATACTTGCAAAACGCAGAATAGGGACGGGATGGAAGGCACATGTGCCGCCGGTAGTGCAGGTGTGGGGGAGAGACCTGTTAAAATGGGCAAATGCAGAAACCGTAGTGTGGCAGGGGGCGGTGGGTTGGGACACGGAACAAGGAGATGGGGGAGTGGGTGTATGGAGGCAGTTGGTAGCGGATCTGGCAACCTCTGAGGAGGACGCTATAGTATTGGAGGAACAAACCCGTACAAGAGGAGACTGGTGGAGAAGGGTTCAAGAATAGTTACAAGGAGGTGGAATAGCTGTGTGCGACGTAGGCCAGAGGGAAGGGGTGGAGGGAGTTGGGGGAGGAGGGGTAGCAGACGGTCATGACTCGATGTGAAATATGATGTACATGATAATGCAAGTCCGTAAATTCTATGTTTATATAAAACAATCAAAACTGTTTTTAAAAAAATAACCATTCCCCAACTACCCCCCCGCTCTTCCACCCTCCACCCTCACCACCCCCCCCCCCAACTGTACAGTGTATACCCATTCCCAAACTTCCAAGTCTGCAACAGTGGGTGGCAACTTGTGACCACAACTGGTGGCATTAACTCCATTGTGAGCCGCACAGAGTGGCTCGAGCGGAATAGGATAGCGCTGCACGAGTGTGATGGATAGAGCCAAATGTCAGTCACTGCCTGGTTGTGCCGGAATATTTTGCTCGATGTATGCCATGGCCTCCACTGGGGATTCAAAGAAGTGGGGCCTGCCCGCGTGGTGCACATGCAGGTTATCTGGAAGCCTCATGGCGTAGGGTATCTTCCTGTTTCTGAGCGCTTTCTTGACATGGTCGTAGGTTCGCCTGGCCACCTGCACTCCATTGGAGAAGTCTGGATATATGTGGACTCTAGCAGAATTGCAGGTCAGGGTGCCCTTTTTGCGCGACATCTGAAGTATCAGATCTCGGTCACGATAGTTTAGTAGACGGGCGATGATAGTGCGTGGTGGAGCCCCCTGGTTTGGGTGGCGGGGCCAGAGATCTATGAGCTCGCTGCACAAGAAATTGCGGAGAGATCTGCGCCTCAGGGAACATTGTGTGAAGTGCCTCCTCCAGGAATACCTCCATTGGTCCATCTATGGACCTCTCGGCCTTGCCCACTCCCCGAATGTTGTTCCACCGTGACCTAGATTCCAAATAGTCACATTTGACATGCACAGCTTTTAAACTCTTATTTATGTCCTCAATGTCCCTTCTGTGCACGGCCGATGTGCCCTACAGAGCACTCATCCTGGTCTCTGCCTCCGTGACCCTTGCGCGTACTTTCTGTAGGTCGGCCCTTATGGAGACAATATTGCTGCCTATGTCATCAAGTTTACAATTCACAGCTGAAAATCCGGCCTGCAATGCTGACATGTATGTGTCCATGTTCTTTTCTGTATGGGCCTGACTCGCTGTTGGGGTATACTGGTGACTCAGATCAGCTTCCTCTGTGGTGCGCGCATTCGTAAAGGCATCCATGGGGCCCTTTTTATTGCCTTTCGTGCTAAGTGTCATCTTCACACCCACTAGAGAGGCTGCAAATGAGGTCTTATGCTGTGTGTACCAGTATGTGACTTATCAGATCATATCAAGCAGGATATAAAGGGCAGCAAATGTAAGTAGTCGTTTCCCTCCACTTTCAACTGGGACCGTGTTGTATTGAATGCGGTTACCCACTGTAACGCTCCGTTGGTTTACTATCGGAGTCGCAGGGGACCATGTAGGATGAATGCAGGGCTCCGGTGTCAGGGGTGTAACGCGATCCCACGCCGCCAGCTCCTGTCCCACAGTATGTGGCTGCCTGCGCTGCGACCCACATGAGTCGTACAGTTTTACTGTCATGGCTGCAAGCGCAGCAGCCTCGGTGGTGCCGCCGGTCCCGATCTTCCGGTCCACGGGGGGAGCACAAATCACCTTTCCTTGTCCACACTTGCATCTGCAGTCTGCTGTATTCCGCACGGTGCCCCACACCCTGCGGGCAGGATCTCTTGGATCTGGCATGCTGACCGCACCCCTGCCCCAGAACAGGCCAGCTGATTTAGCGCACGAAATGGGCAAACCGCAGCAGTATTTCACACAAGATTCAACAAGCTGCTGTAGAAGCACTTCATTACTCGCCGGCTGTAGTTTCTGGAAGGAGAGGTCCGGGCAATCCGCAGGATATCCGATTCAAGATTTAGAATGTGCAGAGCTCCTCACTCAAGCAGCCATTTTTGTCGGCTACTACCCATTCCTAGTAGTTGCTAATGTTCATCTAATATCTATGCTACGGTATCTGTAGCTTTCTAATTGCTTCCACTTAAGTCTCCTATAGCCTTGCTTGTGCACGTTTTCATGCATTTATATCATAGCCCATACGCCTTCCTTGTGGCTCCATTTGATAAAACGTGTCCTGTACCTATGCCGGAACACAGGTACCCTTGTTGTGGACTGCAAATGTTGCACTTGAATTGCAACTTTTTTATTATTCGGATAACAAGAATAAACAGGGTAAGGGAGCTCAAAAGGTGCCCATGCTTATTGTGATTGCTGTGCGGCTCGCTGGAGGGTACCTCAAAGGTGTCCGTGCCCCGGGCCCTAACATTTCTTAAAATGGCCCTGCTCCCATGGTTTCACTGCTCGCAGACAGCTTTCTCGCTGGGTCCTGCTACAGAGAACAATTGGTTTGATGGCAGTTGCCTCAGTGAGCTTGTTCGTGGAGTACAAGGTCTGGTGATCGCCAATCAGAGTTACGCCCAAGGTGCAAGGTCAGGAACAGCTCATGTTGCATGCAATTTCAGCCCTCTGCTTTGCATTTTGATGCATGTGTATGTGAACTGCGAATGGTATGGGGATGTGGCTCTTGGGTATCCCACATATACCACCTCCATGGTCAGTATTGTCAGCGTTCCCCAGACCCTAAAGTCCCTTGCCCATTTTCCTGGCTGCTCACATGCGACTTAGTTCCCGCCCTACAAGATAACATAACAGTTACATCTGCGCGAAGTTTAGGAAATGTGGGAGGATGCTTTCTCCACTCTATTTGCAGATTTGTCCTATGTATAACTTGTCATCCATCTCAGAGAGCTTGTCCTTCAGTGACAATTGTCAGTATGAGCGGCATGAACGGTGGACCGTTGTCAGACTTTATTATCTTCGGAATACCATAGGTCGATAACATGTCATCTAGTGCTGGGATGATGCAAGCTGTAGATAGGATCAGCGCCCGGACAGCGAGAGTGTTCATCAATTAGCACCAACACATGTTCCGTTGCATAGCGGTCCGAAGAAGTCTACGGCCACTTCTTCCCAGACACCTTCCGTGAGTGGGGACATTTGCAGTGGGTTGGGGTGTGGCGGTTAAGCAACCAGCACACAGATGTTGCACCTACCAACGACCTCCTCTACTAAGGCATCCAGCTTGGGGAACAACACCTTTCGACACAAAAGGCGTTTTGTGGAAACCAACCCCCGGTGGCCTACGTACGCTAGCATGACTGACTGTTCTCACAGTGCTGATGGGATGACGACCTTGCACCCCTTCATGACGATGTGATTATCCACCACTTTTAGTTCGTCTTTTACCAATTCCAGGGACCTTATGTCACCTCTCACGGACTCCTGCCTGGCGTGGTGTTTGATGTGCGCCATCCTACCAGTTTTGATGCAGTGGGTCACTATTGCCAGGGCCGGGTCATTTTCCCATTCTTTTCGCAGGGTGGCCCAATCCACTGGTAGGGGTTGCAGGTGGTGGATAACATAATTGATGTAAGCATCAGCAATGGAAGGGCCTGCTTGTGGGGAGCCCGTAGGATGCCTGGAC